>NW_026453250.1:0-350995 GCF_025200985.1 Drosophila gunungcola
AAAGAAAATTGAGAGAATACTTAGTGAAATAAATCAAAATTTTTGGCCCGTTTAACGTTTATATATATGCGGTTATACAAAATATAACGATCACAGCAGTTAGCAATCCATAGTAAAAGTAAAAAGGCGGCAAAGTGAGAGAGGATAACTAGAAAAAAATGAGGATACAACATTTACTAAACTCGCGCAAGTGCATCTATATGAATACGATATAGATATTATATTATATATGAGATATTAACAGACATTCGTAATCCTAGTAGCAACCCGACAGCCCATGAACCGAAGTACCCATAAAATCCCCGCAACCTTTAATCCTTCCTGTAAATCCTAATCTCGTAACCAGGTAAATGAAACGTTCCACGTATAGCAACATTTCCGTGGCCTGTTCTGAAGTAACGTCTAGCATTAACTACGATTATATAAGAAAGCGATCGTCAAAATGCAATATACACTAAAAAAACACTATACATAAATACAAAGGATATAACAAATTGAGCAACAAGTAAATGGATGTATGAATGAGGAAAACGCTTGTAGCGCGCGACGCCACCCATAAACTTAAATTAACAATGCAAATAATGAGGTAATAAGATGGTAAAGCCAGGATCTTGATATATGTAAAAGTAATCGACAAAAAACCATTTAGCTGCAATTGAAAATTTAAACTAATTTAATGCAAATTGAAGTAAAATACAATGAAACCGTTGATGGTTTTAGAATGTAAGGCCTTAGATCAACCGGAAACTCCTGCGCGACTATAGTACTACCCTCGGTTCGATTTATTCCGCTCTATCCCTATCCCTATGAATGCCACCCAGTAAAACTGTTTACATTTCGTTTTGAAAATCTGCGATTATTTCCCAGCACTTTAAGCCCTATAAAAAATCGAAGTAAACAAATGAAAAAATTAAAAGCAAAACAAAATGATAAAGATGAAGGAAAAAGCAAGTCTATTTGTATGTATTTCCATAGAACTCCTTAAATATTATATGAGAAAATATTTTTTTTTTTACTAACTAAATGATACATTTATACAATTAATGAACGTTGAGTTTTGTTGCATCAAAACTAATTAAATTTAACTATATACTTATATGTACACACCCACACAAAAACACACACGTACATTCAGACATACTCACACGCACATAAGCCTATAATTTCAAAAAAAAAAAAAAAACAAAGAAAAAAAACATTGGAAAAAAACCGAAGATTTCCAACTTCAATTCCCAAACCTTTTTAGTAAATAATCTAAGTAAACGGGAGACAAGATATATAAATCACTTAAACACACACAGTTTAATTTGTAATTTAAAATTTCAACAGAAGAAAAATGAAAACCCAAAACAATATATATACACACATATATTGCATAGAAAAACTTACTTATATATGATGAACAATTTCAGCGTTTCGCTTAAATTATGAGGCAACAACCACATGAAAAATCCAAACAGAACTTAAACTTAACTAACAAATAAACACAAACATAAACTAATTGCAAAAATAAAAAATGGGGAAACCAAAATTGAAAGAGGAAATGATAATGAACATGAAACACGAGAAAAATGCGTAAAGAAAACATTAATTTAAAAACAATAAAAATTACAAACAAAATTATATACATAGAATTGCGTATTTGTATGTGGTTTGGGGTTATGGTTTTATTTCTATCTAAAAACATACAGGTTGTTGTTAATATTATTCAAACTAAGAATCCAGGATGCAGGAATCCCAACTGCTTTCAGCTCTCATGACCAGACATTAAATACAACATTAATATTTAAAAAGAATTTATTTAGTTGTTAAATTTAACAAACATATATGGACGGCAGTATATGTAGTGACGAGCGTGTGCAAAGGAGACTACTTATATAAAGCCGTAGAATCGAATTAATTTCCGAAAAATAGCTTTTCGGAAAGTGACCAAAAACCTGAAGTTTAGCTTTTGGCTAAATACACTTAAATACTGCATACAATTTTATTTTTCGGTTTTGGGTCGAAACTTTTCAATTTTCATGATGATACCCCTTCTAAAATTTCCGAAGAATTGCTTTGCGGAAAGTGACCAAAAGTCTAAAGTTTTAAATCTTCTTACAGACATTCGATTTCAAAGCGGTATACTTGTAAAAGCTTGTTATGTTGTACTTCAAAAATCTGCGCACAAATTTTGGTTTGTATTTTTGGTGTCGAAATTTGAGGCTCTATTTGTCGGGTTCAAAAAAATTTAAGGACCTATTTTAGGATCGTTAGAAAAAAAATTTGTTCTATGACTTTTTAAAAAACTAGCTAGTTAGCAAAGCTACAGACAAGTACTATATATCGTTAGGAAGGTATAAAATATCAAAGCTTTTTTTTTACACATTAGCAAATTTTTTAAAAACGAACTTAAGGATATTTTTAACTTTATTAATATATAGCCCTTGCGGTTTCTCATCTTTTTTCTGTGGGTCGCAAATTGCACTAGATATACTGCAAAAACATAATATGCACAGTTAACTTTTAAATTTATTGGTAAAATTAAAAAAAAAATTCTTTATGTATGAGTAGTATGTAGTAAACCATCTGACAGTTGCTCCAGTTGCTGCGGCTCAGCCGGCATCCAGTTCCATCAGAGCACCAATTTCCGGGAGAGTCTACGTTCGGCGCCGTTTGGCCAGACTGAGATCGGTGGCTCCACCCTCCGGCTTGAGGCGCCGCTTGCTGCTCCGGCTGGCACTGCCAGTGCCAGTCGGCTTTAAGCCGGATACGGAGGATCCCGACATCCGCGCCTCCACCATGGCCTGCGGAGCAATGCTCAGTGGCAGTGGCGACTCCAGGAGGAGCTCGCTTTTGATGATGGCCGGGGCGATCATGAGCAGGTCATTGCCCCCATTACCATTCCGCTGCGGATGGTGCCCCTCGGTTCGTTCGCACTTGATGTGCCGCACCGACGCCATATCCGGATTATTCTCCACCAGTTCCCCATCCGCCGCATGGCCATTCACCATTTTGTTATCGTTGTTGTTCGTCTCCAGCAGCTGACCACCAGTCGGTCCGCGCTGCTGCTGCCACTCGAGGATGCCCGTCAGCAGCTTGATGTACTTGATGGCCGAGCGCAGGATCTCGTTCTTCGAGAGCTTCTTGTCCGGCGGATGTGTGGGCACCAGCTTGCGCAGCTCAGCAAAGGCGCCGGACACGTTCTGCTGACGCCAGCGCTCCCGGGTGTTGGTGAACACCTTGCGTACACCGCCGGTGCCGCCGACTCCTCCGCCGCCTCCACCACTGGCATTGCCCCCGGAGGAGGAGGCATTACCGCCCCCACCGCCTCCGCCGGCAGAGCTTCCAGAGCTGGGCGGCGCGGTCAGCAATCCGTTGCGGGAGTGACTGCGCGGCGAACTGGACAGCGATCGATTGCCTGGGAGCGGACAAAAAAAGTAATACACGGTTATTCAATCGGAAAACTTTTATATCGTAATTGTAACCCTATCATAAATCATAATTCTCAACTAAGAAATCTACAACTACATATTTTTCAAAGCAGACGTATCGTTGAATGATAATTTTGACTTAAATAAATATAATATACGGTAAGTAAAATTAAATTTTGCAAAAATATGTTTTGTTTGTGATCTTTGAATTTTTGGGATTATTTTGACATTGTCATTAGGCCAATCTTTAAGATTTAAAATTTGAATTTATTAACAGAAAACAGTAAGTAAGTATTTTATAGTGCAGGTAAATCACTCAATCGTAATCATATAAAGATTAGATTTGGTTAGACTTAAAAAAAAGGTTGTTTGCTTAATATCATTTTGATTTTGAAAATGGGTGTGGATTACGTAAACTTATGTTACACTTTAGATTTAAACCGATATAGCAAGTATAGTCCGTAAATTATTATTTGTGTTGTTTAAAAAAAACTTGGTTTAGCTTTAAGTTGTTTGTTTTTTACGCGCTACCTAGATGTCCTATGCCATAAACCAAAGATGTCTGCTGTAAAAAGGTAATCCTCACCATCCGCCTGGTTGCCATTAAGCACGATGTAGTCCCGCAGATCCTCCTCGTCCTCCTCGGTGTCGTTGAGGGAGAAGTCGGAGAGCTCCGCATCGCCGTCTCCGTCGGAGACCGACTCCGTCTTGGGCTGCAGATGGGGCGTGGCATGGCGGAGCAGGGCTGGCGGCTGTCTGCCGGACTCCCGGATAACACCATTGCCATTGCCATTGCCATTGCCATTTCCGTGTCCGTTTCCGTTTCCGGAACGAGGGGACGGAGATCCGTTGGCCTGGCTGTGTCCGGAGGAGCCACTCGAGGCCGTGCTCCTCTCATCCGCGTTATCCGCTCCATTCGAGCTGCTCGGTAGCCATGCCATCTCTCCCGTGGTCCGCTTGTCCGTCTGTCCGTTTGTACGGATAAAGGAATAAATGGGATACGTCTGTTCTGCTGCCTTCGAAGTGTCGCAGCAAAGTGAGCAACTGATTCCGTGACTGTGACTGTGTGACTGGAAACCAACCCCCTTCAGGAGGAAGGCGGGGCCAAGCATGCTTCGCAGCGAACCACCCCCAAACGAGGCATACACACAAAAGGGGCGGACTCGACCTTGGCGATGGAAGGGGCTGTCGCGTTTTACGGGATGCTGTGGGGTAAGATACGTAGCTTATAGGGTTACCAGTATTTTGTTTTTTTAATTAAACCACAATGTAGCAATCACTCCTTATTTATTGTAATAGAAATAATCTTGGATATCTATTAACAACAAGTTCCTATACACTTTGTTATTGTATTAACGTTTTTCAATTTAATTGTCTCTTTTTTTTTTATTTTATAACTTAAAAACTACTGATTTTTTTTTAAAACATAAAAAGGTAGTCTACAATAAATTGATGTTTCCCTTTTTTATAAATAATTCAAATTTTATAACTTAAAAATATAAAGATTTGCAGTGAAAAATGCAACACAAATTTAGATTGCCAGCCAGGCAGGCTCCATTTTATTGTTTCCCATTGACTCACCTTTGGACAACCACCTTACTGGGGCCTTATGGTATAGGGTCCGCCCACATTTAGGCGCTTCTGCTTTTTGAGGTTCGTCGTCGTCGGCGGAGGCGGCTTCTGCTCCTGTTGTCCTTGCTTCCGGTCACCCCTCCCCTCTCTTTCTGGATCGTGGAGCTCCGACTCCGACTCCGACTCGGTGGATCGCCTGGGCCTGGGCAAACCAACTGCACCACTGGGCACTTGAACGGGCTGGAGACTCAATCTCATGGCGGGTGTGGGATTCACGAAGATCATCTTGTCGCACATCTCCTCGCTGACCCCGGAGTGACCCTCACGCACGACCCGGGGTCGGAAGACATACGAGGTGGCCGACATCTGGGCGTCCACATACTGCACCTGCACCTCCACGGGAAAGTCGCTGCCCAGCACCTCGCTGATCTCGAACGGAGCGCTGTCCGCCACGTGGAGTCGCAGCGGCAGACGGGGGGACATCTTGAAGGTGACCTGTCGGACGAACTGGGAGAGGTCACCATCTTGCACTGATAAAATTAAAAATGGAATAGTAAAAATTAAAAATTAATATCTGCACTGGGAAAGCTAAATTTTCCTAATTTAAGGACAAAATTGACTTAAAATTAGGAAGAATTGCCCTAAATTTGAGCCTTCCATACAAAATTTAGGAAAACATGATCTAAAACGGAGTTTAAGGCAATAATTTCCTTGTGAGTCGTTTTAGGTAATGTCTTTCTGAATTTTATTCCCAATGTTAATACTATTCTGAAATCAAGGAGTTTTCTAAGTGTGGCTTTTTTGGACACAAACATTTTATATTCATATGGTTCAATACTTAGTACAATGGGTAAATAAATAAATGATTTAAAATTTAAAGATTGAATGAATGTGAAAAATACTAGATGTGGAATGGTTCCAATTTGTTTTAGAGGTACTTAATTTAAGTTGAATATGGTTTAAATTAAATTTAAACTCTATTTCGGAAATAGTCATATAAATAATGGAAAAAATGAAAAACTGCAATGCGTGCAAATCGAAGCAAAACTTTTTGAATTAAGTATGAAATACTTGGATTTACTAATTTTCTTTTTTACCAGTGCGGCCGTCCTTGTGATCGCGGCTTCCTCTGCCCGCCCGCAGGTAGACACTCCACGTGGGCTCCAGCATGTAGGGCAGGTCCGGGTCGCAGGCCTCCATCCGGCAGCCGAGCACAATGTCCCGACTGATCACACAGCGTCCGGAGACATTCGGCACCGAGCCGCGATTGCAGCTCACCCGCTGACAGTCGTCCACCACGTTCTGGTGCCGCAGGAGGTTCTTGTAGCTCATCCCGTTCGTATCACTCTAATCCCGATCAAAGCGAACTTTAAATTTATTTTTAACTAACAATTTTCTACAACTAGATCCCTTGGAGCATTTCGAAAATTTCGTGAAGTACTAATATGACGACTGGCATCCAAATAAATGGTGAGAGGAATAACAGTCGCCTGCTCGTTCCGTTTTTTTTTTTTTTTAATTTCATTTATGAACATATATGCGATTCTGTCCAAAACGTATAACATTTTCACTTATGGTTTCAAAATGTTTTCTCATTGGAATCATGCTGTTACACCATTTGTATATGCTTTTTAAAATTAGTTTTAAAAATATATATATTTGTAAAAAAGAAAAACTACAGCGATGCTACATCTTAAGTCCTTAGATATAATAATATAAGAATATTTTTATCGAAGTATTCTAAATGAGCGAATATGGATTATTTTAAACGGATTTTATATGGATTACTTTATGTGGATTTTTTTTATCGATTTCTGAAATTATTTGCATAAATTTCTGTGGACTTTTCAGTTTATAGGATACTGAAACACTAACAAATAGTTAACAAAAAATATTACAAATGTTAATTTTTGTTGTGATTGGGGTATTAATCCATTAAAAAAAATTTTTTTTTACTGCCCAACACATTAATAACAGTTATGTTTAAAAATAAACCCTTTTCATACATTAATATAATGAGTTTTTTAAAATGTTTCAGTGTACTTCTCGTATTGGTGTACGTTTTAATCTGCAGCCTTGCTTTTGAGCTTCACTTTTGACTCTCGTTGTCAAGTGCAAATAACCATTTAATGTTCGCAACCTTTTTTTCGTTTACTTTTTGTGTTTACTTGAGGATGTTAATCTTAGCCTGGGATTAAGGGCCAGTAAAAGTTTTCCCCAAAGCGTTGAAATTTCAACGCCACCTTCATCGTACAAAAATCTATGCTTCTCTGATTTTTTCACGCCCTAAAATCAAATTATCTAATTAATAATCAAGGAGGAATGATTTTGAGGACGAAGTGGGGTTACTGGAGTGAAAAGTTAGGAGTGAGGAGTACTCAGTGCGCAGGCGATAAAAGGCGGAGCTTAGGGTTGTTATGTTCTGCACAGAAAAAAAAATGTATGCTAAATTATATTCATTTTCATGAAGTTCTTTATTTATTTGGTCTTAATAAGTATCTTAATAATATCGCTTTGGCATGTTCACATTAACGCTTTTGAAATGTATTTTTGCATTCCCTATTTAGTGGTTAATATGTGTTTGTAGACCTGTGAATATTAAATTGATACTGGGAATTTGTTTCTGTGTGTGCATTTATTCAGCTGAAAATTTGTTTTGTCACTGGAAAGGAGGTTTATATTTCGGTTAGCACCTTTAGAAGTAGCAGGGCCGCTTCTGGACGATGCTTCTGCGGGCTCATTTTAGTTCCACTTGGAGGTTTCCCAAGGCCCTGGCATACGGCACTAGACATAGGTGTTTTTCTTCCAGTTCTAGAGGTACTGCTAGGGCCAACATGCTTATTTAAAACTGGCAACTTGAGGAGCTGCCTCATTTTCCTGGAGGGATTCACAAAGATAATGGTGTGCGTGATTTCTTGCTTAAAGCATGCCAGACTTCTGCCGAGGGAATCCCGTCCAGCCAGCCCCACATGAGGATGGAAGATGTTGCATATGTGACCCGCATCCCGGAAAAGCAGGGTCAACGACAGCAGTAGGATGTGGCATGGAAATATTACAGTGTACAGTGTACACTATTTAGACAAGTCAATAACTTATCCAAAATTAATCTTTATCTGAGTTGGTTATTGTGGGAGCTTAATACCATTTGAAGTGGAAGGAGAGGATGAAGCACCAGCAGAGCCAACCTGACGTGGTCCAATTTCCTCTACCAGCAAATTCATATTCATTGGCAGATCCTTAGGTGTTTGGACTTGGACATTATAGGGGGTTGGCCTTGGGAACGCAGGTCTAATCCCGCTCACAGTCCAACCGACACTCACCCAGAGAGCCACCCCCCGAAATCCGATTAGCGGCAATCAAATAATATCACATCACATCACATCACAACAACCCGAGAGGGAAAATGTGAGGAAAAGTCAACAGTCGGCAGCATCAGAATCAAATTAGCAGCAGTTTGGTGGCTAATTCGAATGCTCTTTATCATTTTCTGGCAGGCGTCTGCGACTTTATGGCACGTGTGTGGCCAGGATAGATAAGAGTATACCCCGGCAAACTCTGGCAAACTCTGGCAAACTTCAACAAACACCGACACGTGGCCCACAACGGAGGTTTTATGTGGAGTGGGCCTGGTCAAATGGATTTTCACACCCACTCGACGCCGGCAAAGCCGCCAATTAATAAAATTCAATTATTCCAAGCCACCGCAGACCGATGGGAAGAGACGATAAAAAGTAACGACATATTTCGACACTTGGATCGGATTTGAGAGGGTTAAAATGGTCTCTGATAGTCTTATAAATATGTGCATAACCCAACCATGTTTGGTTATCACTAGTCCATAAAAATACATAGGAAGTGAGTTAAGGGAACATATTTTTTTAACTTTTACTATAAAATAACTAAATATACATATTTATGGTCGAATTAATCATCAATAATTAAAATATCAATTGCTTAAATATAAAAAATAAAACAGAAAATTGTGACATTTTAAATTGGTCAGCATATTCATGTAAATTAGAGAAGTGACCATTTTAGCCTTAGCCTTATAATAAAAGAAAACTAGTTAAAATAATTATTTCTTAATAAATTGGTCAAGATATACATACATAACTGGGAATTAAAAAAGTAACAATTTTCGAATCTTACCCTTGAATTCTTAAAAACATTAATTTAAAGTAAATAAAATAAATATAAAAATCTTAAGTAAAGTAAGATACTATGGCTAATACCACATAATGTTATACTATTATTTTTAACACCGGCGTAAACAGTTTTGCAACTATTATACAAACCTTGAGATGATATGTTTTTGCTATTTATATATCCGCGTATTACGGGTACCGACAGCACAACCCCATCTCACCGTTTTGAGTTCAACAACCCACTGAAATGTGGCTGGAACCCCCGCTGTTAGGGACTTGTGCCGCCACCTGTCGGCCAGAACCCGCTCTCGCCGCCTTCGAGTCCCAATATCCGTCGGCAATCGATAGCCAGGCAATCAGCTGTATTTGGCGTTTCCATCGGTACGTGCCACAGAGCACACCTGACCAAGTAAAGCTTCTAAAGACTAATAGAGACTATCAAGTAGAGGGTAGAGCGCTGGGGGGGGGGGGGCTAAAAGCTTGGCGCCACTTTCATTTGTACCTGTGCAAAAGCGGAGGATGGATAGCAAATAGTGAGACAGTGAGAAAGTGAGTAATGCCACGACAATTGTCAACGTGGGGCAGGCCCGAATGCTTAACGCCGACGAGCAATGCTGTAGGCAGTGAAAAGCTGCCGCTCACGTGGCGAAATGCGTGACTTGACCCGCAAATCCGCCGCCCAGCCACTCCCCCGGGAAACACCCCTCGGAAAACGTGCTGCCAGCCCCCTTGAATCCACCCCCAGCGGCCACCCACCGCCCCCAAAAAAGGCAGGAGGTTCCACAGCTTTTCTTAACCTCAAGTTGGTGCACGGGGCTTGATTTGGTTATCATTTTTGGTAAAAGCTTGCAAAATAAAACTATATTTTTATTGTTAAAGCTTCTCTGGAATATATACGTTTTCCGGAATTAAATTAATTTTATATATTGTCTATCAATTACATAAATATAATCTTGTTATTTAAATATATATAAAGCATTTAATTATAAAGGAACAGACAATTTAAATGTATGTTTGTATAATTAAATTATTTTTGTAAGCTTTTTAATATCTTAATTTATTAATATAAATATATTTTCAATATAATTTAAGACAAAGTAAACCCTGAAAACTAGAAATTTATTTATTTATTTATTTCACTTATTTTTGTTGCATTTGTAGTACTTAAACAAAAGTCTCTCAATTTTTTTTTTTTTTATTTTTAGCTCAAAGTAAAAGTTCCGCCCAAGGGTTAATGCCTGAGACCGAGTGTTTGAGCCGATTTGAGCGAAAAGCCGAGAGCAGAAAGAGCGAGTGTGAGAAGATTCTCAGAATGCGAATTTGCGAGTGCTTGTAGTTTGAAGCTTGTGGGGCCAGTCATTATTCGTACGAGTCTCCAGCCAGAAGGTCGACTATTGACGCGTTCGCCGAGAAATCGAAGGAATCGTAATTGAAAGTGCTTGAAATTGATTGAAAGAAGCGAAACTACGACGGCTAGAACTAAAACACTTCATATTTGTTTTTTGGTGACGGTGAGAGTGGCGGAGCTGAATAAAATTTAACCGCAAAAGTGAAGAACATAGCCAAAACTAATATATAGAATCCCAGAGAGTACGACAGAGAGAGCAGTCCGGCGAGCAAGCGAGAGCGAGAGTGTAAGTGCAATTGTCACGTTGTTGCAATAAAAAAAAAAGAATAAAAGTTCAGAGAGGAACCCATTATCATATTGCAAAAACAAAACAATTCTTGGGCCCAACTTACATAAATAACTCGGCTCGTAACGTCTGTATGGCGTATATACATAGTGTTTTTTGTTTATTAATAGGTGCCGACTGCCCACTGCTCAGTGCACGTTGCACAGAGAGGCAAAAACAATCCATCAATTGCAGCGTAAACAAAAGCTCTGCGTACATACATACCTGACCCTACTGAACGATAATCGAGTGTCTGCGGTTCTGGGTTAAAAATAAAATCAAATAAATAAAGTTGGATTGGTTGGGCAAGCCAAAAGTTACGCATACGCAACGTGGTCCAAGGTGGGCATGAACTTTGGCAATCTGTGGCAACCTTTATTCAACTGCAACATTTTGCAATGCGAAACCGTAAAACTAATTTGGCTTAGAGCACATACATAAATATATATAGGGTTTTTGTGAGGTAAAATTACCCAGTTTCAAAGGTAATATGAAAACCTTTTTTGAATAGTCTTTGATCAATCAACACTTGGTTTGTTCGGTATAGTATTAAATACTTTATTTAATCTTTTTAAAAATTGTTTAAAAATAATTAAATGATTAATTTCGATACTTTTATTACGCATACGTGTCGAGGGTCCCTGTTAAATGTTATAGATCGCCACATATTTTTGACTTTTCTTGTCCTTGATATGCTAAAAATTCGTATTTTAACAACATTGTTTCGTTTTTAACCTTTATTAGTTTAGGGTCTCCTAGCTATAATTAACCAGCCAATTTGCTGCATTTAAAGTACGCATTCGCCATGTGGGCCCATTTATTTATGATGTACATATGTCTATTTTAATTGAACAGATTTGTAAGGCCCCAGACTTGTTATACAAGTTAAAAATAAAACGTCCTTTTTTGTGCATTGTATTTTGCCACAACCAATAACCCACAATTCATAACCATATTCCCCGCCCCTCGGTTACGAGACTGTTATCCACCGTCTGCGAATCGTACTACCTGCATTATCTAACATCCCCGCGAATGACGCACGACCTACTGTCCTACCGCAATTCAATCCTCCCACAAGGACTCACTCGACAAGTTGGCTCTTTGATTTGTTAGCGTTTGACAAATCCGCGTAAAAGTTTACTGACATATGCATCGGAATCTGGGTCAACCGGTGAATTATGTAAGGGCGTTAAGTTGAGTGAAAGATTTAAACCCTTTAAACCCTTTGCAAATAAAAATATTTGCAAAGGGTTTAAAGTATTAAATACAATACAAAATTGCCTGATTCAAAATAGTCAAGTTCACTTCTCTTAAGGTAGTTAACTAATAACACGGAACATTGCTTCATTACAAAAATTTGTCTGCTAATTAAATATTTTCTGAGTGACTAACATTTATTGCGGTTACGTGTTCACATTTTTCTTCCTCTTTAAAAGCCTTTAAATACCTACAATTATTAGCTGTCGATTTTACTATCAGAATATTTATTCAGGTTATTTACCTTTGACGTGCAAGTGTGGGCCACTCTCTACCTTTTGCTTTTTCTGAAAAGCTCCTGGGCTTAACTTCCATGGAAAACTTTAAGCATATTTACATCTATGGACCCATGCTAATTATATGAGAACTCCTAAAACATTTTTTAAATTTAATCAACATAGACCATGTATTTAAATGTGCCACTTCATCATTTTCCAGTGTGTACTTATAATTACCAATAATTGGGCACCCAATGAATCAGTCAGGAGGAAGTTTTTCAAAGGAACTTTCTCCTAGTTTTCTTGTGACTACCATAGTAACATTTCCTTTTTGCTTTCTGCAACGCTTTAAATGCAGCAAAAACCGAAAACTAAGGTTCACCCGAATGCTTAAATGAAAAGTGGGTTTTGCTGATTTTGCCTAATTGCGGCGAATGAACCTGGGCTTTATGCAATCTGTGGAATTGAATTCTGCATATATTTTTTTTCGATATTGCATAACCTAGCACGTAAACAGTGAAATATGAGTTTAGGGCTTTTTATATTACTTCAGTTCTTAATAAGTCAGCGGATTTATTTAGAAACCCATACACTGTGCAGGAAAGCGGAAAATGCAAACTAATGCGACTTGCGGGGGCTTATTTCTTGTTTCTTGTATCTGTCATATTGTATGTTGTGTAGCTTTTTATCTGTGTTGGGGTGTGAATGGGGCTGCCTTGCGATTGCAAAACGGCATCCGTTGGCCGCAACAACAAAGAGCCAAACACTCAACGCCTGCAGCTGCACGTGAATGCAACATCGCTCCATCTTCCTTCCACACCAGCCCACTACCATCTTGCCGCCTCCCTCGCACGCCGTACTGATGCCAATTATTGTAGTGAAGCTTTGGTAAAGGGAACTTTGCCAAGAAAAAGTCCAAAGCCAAATATTTAAAACTATTATTGTTAATGGTAGAAAACCATTAATACTTATATTCAGAACTTTAAAAGTGCCCCAAATCTTTAAAAACATTCTTACTTATTGTAAATCTGTTCAATAATTAACAAGGGATTTCTCTATTAAAAATAATTATAAAATAACAAACAAAATACAAAGCAATACTTTAGATTATTTAAGGAAAATCAGTTCCTCTTATAGAATATCCACTGTATTAGCTCCCGTTGGCACAGATGTCATCATGCCATTAATCAGGTGTTAATCAAGCCGACGACTGGCTGAGATTTGAAAACGGCCAACGTGCTTCAGGCACATGTCATAGGTTGCCTTTTTGGTCAATGGGAACTAATATTCATTTAACCCTTTACTTTTTTAACCCAGTTACTTAAGTTCTTTTCTCGTGGGGAAATTGACTGACTACCATTTCAATTATTTTCTCCCTTAACTTGTGGATTCCTGCGATTCATAGAAAATAAATGCCCGTCAAGCCACGTGAATAAATTTAGAGAAAGTACCTCTAGCAAGCAACGTGAATAAATTGAATTGTACATACGTGTACTATACATACATACATATGTACATATTTGGCTGATTGATTGAAAGGGGAAGCTGAAATCGCCACGACATCCAGATGTTTGTGAAACGCAACAGAACGCCGCAACAGATTTCGTGATGTATTTCGTCATATGAACGACGAGAAACTATTTCACAACCCCAAACGAAACACAATCGATCCCCGTTTGTGCAACAACACAGCTTTGAATGAAAGTACAAGTCGATTCTGCAATTCAGTTGGATAATTCATTGAAGCCTTTTAAATTGACTAGAACTTTTAAATTGCAAATTCTTTATTACCGAATAAAGTGCGAGATTCATGAAAACTTTTACAAATGATGGTTTGAGAATCTGAATTATTTGAAGGGCTTACTGATACTCGATTTTATTATGTTTTTGTTTTCAATATCCTAAACTGTTTACAAAACTTTAAAAAGCAATAAGTTTGCTTCAATATTTAGTAATTTTAAAATGTTCTTAAATAACACATTCAAAATAGTATTAACTGTAAAAAACAATTAGTTAAAATTACAATTTGTAATACAATATATGTATTTTCAACGAGATTATAGTATTGTAATAATTTATACCTTTACATTTTTTATGATTTTTTTCAGAAATCTCTTTAAATATTAAATTATACTTCCACACAAATTGCCAAAATGGAGAACCTAAACACAATGGAGGGCGGCGAGTCCACGGAGTCCACACATAACACCAAAGTGTCCGATTCAGCATATTCAAACAGCTGCAGCAACAGTCAATCGCAGCGCAGGTAAGGAAAACGTGACATATAAGGCGATTAGCTTCAGCAAAATGCGTACTACATCCAAATAAAAGCATGTAAGACCCCAGAAAGTAGGCAACACTTTTCGTAGAGGGGGACGCACATGGCTGATTAAGATTATTATTACATTTAACAGGGTTATAAATGTCTTATTGCGTTGTCCGCTGACTGAAATTATAGCACCCCCTGCAAAGGGCATTTTCAAAATATTTTCAATATCCGTGGAGCCGTCAGTAACAAAATGTATTTTATTTTGTATTGAAAATTGTTGAGAACTGTTACTCGCTTTAAAACTTTATATAGCTTTGATATGGTTATACCAAAAGATAAGGCGTGCCAATTTTACGTAATTCAATGGCAAGACTGATAAGTGAATATTAAATTGAAACTTGCAATATTTGTTTGTTTTTGTGTAAGTAAGGTAGGGAAGGGAACCAAACTTATTTTATAAGTAGCTGGGTACTTCTCGCCACTGTTCGCAATAACAATCTCCCATTTGTTCCCCTCCAAAGTGGCAGTTCCAAGTCCCGCCTGAGCGGCAGCCACTCCTCCGGCAGCAGTGGCTATGGCGGCAAGCCGTCCACGCAGGCCAGCAGCAGCGACATGATCATCAAGCGGAACAAGGACAAGTCGCGCAAGAAGAAGAAGAACAAGGGGGCGGGGGGACAGACGCAGCTGCAGACCCAGATCTCGGCATCGGCATCCCTGGACGAGGAGGAGAAGCCACGACCCAGTGGTGGTGGAGGTAGTGGCTGCGTGGATCAGCAGATCCTGTTGCAGGATCAGCAGCACGGCGAGGATCACCGCAACGAGCCGGAGGTCACGGAGCACGGAGTAAGGCAGCGGGACAGGAAGAGGGAAAGGGAGGAGGAGGATCAGACCGAGTCCGAGTCGGAGGCGGATCGGGGGAGAGGGTGGCGCGGCCAAGTTGGATACGACACAGAGCTTCCCCATACCATCGCCGCTCACTGTGAACATAGTTCCGCCATCGATGGGCGGCGGAGTGGGCGGCTGTGGGGGAGTGGGCCACGCCTCCGGCCTGGACAGTGGGCTGGGAAAGTTCGAGAAAACCTGGGAATCGGCCCCGGGAAAACTGGAGTCCATGGCGGGCGTGGGCGTGGCAGGCGTCGGCGGAGGCGCCGCCGGTGTCCAGCGGGGCGAGCGGGTCAAGGAGGAAAGCTTCTGCTGTGTGATCTCCATGCACGACGGCATTGTGCTCTACACCACGCCCAGCATCACCGATGTCCTGGGCTTTCCACGCGATATGTGGCTGGGCAGGTCCTTCATCGACTTTGTGCACATCAAGGATCGGGCCACGTTCGCCAGCCAAATCACCACGGGCATACCCATTGCCGAATCCCGTGGCAGCATGCCCAAGGATGCGAAGAGCACCTTCTGCGTCATGCTGCGTCGCTATCGGGGCTTGAAGTCCGGCGGATTCGGGGTGATCGGCCGCCCGGTGAGCTACGAACCCTTCCGGCTGGGACTCACCTTCAGGGAGGCTCCCGAGGAGGCCAGACCGGACAACTACATGGTCTCCAATGGCACCAACATGCTGCTCGTCATTTGCGCCACTCCCATCAAGAGCAGCTACAAGGGTGAGTTCTTTAGCCAAGAGTGTTACCCAACCAACTGTATACACTGATTAAAAAAAATGCTAAATCCAAGTATTTTGTACTATTTAAATATTTGTCCCTTTGATTTTATTTATTTAATTAAAACTAAACGCCTTAAACATAATGCGTTTAAAGGAAATAGAAGCCATTTTAAATCCAATATTTTTTACATTAATTCAAATGTTCATTGTATTTAATATTAATTATGATTTTACATTTAATATTGTGATTATATATTTTATTAAATTTTGCAATAGGAAAGTTTAAATTCAACAGCCAGTTATTTATTTTTTACAATTGTATATTTCTTAGCAGTGTATCTAGTCCATTGAACAGAAGGAGTTCCATTTAACCAACAACTTTTAACCCACAGTTCCCGACGAGATCCTCTCCCAGAAGAGCCCCAAATTCGCCATCCGGCACACGGCCACCGGGATCATTTCGCATGTGGACAGTGCGGCGGTGAGTGCCTTGGGCTACCTGCCCCAGGACCTCATCGGACGCAGCATCATGGACTTCTACCACCACGAGGACCTCACCGTCATAAAGGAGACCTACGAGACGGTGATGAAGAAGGGCCAGACGGCCGGCGCCTCCTTCTGCAGCAAGCCGTACCGCTTCCTCATTCAGAACGGCTGCTACGTCCTCCTGGAGACCGAGTGGACCAGCTTCGTCAATCCATGGTCGCGCAAGCTGGAGTTCGTCGTCGGACATCATAGAGTCTTTCAGGGTAAGTTTGCAACACAACCTTAATCCCACCGAGCTAACCCAAAAAACTATAGTGCAGATGCACTTTATATTGTAGAAATTCATATAGTAATTTTCATTAATAATTTTTTGCGAAATAATAATATTTCTTCTTTTTTTTTCGGTTGGAAATGACTATTACTTTTTGATAAAAAATAATACTTATTTCTGAGCATAATCAATCAAATAAAATAAAATAAAATAAAAAATGTTATTGCGAATTTGAAAAAATTATCCAAATACCAAAAAGACTAATGATTATTTTCGGTCCCTGATGTAAGCAATAGAGTCCTGCAAAAGTGAACTTATAAGTTTACTTGATGTGTTCACTCACTTCAACTTGAAAAAAAATGTTAAGACGAGTAAGACAAGTGCATAGAATTTAAAGTCATACATCACTCTATTACTAACCAACAACCAACATAAAAATATACATTAATAATATAAATATTTATCTTAGGACCCAAACAGTGCAACGTCTTCGAGGCGGCGCCCACCTGCAAAAACAAGATATCGGAGGAGGCCCAGAACCGGAATACGCGAATCAAGGAGGATATAGTGAAGCTGCTTGCAGAGACGGTATCCCGGCCGTCGGATACCGTTAAGCAGGAGGTCTCTCGTCGGTGTCAGGCACTCGCTAGTTTTATGGAGACTTTGATGGACGAGGTGTCGCGGGCGGATCTCAAGCTGGAGCTGCCGCACGAGAACGAGTTAACGGTGTCGGAGCGAGACAGCGTGATGCTGGGCGAGATCTCTCCGCATCACGACTACTATGACAGCAAGAGTTCCACCGAGACGCCGCCCAGCTACAACCAGCTGAACTACAACGAGAACCTGCTGCGTTTTTTCAACAGCAAACCGGTAACGGCACCGGCGGAGCTTGATCCGCCCAAGACGGAGCCACCGGAGCCGCGTGGCACCTGTGTGAGCGGGACTAGTGGACCCATGAGTCCCGTCCACGAGGGCAGTGGAGGCAGTGGGTCCTCCGGGAACTTCACCACCGCCAGTAATATACACATGAGTAGTGTGACCAATACGAGCATTGCGGGCACGGGTGGCACTGGAACGGCGACGGGAACTGGAACTGGAACAGGTGCAGGTACAGCTACAGGAACTGGAACGGGCACTGCAACGGGTACTGGGACAGGTACAGATACTGGAATAGGAAAGGGAACTGGAACTGGCACTGGAACAGAGACCGAAACAGGTACTGGAACAGGGAATGAAACCAATTCCGCCACCGGAACAAACTCCTCCAAAAACGGAGGCGGAGGAGGAGGAGCCACCGCACCACCCATTACCCTCACCGAATCCCTGCTGAACAAGCACAACGACGAGATGGAGAAGTTCATGCTGAAGAAGCATCGCGAATCGCGTGGACGCACTGGCGAGAAGAGCAAGAAGTCGGCCAACGACACCCTGAAGATGCTGGAGTACAGTGGCCCAGGGCACGGGATCAAGCGAGGTGGCTCCCATTCGTGGGAGGGCGAGGCCAACAAGCCCAAGCAGCAGGTGACCCTGGGAGCAGATGCGGTCAAGGCAGGAGCAGGCGGCGGAGCAGCGTGCTCTGGTGGAGCGGGTTCGGGAGGAGCCGGTGTGGCCGGAGGAGGAGGAGGAATATTAACATCGGAGGTCAGGACCACGACAGCGGTATCGGGAGCGGGAATTCCCGGCGGTGGAGGAGGAGGAGCGGCGGCGGCGGCAGGACCCACCTCCTCGGTGGGCAGCTCCACGCCAGGACCATCCTCCTATCCCTCCTGCACGCAGAACATCAACCTCTGGCCGCCCTTCTCGGTGGGCATCACCCCTCCCGTCCACTCCACGCACACGGCCATGGCGCCCAGCAGCTTCTCCACCGCCGCCGGCCTCTTCCCCACCTTCTACTACATCCCCGCCTCCCTGACGCCCACCAGTCCCACCCGGGGATCCCCGCGCATCCACAAGCATCCGCACAAGAGCGGCGTGGGTGTGGGCGTCGGCGTGGAGCTGCCCACCACCTCGCAGCAGGCGGCTGCAGCGGCCGCCCAGGCCATGCCGCTCCAGTACATGGCCGGGGTGATGTACCCCCATCCATCGCTCTTCTACACCCATCCCGCAGCGGCCGCCGCCACGGCCATGATGTACCAGCCGATGCCCTTTCCGGGCATGGCCAACGCCCTCCAGATGCCCGAGCAGCCGATGGGCTCCCAGTCGGCCTACAACAAGACGGTATACACGGTGAGTCATCCTACATTCACTGATTAAATAGTGGAGTACACCGAAAACAAAACTGAAAGTCTCAATTTAATTTTTTCCCTTGAATAAGGTAAAATTGTTATTAGAACATATTAAACATTTATTATAGTTCAAGTAATAAGCCAAGTATTGAGGCTTTATTTTTAGAATAAATATGTTTAATTATTTAACGTTGATCAACCAATTTAGTGGTTAGAAAACGTTGTACGGTATTTCAGCAAAACGAGTATCATATTTTATCAATATTTTTTTTCTGTGTAGTGAAAAATATTATCAGGTTACTGATAAATTAAATATGAAATATTTATTTTAAATACAATCAATATACAAATATTTGAATTATTGTGATAAATATTAACTCCTATTCGTTTTATACAAGCATTATATTTTAGTTTAAGGATGTAAAATGTTAAGTAAATATTTCAGTTATTTAATGGTTAAAATCTATTTCGATAATGGGCAACTGGTGTAACGACAAAATTCCGCCAGCCGCAAATTATGTCGTTCAAGCGACATTGGTCCGTTACAAGTATTTTTTTCAACGTTAAAGTCTAGCGCGATATTTTTATCGCCAGAAATAAACGACATATAAAATATTTAATTGAGTATGAAATACTTGGTTATACTACGTTGTAACTTAACCACATCTCCTCTTTTTGTTTCTCACAGGCCGCGCCGGCGTCCATAACGAAGAAGGTGCCGGGGGCTTTCCACTCGGTCACCATTCCCGCCTCGGTGGAGCGACCCTCCTCGCTGGCCACCTCCGCGAAGGCGGAGCCAGGATCCAATGGGGCGGGCCCCGATTCCTGCAAGAAGGAGGTGACCGACTCCTCGCCCATTCCCTCCGTGATGAACGACTACAACTCCGACCCGCCCTGCAGCAGTAATGCCCCCAACAACAAGGTACTTACGGTTAGAAAACTAGAAAGGAAAATTATATTATAATGCCCTTTGCAAGGCTTAAAATATTTATTAATAAATATATTAATTGAAATCCCGTTTGCGTCCACAGAAATACACGGACAGCAATGGGAACAGCGATGACATGGATGGCTCCAGCTTCTCCTCGTTCTACTCATCCTTTATCAAGACCACGGACGGATCAGAGAGTCCGCCGGACACCGAAAAGGATCCCAGGCACCGTAAGCTAAAGGTATTTACTCAGGTCCCATTGATTCCCTGCCCCGTTGTTGAACTTGTGAAGTGCTTTCAAAGCTATTTTTAATGTTATTAGAGGCAGTTAATGAGTGATGTCATACTTTGCATTCCACAGAGCATCAGCGTATCGGAGAGCAAGATCATGGAGCACCCGGAGGAGGAGGACCAAACGCAGCATGGGGATGGGTAGTGGCCAAACCCGCAGTTGCTGCTGACCGACGTGCACAACCGGATGCACAATGTCGGTGCCTAGGACTACGAACCAAGCAGCAGACACCGCGGAGCAGCAGGGATCCTGGAAATGAGTGAGCACCAATCATCCAACAACAAACCACCGCAACTAACCCTGGGTTTTCCTTTTAGTTCTCCGATTATCCGCGGGATGTTAAATATTCTGAATCTGGTCGAATGAACGATGAAAACGGCAAGACGGGCTGAAGCAGTTTCCACCATAATACAAAACAAGATGGTCTCGAAGGATCCCCACACACTAATCTAAACAGATGAAAATGTAGATCTCATTGCCAAGAAAAGCGCTAAGAAGGAGTCGGCTTTATATTTTAGTTAAACATTCTAAATGTTCTGAAAATAGCCCAAGTCAGTTTATTTTATTTTATATTATTGTAAGAAACTTGTTAACTTATTTTTCAATTTTTGTGCACTAAATTAAAAAAAAAAAAATCAAATATTTGGCTGGATTTTTTTAAACAAACGATTTTTACTTTACTTATGTGATTTCGGCATTTATTTACAAAACGATTTTATTAGGATGTAGCACCAGGAAATAATTTTACAATATCTTTGTATGAGCCACCAAACTTTGGCAATCAACTTTGAACTCAAAATGTGTTTTCTTCAAAACAAGGAAAGACGTAATTTTTTTAAATATATTCTTATTTATTTTGAGATAGATATTTTTAGTACATATTTTAGTACATATTATATTCTTGCTTATAAAGTGCTCTAATTGGCACAGTAGTTATTCCGCTTCGAAAAATTCGTCATAGGGTATGTTGTTCCACAGATTTTGCACGATGGATCTGAAGACCTTGGAGCAGGCCTCGTTGATTTTCGGCTGGACATCCAGAGCCAGGGCGTTCCACTCCTGATTTAGAACCTTCAAGGTGCTCTCCCGCAAGTCCACGTTGTCGTTGAACAGGTTCGTCATGTCGAAGTGACCACTGTGGGTTGGACATTTGAAATATGTAAAACATATAAATGGCTCGGCAATTCTCACCCTTTGGCCTTGGTAATCGTCTTGTAGTCCGTGATGTTGAGGTATGTATGGCCGTCGGCCCGCTTCACCGGCTCCGCCATAATCCTCGACTTGATCTGGACCTCGTCCATCCGAATCGTGAGATCGCCCTTGCTAACGATGGGCAGGATGAGCAGTTTGCCATCCACATCGTACTTGGCCCGCACCTCCAGTTGCGGTGCATCCATGGCCATGGTCAGCTTGAGCGGCTTCGCGAGGTCCTTGGTGAAGCCCTTCAGACTCTTGACCACCACCGAGTTGGCCAGGTTGTACAGCTTGGCATTGTTCATCAGCAGCTTGAACTGCAGCGACTCCGAGTGGCCACCGCTCTCCACGCGCATGTTGCCCAGATCGATGGGCTCCAAGCCGGCCACCTGCCGCTCCGGAATGCCCCGCTTGAAGGCCCCGAAATAGGTCTGCGCCTGCGCCACCAAACACGCCTCGTCCTGCACCTTACAGCGCTTCAAAGGCGATGCTGAAAGTAAACAATCGAACTTGTATTAATTTCACTTAGTCTTTTAAGTTGTTTAGTTGCTAATGTTCTCATATATTAGTTAGCTTTTCGTTTTAAACATTAAGCTAGTTTTATATAAATAAATTAATAAATTATTAATAAAAATCTAAACCACATACAATTCTTTTAATGGGAATACCCCTTACTAAAAAGTCAGAAATTTGGACCAAAATAAATTTTTCAAAAAACATTTTCAAAATTCGATCAGGGATGGATGGTATAGGTTGCCAGCTGTTGAAAATAGCAACTTTTTTGACTTTGGGTCTTATTTTGGAAAAGTTACAGCAAAAAGACTTTTCAGATATAGGTTTGTTTGAAAAAATCGCCAAAATTCCCAAAAACACATTAAAAACTTGGTTTTTGTGTCAAAACTCTGGGAAATAATGGTTAAAATGTGGAATGTCATACACCGTTGAATTCGTAATAAAATTTCCAATCAAATGGCATTCACAGTTAAAATTTTTTCAGATCTTCAAATTTCTGCAAAAAATGATGATGTACCCCCTTACAAAAAAGTCAGAAATTTGGACCAAAATAAATTTTTCAATAAACGATTTTCAAAATTCGGTTTTTTTGTCAAAACGAAATTAATTGTTTTCAATCAATCAGGGATGGATGGTATAGGTTGCCAGCTGTTGAAAATAGCAACTTTTTTGACTTTGGGTCTTATTTTGGAAAAGTTACAGCAAAAAGACTTTTCAGATATAGGTTTGTTTGAAAAATCGCCAAAAATCCCAAAAAACACATTAAAAACTTGGTTTTTGTGTCAAAACTCTGGGAAATAATGGTTAAAATGTGGAATGTCATACACCGTTGAATTCGTAATAAAATTTCCAATCAACTGGCATTCACAGTTAAAATTTTTTCAGATCTTCAAATTTCTGCAAAAAATGATGATGTACCCCCTTACAAAAAAGTCAGAAATTTGGACCAAAATAAATTTTTCAATAAACGTTTTTCAAAATTCGGTTTTTTTGTCAAAACAAAATAAATTGTTTTCAATCGATCAGGGATGGATGGTATAGGTTGCCAACTGTTCAAAATAGCAACTCTTTTGACTTTGGGTCTTATTTTGGAAAAGTTACAGCAAAAAGACTCTTCAGAAATAGTTTTGTTTGAAAAATCGCCAAAAATCCCAAAAAACACATTAAAAACTTGTTTTTGTGTCAAAATTCTGGGAAATAATGGCCAAAATGTGGAATGTCATACACCGTTGAATTCGTAATAAAATTTCCAATCAAATGGCATTTACAGTTAAAATTTTTTCAGATCTTCAAATTTCTGCAAAAAATGATGATGTACCCCCTTACAAAAAAGTCAGAAATTTGGACCAAAATAAATTTTTCAATAAACGTTTTTCAAAATTCGGTTTTTTTGTCAAAACAAAATAAATTTTTTTCAATCGATCAGGGATGGATGGTATAGGTTGCCAGCTGTTGAAAATAGCAACTCTTTTGACTTTGGGTCTTATTTTGAAAAAGTTACAGCAAAAAGACTCTTCAGAAATAGTTTTGTTTGCAAAATCGCCAAAAATCCCAAAAAACACATTAAAAACTTGGTTTTTGTGTCAAAACTCTGGGAAATAATGGTCAAAATGTGGAATGTCATACACCGTTGAATTCGTAATAAAATTTCCAATCAAATGGCATTCACAGTTAAAATTTTTTCAGATCTTCAAATTTCTGCAAAAAATGATGATGTACCCCCTTACAAAAAAGTCAGAAATTTGGACCAAAATAAATTTTTCAATAAACGTTTTTCAAAATTCGGTTTTTTTGTCAAAACAAAATAAATTTTTTTCAATCGATCAGGGATGGATGGTATAGGTTGCCAGCTGTTGAAAATAGCAACTCTTTTGACTTTGGGTCTTATTTTGAAAAGTTACAGCAAAAAGACTCTTCAGAAATAGTTTTGTTTGCAAAATCGCCAAAAAATCCCAAAAAACACATTAAAAACTTGGTTTTTGTGTCAAAACTCTGGGAAATAATGGTCAAAATGTGGAATGTCATACACCGTTGAATTCGTAATAAAATTTCCAATCAAATGGCATTCACAGTTAAAATTTTTTCAGATCTTCAAATTTCTGCAAAAAATGATGATGTACCCCCTTACAAAAAAGTCAGAAATTTGGACCAAAATAAATTTTTCAATAAACGTTTTTCAAAATTCGGTTTTTTTGTCAAAACAAAATAAATTTTTTTCAATCGATCAGGGATGGATGGTATAGGTTGCCAGCTGTTGAAAATAGCAACTCTTTTGACTTTGGGTCTTATTTTGAAAAAGTTACAGCAAAAAGACTCTTCAGAAATAGTTTTGTTTGCAAAATCGCCAAAAATCCCAAAAAACACATTAAAAACTTGGTTTTTGTGTCAAAACTCTGGGAAATAATGGTCAAAATGTGGAATGTCATACACCGTTGAATTCGTAATAAAATTTCCAATCAAATGGCATTCACAGTTAAAATTTTTTCAGATCTTCAAATTTCTGCAAAAAATGATGATGTACCCCCTTACAAAAAAGTCAGAAATTTGGACCAAAATAAATTTTCAATAAACGATTTTCAAAATTCGGTTTTTTTGTCAAAACGAAATTAATTGTTTTCAATCAATCAGGGATGGATGGTATAGGTTGCCAGCTGTTGAAAATAGCAACTTTTTTGACTTTGGGTCTTATTTTGGAAAAGTTACAGCAAAAAGACTTTTCAGATATAGGTTTGTTTGAAAAATCGCCAAAAATCCCAAAAAACACATTAAAAACTTGGTTTTTGTGTCAAAACTCTGGGAAATAATGGTTAAAATGTGGAATGTCATACACCGTTGAATTCGTAATAAAATTTCCAATCAACTGGCATTCACAGTTAAAATTTTTTCAGATCTTCAAATTTCTGCAAAAAATGATGATGTACCCCCTTACAAAAAAGTCAGAAATTTGGACCAAAATAAATTTTTCAATAAACGTTTTTCAAAATTCGGTTTTTTTGTCAAAACAAAATAAATTGTTTTCAATCGATCAGGGATGGATGGTATAGGTTGCCAACTGTTCAAAATAGCAACTCTTTTGACTTTGGGTCTTATTTTGGAAAAGTTACAGCAAAAAGACTCTTCAGAAATAGTTTTGTTTGAAAAATCGCCAAAAATCCCAAAAAACACATTAAAAACTTGTTTTTGTGTCAAAATTCTGGGAAATAATGGCCAAAATGTGGAATGTCATACACCGTTGAATTCGTAATAAAATTTCCAATCAAATGGCATTTACAGTTAAAATTTTTTCAGATCTTCAAATTTCTGCAAAAAATGATGATGTACCCCCTTACAAAAAAGTCAGAAATTTGGACCAAAATAAATTTTTCAATAAACGTTTTTCAAAATTCGGTTTTTTTGTCAAAACGAAATTAATTGTTTTCAATCAATCAGGGATGGATGGTATAGGTTGCCAGCTGTTGAAAATAGCAACTCTTTTGACTTTGGGTCTTATTTTGCAAAAGTAACAGCAAAAAGACTCTTCAGAAATAGTTTTGTTTGAAAAAATCGCCAAAAATCCCAAAAAACACATTAAAAACTTGGTTTTTGTGTCAAAACTCTGGGAAATAATGGTCAAAATGTGGAATGTCATACACCGTTGAATTCGTAATAAAATTTCCAATCAAATGGCATTCACAGTTAAAATTTTTTCAGATCTTCAAATTTCTGCAAAAAATGATGATGTACCCCCTTACAAAAAAGTCAGAAATTTGGACCAAAATAAATTTTTCAATAAACGTTTTTCAAAATTCGGTTTTTTTGTCAAAACAAAATAAATTTTTTTCAATCGATCAGGGATGGATGGTATAGGTTGCCAGCTGTTGAAAATAGCAACTCTTTTGACTTTGGGTCTTATTTTGAAAAAGTTACAGCAAAAAGACTCTTCAGAAATAGTTTTGTTTGCAAAATCGCCAAAAATCCCAAAAAACACATTAAAAACTTGGTTTTTGTGTCAAAACTCTGGGAAATAATGGTCAAAATGTGGAATGTCATACACCGTTGAATTCGTAATAAAATTTCCAATCAAATGGCATTCACAGTTAAAATTTTTTCAGATCTTCAAATTTCTGCAAAAAATGATGATGTACCCCCTTACAAAAAAGTCAGAAATTTGGACCAAAATAAATTTTTCAATAAACGATTTTCAAAATTCGGTTTTTTTGTCAAAACGAAATTAATTGTTTTCAATCAATCAGGGATGGATGGTATAGGTTGCCAGCTGTTGAAAATAGCAACTTTTTTGACTTTGGGTCTTATTTTGGAAAAGTTACAGCAAAAAGACTTTTCAGATATAGGTTTGTTTGAAAAATCGCCAAAAATCCCAAAAAACACATTAAAAACTTGGTTTTTGTGTCAAAACTCTGGGTAATAATGGTTAAAATGTGGAATGTCATACACCGTTGAATTCGTAATAAAATTTCCAATCAAATGGCATTCACAGTTAAAATTTTTTCAGATCTTCAAATTTCTGCAAAAAATGATGATGTACCCCCTTACAAAAAAGTCAGAAATTTGGACCAAAATAAATTTTTCAATAAACGTTTTTCAAAATTCGGTTTTTTTGTCAAAACAAAATAAATTTTTTTCAATCGATCAGGGATGGATGGTATAGGTTGCCAGCTGTTGAAAATAGCAACTCTTTTGACTTTGGGTCTTATTTTGAAAAAGTTACAGCAAAAAGACTCTTCAGAAATAGTTTTGTTTGCAAAATCGCCAAAAATCCCAAAAAACACATTAAAAACTTGGTTTTTGTGTCAAAACTCTGGGAAATAATGGTCAAAATGTGGAATGTCATACACCGTTGAATTCGTAATAAAATTTCCAATCAAATGGCATTCACAGTTAAAATTTTTTCAGATCTTCAAATTTCTGCAAAAAATGATGATGTACCCCCTTACAAAAAAGTCAGAAATTTGGACCAAAATAAATTTTTCAATAAACGATTTTCAAAATTCGGTTTTTTTGTCAAAACGAAATTAATTGTTTTCAATCAATCAGGGATGGATGGTATAGGTTGCCAGCTGTTGAAAATAGCAACTTTTTTGACTTTGGGTCTTATTTTGGAAAAGTTACAGCAAAAAGACTTTTCAGATATAGGTTTGTTTGAAAAATCGCCAAAAATCCCAAAAAACACATTAAAAACTTGGTTTTTGTGTCAAAACTCTGGGTAATAATGGTTAAAATGTGGAATGTCATACACCGTTGAATTCGTAATAAAATTTCCAATCAAATGGCATTCACAGTTAAAATTTTTTCAGATCTTCAAATTTCTGCAAAAAATGATGATGTACCCCCTTACAAAAAAGTCAGAAATTTGGACCAAAATAAATTTTTCAATAAACGATTTTCAAAATTCGGTTTTTTTGTCAAAACGAAATTAATTGTTTTCAATCAATCAGGGATGGATGGTATAGGTTGCCAGCTATTGAAAATAGCAACTTTTTTGACTTTGGGTCTTATTTTGGAAAAGTTACAGCAAAAAGACTCTTCAGAAATAGGTTTGTTTGAAAAAATCGCCAAAAATCCCAAAAAACACATTAAAAACTTGGTTTTTGTGTCAAAACTCTGGGAAATAATGGTCAAAATGTGGAATGTCATACACCGTTGAATTCGTAATAAAATTTCCAATCAAATGGCATTCACAGTTAAAATTTTTTCAGATCTTCAAATTTCTGCAAAAAATGATGATGTACCCCCTTACAAAAAAGTCAGAAATTTGGACCAAAATAAATTTTTCAATAAACGATTTTCAAAATTCGGTTTTTTTGTCAAAACGAAATTAATTGTTTTCAATCAATCAGGGATGGATGGTATAGGTTGCCAGCTGTTGAAAATAGCAACTTTTTTGACTTTGGGTCTTATTTTGGAAAAGTTACAGCAAAAAGACTCTTCAGAAATAGGTTTGTTTGAAAAAATCGCCAAAAATCCCAAAAAACACATTAAAAACTTGGTTTTTGTGTCAAAACTCTGGGTAATAATGGTTAAAATGTGGAATGTCATACACCGTTGAATTCGTAATAAAATTTCCAATCAAATGGCATTCACAGTTAAAATTTTTTCAGATCTTCAAATTTCTGCAAAAAATGATGATGTACCCCCTTACAAAAAAGTCAGAAATTTGGACCAAAATAAATTTTTCAATAAACGTTTTTCAAAATTCGGTTTTTTTTGTCAAAACAAAATAAATTATTTTCAATCGATCAGGGATGGATGGTATAGGTTGCCAACTGTTCAAAATAGCAACTCTTTTGACTTTGGTTCTTATTTTGGAAAAGTTACAGCAAAAAGACTCTTCAGAAATAGGTTTGTTTGAAAAATCGCCAAAAATCCCAAAAAACACATTAAAAACTTGGTTTTTGTGTCAAAACTCTGGGAAATAATGGTCAAAATGTGGAATGTCATACACCGTTGAATTCGTAATAAAATTTCCAATCAAATGTCATTCACAGTTAAAATTTTTTCAGATCTTCAAATTTCTGCAAAAAATGATGATGTACCTTTATCAAAAATGCAAAAACTGATCAAAAAATTAATTTCTTCAAAATATCGATTTTTAAAAATCGGTTTTTCCATCAAAACAAAATTAATTTTTCTGAACCGATTGTGGATGAGTAGTATGGGTCGCCTAAATTACAAGCCAATATTTAAACTAAGATCAAAGAAATTTAAGCCACAATCTTTTAGAAGCATGCTATGGGCTAAAAACTACGAGTTTCGAAATATATATATGAATTAAGATTTTATTCATATTTATATTTGATATTAAAAATAAAAAATTAATGTTTTGGCAATTTGTTTTCCGAAGAGGCACTTCGTCAAAGTGTTCGACACTCACGGAATATGTTAGAGCCCGCGACACTGCAAGGAACGAGGCACATGAGACCCATCCACACAAGGAATATTGAGGCACCGGTTAGCTGCATTTTCTCCGTACTCCGTAATCTGATTTCTGAATTCTGATTTAGCCGAGCGACAACTGACAAACTTCAACCCCAAGCCGGGCCTATTTATGCATCCTCTAAAAGCCAATTTTTTCAGATCTTCAAATTTCTGCAAAAAATGATGATGTACCCCCTTACAAAAAAGTCAGAAATTTGGACCAAAATAAATTTTTCAATAAACGATTTTCAAAATTCGGTTTTTTTGTCAAAACGAAATTAATTGTTTTCAATCAATCAGGGATGGATGGTATAGGTTGCCAGCTGTTGAAAATAGCAACTTTTTTGACTTTGGGTCTTATTTTGGAAAAGTTACAGCAAAAAGACTTTTCAGATATAGGTTTGTTTGAAAAATCGCCAAAAATCCCAAAAAACACATTAAAAACTTGGTTTTTGTGTCAAAACTCTGGGTAATAATGGTTAAAATGTGGAATGTCATACACCGTTGAATTCGTAATAAAATTTCCAATCAAATGGCATTCACAGTTAAAATTTTTTCAGATCTTCAAATTTCTGCAAAAAATGATGATGTACCCCCTTACAAAAAAGTCAGAAATTTGGACCAAAATAAATTTTTCAATAAACGATTTTCAAAATTCGGTTTTTTTGTCAAAACGAAATTAATTGTTTTCAATCAATCAGGGATGGATGGTATAGGTTGCCAGCTATTGAAAATAGCAACTTTTTTGACTTTGGGTCTTATTTTGGAAAAGTTACAGCAAAAAGACTCTTCAGAAATAGGTTTGTTTGAAAAATCGCCAAAAATCCCAAAAAACACATTAAAAACTTGGTTTTTGTGTCAAAACTCTGGGAAATAATGGTCAAAATGTGGAATGTCATACACCGTTGAATTCGTAATAAAATTTCCAATCAAATGGCATTCACAGTTAAAATTTTTTCAGATCTTCAAATTTCTGCAAAAAATGATGATGTACCCCCTTACAAAAAAGTCAGAAATTTGGACCAAAATAAATTTTTCAATAAACGATTTTCAAAATTCGGTTTTTTTTGTCAAAACGAAATTAATTGTTTTCAATCAATCAGGGATGGATGGTATAGGTTGCCAGCTGTTGAAAATAGCAACTTTTTTGACTTTGGGTCTTATTTTGGAAAAGTTACAGCAAAAAGACTCTTCAGAAATAGGTTTGTTTGAAAAATCGCCAAAAATCCCAAAAAACACATTAAAAACTTGGTTTTTGTGTCAAAACTCTGGGAAATAATGGTCAAAATGTGGAATGTCATACACCGTTGAATTCGTAATAAAATTTCCAATCAAATGGCATTCACAGTTAAAATTTTTTCAGATCTTCAAATTTCTGCAAAAAATGATGATGTACCCCCTTACAAAAAAGTCAGAAATTTGGACCAAAATAAATTTTTCAATAAACGTTTTTCAAAATTCGGTTTTTTTGTCAAAACAAAATAAATTGTTTTCAATCGATCAGGGATGGATGGTATAGGTTGCCAACTGTTCAAAATAGCAACTCTTTTGACTTTGGTTCTTATTTTGGAAAAGTTACAGCAAAAAGACTCTTCAGAAATAGGTTTGTTTGAAAAATCGCCAAAAATCCCAAAAAACACATTAAAAACTTGGTTTTTGTGTCAAAACTCTGGGAAATAATGGTCAAAATGTGGAATGTCATACACCGTTGAATTCGTAATAAAATTTCCAATCAAATGTCATTCACAGTTAAAATTTTTTCAGATCTTCAAATTTCTGCAAAAAATGATGATGTACCTTTATCAAAAATGCAAAAACTGATCAAAAAATTAATTTCTTCAAAATATCGATTTTTAAAAATCGGTTTTTCCATCAAAACAAAATTAATTTTTCTGAACCGATTGTGGATGAGTAGTATGGGTCGCCTAAATTACAAGCCAATATTTAAACTAAGATCAAAGAAATTTAAGCCACAATCTTTTAGAAGCATGCTATGGGCTAAAAACTACGAGTTTCGAAATATATATATGAATTAAGATTTTATTCATATTTATATTTGATATTAAAAATAAAAAATTAATGTTTTGGCAATTTGTTTTCCGAAGAGGCACTTCGTCAAAGTGTTCGACACTCACGGAATATGTTAGAGCCCGCGACACTGCAAGGAACGAGGCACATGAGACCCATCCACACAAGGAATATTGAGGCACCGGTTAGCTGCATTTTCTCCGTACTCCGTAATCTGATTTCTGAATTCTGATTTAGCCGAGCGACAACTGACAAACTTCAACCCCAAGCCGGGCCTATTTATGCATCCTCTAAAAGCCAAGTGCAAGTTCAAGTGCGATTCTGGGACTAGATCCAATTAAACGCGACAGTACCGGCATGAAACTTTATTTTAATATGGCTTAGAAAATTTTTGGCGAGTTGGGGATTCCAAGATTTTGATCGGGGGCTTAGTACTTTCCGAACATTAATTTGAACTTATAATTAGTCAAATAAAATTAAAATATTTTTTTATTCAAATTATATTATAATTCCATCTATAAACAATTTTTCCCCTTAAAACTTGTTTGTTAATTCCAAACAAAACTACAAAGCCCGATTTGGTATTTCATATGTAATATAATCTGAAAATTATTGAAATTTCTGTAGTTTACATTTCCCTTACTACATAATTCATTATGCACAGTTTAAGTAGGTAACTGAAAAGTAAGTAACTTGCCAGTACTGAAGTGACAAGAGATTAAGCCATATTCGACTCTTAAATCGAATCCAAGTGAATATGAGTGAAAACTGAATGATTCTCAACTTGGTTGCAATTGAGAACGGGTTTCGGGTTCTCTTCTCCATCTCTCTCTCTCTCAAAATCTCTGCCAGAGATTCTATCATCTTAGTTGTATTTAGAAATGCACCCATATAGGCAAATAAACATAAATGTGGTAGACCCTGATATTTGCGTAGACCTCTGATCTACCGTAAAAATGGATCTTACGGGTACTCGACTTGGAGATATCGTATGGTTCAAATGTTAGTCAAATAAGATACTAGTTAGAATTACCTATAAAAATATTCAAAATGATGGATTTTCAATACGCAATTATTGAATAATTACAAAAAAAACCTATACCAATTTTACCTAAAGAGTAGCTTATTGCCGTAGAACCCTTAATGTATTCCCAATCAAGAGTAACTTATAACCGATTTGGATATGGAATTGGAGCAGCTGGATTGCTGCTGCCATCAGGTGACCATCGGATCCGTCACTGGGACATTGGGTTTGCTCAGCCAATTGACAGTTGACAATTGACAGTGCGTGTCAAGTTCTAGGTCAGCTTGGACGGGTGTGGAATTAAACTTTGATCTCCTGCCATGTCGGTGCGATGACGCCGATTATACACCCGTATACCCTGATCCGCAGGGGATATTATCTATTGGAATAGTAAGAAATAATGGTGATGGATCTCCCCAAAAGGAGCTTCGCTTGGGCAAACATTCTTTCATTAACCTATTTTAATTTGAAAAGAAATCAAACTGTGGAACTCTAAGTGCAAGATCAATTAATAAGATTTAGATTTCCAACTTAGTTTACAAAGAATATTATATACACAATAATTTTTTTTAAATACAATTTAATATATTGCTTTCAGTTTAACAAAAGAATACATAACAATTTGTTTGCCATTTGTTCTTATCATTTTCGGGAGTTTATGACTACTGGAGTTGGATACAGTGTTATCCGTTAGGTAGTTAGATATCGCCTTGCCTTATTAGCGGGCAATTAGATAATGAACACGGCTTGGAGTCATTTTAGAAAAGGTAAACAACTTTATTTACATTCAACGAACATGAACCAGGGGCGGGCGGAAAGGTGAGCGACTTGGGACACGTGGCGTATGACTATGACTATGATTCTGAACCTCAACCTGAACCTGGTTTCAACTCAGAGTTCCAGTTTCACACTTTGGTGGCGTCCGTGCTGCTGCCCAGGTTTTTCAGTGATTGCTCGAACTCCACGCCGTCCACTTGCCGCTTGCCCAGATCGTGTGGCGGCGGTCCAATCAGCTCCACCACCTGGTCGTAGTCCAGCGTCTCCTTCTCCAGCAGGGCTTCAGCCAGCTAAAACATTTGGGTATAGAGTTGAATTAGAGGAAATAACAATCGGTAACGTATGTATATTAAAGGCTATCCATAAAAAAAAACTCTGTCATAAACGACTTGATTACAAAACGACAAGTGACGAAATATAACTCGATTCATTAGTGATAATCAACCAGACGTATAATCCTCATATTCATAAGTTCTAAAAAACGTACTACTTCCTGTAACAATAAAATAATAAATATATGTAAACGCGTATTTGATGCGTCAGTCATAAACGATTTGATTAAAAAAGCAAGTGACGAAATTTAACTCGTTTCAGTAGAGATATTGATTAACTATTAATCAACCAGACTTATAATCGTCATCATCATAAGTTCTAAAAAACGTACGACTAGTTCCTGTACCAATAAAATATTTAATATATGTATAAGCGTATTTAATGCATTTGTAAACGTAGTAACCTTAAATGTGAAACCTGTATTTCTAATGATTTTAAGCCCTTCTATTTAATATGCTGCCAAAATTTTTGAAAATCCTTTTATTAAAGGCATGTCTATAGTGTTAATTAATGGTCTCTATAATTTTGGTCACAAAACAAAATCATCAGATCATTTACAAAATACCTTCTAAGTATGTTTTAATAAACAAATTACTTAAATGTGTCAAAAGTCAAAGTCAAAACTATTCATTCGCTTTTCTTTGCGCTGGAACTAGAGTAAGCCCCTAAATGTCAAGCCTGTATTTTAAATGATTTGAAACCCTTCTTTTTAGCATACTCCCAAAATGCCCCTGGGGACAACCCAGTTTAAAAGAAGAAAAGCAAGGAAGCGGTGCCTACGAACCTTGTCCAGCTTATCGCGATGCGTGGTGAGTATGCCCTCGGTGGTCTGGTACGCGGTGGCCACCACATGGCGCGCCTCGTTATCGATCAGGCTCTCCATGGCCCGCGAGAAGGGCTTCTTGCCACCGCTGCCCATCGCACCGCCGCCCTCCGTCTCATCCGCGTCCCGGACGTAAATGGGTCCCAGATTCGCGCTCATGCCGAATTTCTTGATCTGCGAGTACGCGATCTTCGTGACCTTCTCCAGATCGTTCTGGGCGCCCGTCGTTATCCGATTGAAGACCAGATTCTCGGCCGCCCGACCGCCCAGCGCCATGCACATCTTGTCGAACAGCTCCTCCTTGCTGTACAGGTGCTGTTCGCTCGGCGTGTATTGGGCAAATCCCAGGGCCAGACTGGTGCGCGGCACAATCGTGACCTTCAGCAGGATGTCCGAGTTGGGCAGCATCCAGCCCACCAGGGCGTGTCCGGATTCATGGTAGGCGATCACCTTGCGCTCCGCCAGCGACAGGGCATGCGAACGCTTCTCGGTGCCGCCTGGAATTGATAATAATAATTATTAATTAAGGGGGAGTTGGATTCAAAATGTAATATTTTTCTAATTCTTTTCTTTAATTTTTATTGAATGCAACTTGCCGATCGTTGGAACACTGACGAAGGTACAGTGATGTGGAGTATCTACATACTTCTATCTATATACGTACCTAAGTAATTAAATGTGGTATTTTTTAACTACTTCAAATTTTAGTTCATATGCACTTATTATTTTGATTTCTAGTGCTTGAGTGTATTTAAAATTGTTTGTTACTTCATGTACCTTTTACTTAACCCAGCCATTACAGTATTATTAAATATTTCACCATGAACAGAATGTTTTTTAGACATCATTCTAAAAGGTACCATAGTATTTTAGGAATAGATTTGAACTGTTTCATTAAAAATTCACAAAAAGTGGCCCTTGTTTTCACGAATCACCATTACTGTCCCCTAAACCCTTTGATGCTATCCCAGATATCTTCAGGCGATCTGGCGCGTAACTTACCCACTAGCCGCTCCACGGCGTACTCCAGGTTCTTGCTGCTGACCTCCTTCTGTACATTGCGAGCCGCATGCAGGGCGGCCTCGTTGCAAACGTTGGCGATGTCCGCTCCGGAGAAACCAGGCGTTAGGCGGGCCAGGCGCTGCGAAAAAGTGCCAGGCGGCGACTCCAGTTTCACCGACGACAAGTGCTTCTCGAAGATCTCCTTGCGCTCCATCAGCGTGGGCAGATCGATGAGGATGTGGCGATCGAAGCGACCGGGTCGCAGAAGGGCCTACATAAAAGTATATACTATAGCTCGGCAATATCCAATGATGGTGGATGACGACATATACCTTGTCCAGAATATCGGCCCGATTGGTGCTGGCCAGCATGAGCACGCCTTCCTTGGTGGCCATGCCATCCATCTCGACCAGGAGCTGGTTGAGCGTCTGTTCCGACTCGCCGGAGCTGCCCTGTCCCATGCTCTCGGTGCCCGAACGCTGCCGTCCGATGGCGTCTATCTCGTCGATGTAGATGATGCAGGGCGCCCGCTTCTTGCCCTCCTTGAAGAGATCCCGGACACGGGCCGCACCCAGGCCGCCGATCATCTCGATGAATTCGGAGCCGTTCATGCTGAGAAAGGGCACCTGGGCCTCGGTGGCCACCGCCTTGGCCAGCAGCGTCTTGCCGCATCCCGGGGGACCCAGGAGCAAGGCTCCACGCGGCACCTTGGCACCCAGCCGTTGGTACTTCTCCGGGGACTTCAGGTAGTCCACGAACTCCTTCACCTCCTGCTTGGCCTCGCTGAGACCGGCCACGTCCCGGAAGAGCACGCCACGACCGCCATCGAAGGGGTCCACCAGGGTGAACTTGGCGCGGCCCATTTGGTTCTGCCAGGGATTAAGAGGCTTTGAGTTAGGTTACCCTTCGATGAGATGAACACTACCCACAAATGAATCCATGCTGAGCGGACTCTTCATGCTCTTCATCCGCGTGGCAATGGACATGAGCAGGGCGCAGACGAGCAGCAGCATCAGGATGCGGCCGGTGGTGTCCGTCTGGCGGTCATAGGTCACCGGCACCCCATCCTGGATGCCCAGCCGCTTCTCCACCTCGCGCAGCTTCTCCTCGAACTTGTTGGCATCGGCCACCGCCATGTGGAAGATGGTGGAGGTCACTTTGCGGCCCTTGATGACGGCTCCCTCGTGCAGGATGATGGTGACCATCTCCATGTCGGGTCGTATGATCAGCTCCTTGACCTCGCCCACGGCCAGCATGTGATGGACGAACTCGTTCCAGGACACGTAGCGCGTGGAGCCCTGTTTGGAGGACGGAATTAGTTGGTTACCTATGGATTCTATGGACTATGGGCTAACCTCTGGCCTCTCGGAGCGCGGTGTAATCAGCAGGGAGAAGAAGGCCACGAACATGTAGATGGTGAAGAGCCAGAGCACGGCCTTGGTCAGCACGGAACGCATCTTCTCGTCGTTCTCGTTGCTGTTCTTGTTGGGATCGTCGCCGGGTTCGCCAGTGGAACTGCTGCTGCTGCTGCTGGAGGTCTCCTCTCCAGGTGCCTTGCTGCTCTTCTCGCCAGCTGGCTTGTGCTTGTTCTCCGTGGCGGAATCCTCTTCAGTCTTGGCGGGCTTTGCCGCCTTGTCCTCCTCCGAGGGATTGGGATTGGGAGTTGGAGGAGGAGGTTTTCCTCCGGAGGAGGACAGGCTGCGCAGGTGCATTAGACGCACCTCCTGGGGCGTCAGTTGCAGGGAGCGGGCTATCACGCCCACAATCGCCTTGTACTCCGCCTGCAGCTGCATCACCTGGAAAGGAGGAAGCACACCCGGATTAAGTCTCTAGAGGATTTGGGTACAGGGAGACACATAAGTAAACAAGCTGTAACCAGCTTGACACAAACAATGTTTCATTTCTTTTATTACAAATTGTGTTGGCAAATGCACCGTCATTAGACAGTTTGGCGCACCACTTCTCTAGAGGATTGGGGCTGCGATCTGGTACTTAACCCACCTGTCGCCGGCTGAGTTGGAGGAGCGACAGCTCACGTTGAATCCCTTGGGGCCGCCCCGTGGCACTGCGGATCTGGGTGGCCATCTGGTGGCCACTGCGCTGCAGCACATTCCGCACATGCCGCAGGCCCTTCAACATCATTTCTCCAAATCCCCGGAACGACTACGTAACTCCTCCGAATCCCAATACGTAACTCTGATTCGTTGACAGGGCCAAATACAGGGCGACAGCTCCTGGGAATACTGACTTACGGGCAAGGGATTCCCAAACTCTTGGCCACTCTTTCAGACGGCCCCAAAAATGAATGACTTAATTAAAATAAAAACACACGAAATTTAGTTTGCCGCAAATAGTGTGCACGCGGACTTGATCCGCCCAGAATATCAAAACGCCTCGCAAAAGTAAACGGAAAATGGTCTGGGCACACTAAATTATGAAACGTTTGCTTTTGACCGTTAAAATACATTTTATCTATACTTCATTAAATGTCTTAAAGAATTTACCTCTAAAAAACGGCTCTTTTTATTTGTGTGCTTTGCAATAAATAAACTAATTTTCTTCTGAAGTCAATAAAAATATTTTGCCTTTAGCATTAATAAATTACTTAAATTCATCTCTTCTCTATTAAACGTTCTGACTGACAACTCTATTAATTTGTATGCTTTACAAAACCAATAATTAAACTAATATTTTTAAGTTAAAAAAAATATTTATTTATATATATATATATATATATTTATATATATCTTGGCCGGTTCAATAAGTAAAACAATTCAAAGCGCCTATTCGATTTTTGTAAATAAAAAATAATAATAATAGTGCTATACAAATATTACGTCGTACTACATAATAATAATGTCACTGAATTGAGTAGCTAAATTTGTTAGATGTTGCTGTTCTGTTCTGTTCGTTGAATGGCATTTGACCGCACCGCGCTCAATAGTTGTTGTTGACGGGTCCGTCGAAGGGGCCCATACTCTCCCCGAAGTCCTGCATCTCCTCCTCCATGGCGTCGTCCAGCTCGTCGCCCAACTCGCCCTTCGACTCCGGACACTTTCGACAGCGGCTCTCGTTTACGCCGTAGTTGATGCACGTAGAGCCCACGCACTCGCAGCAACCGTCGTGGAACCATCTGGAGGTTTGGGAAAATATATATACCATTATAAGGGCTGTATTCTAATAACAAGATATTATATAGAATTATACTGGCTTACGAAATGTAATCAAATATATATTCTTGACATAAAAGCTTTTTGACGTATTTGTTTTGGCTTGTTGGCTTTGTTTATATTTCATCATTAAGATTAAGCGATAAAATTCATTTAGGGTTAAGGCTTGTATTCTTTAAGGTGCACTTTCTATTGGGCCTTATTTAGAAAATGAAAAAAACATTTTAAAGTTCCCTTTTGTTTAAAAACCTTATAAATGTCCATGCAGTATTTACTGAATGACTACGGTAGTTCCTCATGATAATCACAACCGATTTCCCGGACCTTTATCGTATCCCTACCTCGTACTGCTGGCCCCTGTTGTTTGACAGCTGGTGCGGCACTTGTTCCACGACACACACTGATCCAGATATATAACCGTGCAGTTGACGGTCACTATGTTATCCCGCTCCTGAATCGCCTCGTCCAGGTTTTTATCGTTGGTCCCTAAATGAAAACAGATTGATTATAGAGATGGTAACCCCAAATTGCTATGTTTACCACTCACTCAAGAAATAATGACCGTCCTTTTCCAGCTTAGGGCCCTTCAAGTACTTGTCGAAATCCACTTGAAACGTGAACACGTTCCAATTGTAGCCGAAGCTGTCGCCCTCATCCGGAGTGGCCACGGCGTTGAATAGTTCCGGCACTCCATCAAAGTCCTCCACGTGAGACTTTTTGGACAGCGAGTTGCGTGTGTCATTGGGCTTCGGGCAGAGTTCTACAATAATTATGAGTTGATTTTATTTTAATTTATATTTTTAATTTTTTTGTAAAATTATTTGCACTGCGTTTATTTTTGGAACCCATACCTACTTAAACATTTCCGAAAGGAAATTATACTTTTCAAGATACACATTCCTACCGGTTATGACTGCTTATAATTTTACGACTAGTTTGTGCTATTCTTTTTAACCACATTTATTGTGCATCTGATAATTAAAGTGATTTATTTGTATTCCTCGAAAAAAGACATGCCTTCCTATTCCGATCTCGTGTGCATATTTGTTTTCATCGTCATGCTCGATTTGTTTATAAACAACGTCATGTGGGCCAAACGTAAATTGCATTGCACGAAAACCCGACCGGTATAATTCCAGTATATTTATTTATTTATTTACACCATCAGTTTATTTTTGCTCATTACTAAAATGGGTATTAAGATGATAGACAATGTGTAAAATTTGAAAATCATAGCCGATAGGTTTTTATTATGCTTTATTGCACAAAAAAAACTATAACATTTTAAAATTTTCTAAATAAGGCCCACGACCCACACAGATGTTGTAAAACTAAAATTATTTAACCGTGATTGTATTTTGCTGGTGCAAAAGTTTTTCGTATTATGTATAAGAAACTGTATGCAACAAAATTCTATACGTCGTATTAAACAATTTTGGTATAAATACAAAATATTCTACATTTGAAAAGCTTTATAAATATTTTTGATATTGATCATAAAATTAGCACATTTAGAATCACTGCTAACAGTGATCATTAACAAGTTTACAATAATTTTTAATGTAGCGAAAAGGGATAGTTAAAAGCTTAAAAGACTGTTTCACGTTTTTTTAGCCCTTAGTTAAATAATATTTTTTAAAATAGCTACGGGGATATTATGTATTGGTGTCTCAAAACCACGAATGATTTTGGGAAAAAGTTTTTTTTTGTAAATAAAATTAAATTAAACTTGTGTGCAGTAAGGAAAAGTATGAGTTCAGTGACTTAGAGTTTGAACCTATTGGGCCGCGAAAGGGTTAAGGCTAGGCCGATCGCCAGCTCAAGCCCGTTATCGATAACTAGTTAGCACATCGCAAGCTCCCCCCTCACACACACACACACTCATTCGTTTGCCTTACCCGTTTGACAACAACAAAAACAAAGCAATGGCCATCACATCATCAGTGGTGATCATTTCTATATGTACCCTACGACAACCTCCCACCACCCACTAATCGGATGGCCTTCCTTACCCACACAGCTGCAGCACTCCTCGTAGTTCTTGCCCAGACATTTGAGGCACTCCTTGCAGCAGGAGCAGTTCTTCAACTCGCACTTGCAGCTCTGGGTTAGCATGCATTTGGAGACGATCGAGGCGCAGACGACCTCGTTGCAGGACTCCACTGTGCCGTAGAAGCAGACGAGTCCCAAAAGCACGATGGTGCCCACTGTCAGCGAGCGCCAAATTTCCATGGTGTCCGTGTGTGTGTGTGTGCGTGTGTAGGGATTGGAATGCGCTCTTTCCCGTATCCGTATATGTGTATGCGGGTGCAATTACAAAATTACAACTATAACAAACAACAATTACAGGCACACAGACACACTGGGCAGACTGGGCATTTGGTCGACTTTTTGCACTATATCACCATATATAATAAGTAGTATGCGGGATTATATCGCATTCGGAATCGGAACGGATCAAAACAACAACAAGCGACACCACAACGAACACTAAACAGCAACAACTAGCGAGCGGATCGACGACGGTCCGCTGAGGCAGCGACGTCGGCAGCGGAGGCGACTGCGCGGCGACAATGTCTCTCTCTCGTGTTGTTGTTTTTGTTATTGCTAGGGCATAAACTGTCTTTTCTTCCCACAAAACAAACAACAACAACAATAGCGCCAGGCTAGACACAAGCACACACACACACACCAAGCCGAATACGCGAATTAAGCGCACGCACACACTCAAAAACAGGCTGCTTCTGGCTCACACATACACTCACACTGGCCAGACTTAGAAATTGGAATCGATCGATCGATGATGCTGCCGCTGCTGCCTTTTTGTTGACAATTCCGGTACGATCGGAATCTATATCTATATTTGTATCTGAATCGGCGGATCGGAGGCGAGCGCACGCGTACGCCAACTGAATGATCAACTAGCAACAGCAATAACACGGATCGGCCAAGTGATTAGAGATGAGCGCATCTGCGGCCACCGGGAACGGGTCACGAGAAGTCACGGCTAAAAGTAACAACATAATGCTGCAATAAACATAGAGCGAATGAATCAAGCTAAATTCAGTGTTTTTGTACGTTTCAAAAAATGAATATTTAACTGGCATGGTTAAGTAAAATAAAGTTTACTAAATTAGTTTTAAAAATGTAGGTTTAAACTGCTACTTCCATAACATGTTTTAGAATTTTTAAATTGATGATTTTAAACGACCTTAATTATAAATACGTAGATAAAAGTCTTCTATTTATATTAAAACAAAAATCATTCACTTCAGAAATATACACAATATGGGCAAACGTTATAGTAAATATATAGTATAATAGTTAACTGGTTTTGGATTTGGTTTGCGACCGTAACCGTAAATAACCATGTTAAGTTGGTATTATTTGTAAAACCGCTGACCTGAAAATTATTTAAACGAATCGGAATCAAATCTGGTTCCCGATATTGAATCGATTTTTGTATGATCGTTTTTTAGAATGTTGATTTGTATACTTATATTTGATTATGTTCTTTAAAGACTTAGTTTATTGCTTCGAAAAACCAAGTATTTTGTAAAAAAAATGTTCTGCTGCAGTTTTTATGCATTATGTTGGATTATTTAAGGTGGCAGCTTAATATTGAGTTATTGCCATGGAACTATAATTCCAGTTGTAACGTTGATTTCTAATAATACATATTTCAATGATAGATCAGAACTGATCTACACCGATATTATGTTAGCACTATTTTTTTTGTATTATATTATTAAGATAAGTTTATAAGCAAGTTTCATAATGAAAAAAGTTTGATTTAGCGAGTTTGTTTTCCATATGTTTGTAAAACAGAAGCATAAATAAATAAATTCAATTAATAAACACTATCGACCTAGATCAGTACCATCGCTAATCCCCACTCAAGCTATAGAATATCGATAATAAAGCGACAAATTTATTATTAGCTGCTGTAAGCCTGCCAATCGATATAAGAGCCTATCGGGCAAAGAATGCATTTGTCCATCCCCATCGATTATTTTTTGTAAACATAAACAGAGATATGAAAAACTGAAATCGAAGGATGTTTATGTTCCGAAACTGCGCGGTTCTGCTGGTGATCGGCTCCATCTGCTGCTTCATCTACGGCCTGTTCCAGTTGCACGTGGAGGTGGAGCCCAATGCCTGCCGGATGACCTACATGTTCGGCGAGCCCATGTTTGCGGTGAGTTTGGCCCGCTTCTTGTGGGGATTAGCCCTGATTTGGCTTGTTTTGCAGAAAGTTGGGGTCAAGGACAGCGATCTGTATCCAAACTATGGGCTGTACTACTACTACGAGGGCGTGCGGCAGCAGCCGGTGGACCCACTGAAGCGCCGGATGACGGGTGCTCCCGTGATTTTTGTGCCCGGCAATGCCGGCTCCTATAAGCAGGTACGTTCCCTGGCCTCTGTGGCCCTGCGCAAGGCGATGTCCGATGATACGGGCCTCCACCTGGACTACTACACCATCGACTACGATGAGGAGCTGTCCGCCTTGTATGGCGGGTATCTGCCTCGCCAGCGTAGCTACCTGAAGCTCTGCATCCGCACTATCCTAGGGATTTACGCCGGCCGTGCGGAACAGCCCTCCATTGTGCTAATTGGTCATTCAATGGGCGGCAAGCTGGCTCAGTCGGTACTGGTGGATCCGGCCATTGGGCAGTACATCAACACCATTGTCAGCATCTCCACGCCGCTGGATCAGCCGGTGCTTAACTTAGACGCCCAGCTGGAGGAGTTCTACGAGCAGACGAACGCCGGGCTGGGTAAGCTGCGCACTGCCACGGTGCCCACGATGACGACGAATGTGTGCCAAAGCCTGCACCAGCGGCCGCCGAATGTGCAGCGAATGGCCAATCAGGACAGCTCGGCGCGGCTGGACAACGTTCTGCTCATTTCCACGGGCGGTGGCAACAGGGATCTGCTGGTGCGCCCCGGACTCACCACCTCCCAGTTTAACGATTTGCATGCCATGGTAAGTGAAGCGATGGACGACTGTCTGCCAGAAACATTGCCAAAGCGTTTCTCCTCCCTTTTTTTGCCACCACAGACTTCGGCAATCCCAAAAGTGAGCCTGAGCTGCGACCATCTGTCCGCCGTGTGGTGTCTGCAGTTCATGCAGGCCATCAACCGCTTCCTCTTCAGCATTGCCCATGTGCGCGAGGATCGCTCTTCGATCGTCTTTGGCACCAACAAGCAGCGCAACCTGCAGTCAGCCCTGTCCACCTTTGTGGTAGGTTCTTCCTGATTTCGATCTCTATTCTATTATTATACTGAAGATATACCCACACAGAAGTCACGAAGGCGTCAGCAAAGTACTGTGCGATTCGGAGCAGCAGGAAATTGGCACGAGGAGCGACGTCTGGTGATCAACAAGTACTTCACAAACGGACTTAAGGGCACCTTCTTCGACTTGATTGGTCTGCAGCGCCAGGAGAGGTACAGAAAGATGGCCATCGAGGCCTTGAACGTGGATGACGAGGACTGGCTGTTCGGCTGCTCCGCTCAGGAGCACAATAAGACGGAACAGCTTCATTGGTAGGGAATAACCCTATACTGATAGGCACTTTCATATCACGCAACTTGCCCTTTAATCCGCAGCGAAAAGGCCACCTCGCTGATGCACCTCGTACAGCGGCTGCCCAACGAAGATCGCGATCCCCGGAGCATTGCCATCCTGGATCTGCACAATCTGCGCAAGACCTACGTGCAGTGGAGCCATGTCCTAGTGCGCTTGCCAGCGAGCTCTAAAAGGATTGGCTATAACTTGGACATCTATGATCCTCGTGAGCGGGTCATGGACATCAAGATGCCACGCTGGTACACCATGGCCAAGCTGCCGTTGATAAACGAAACCCTCCAGGGCACCCTCCACCATCGACTGCGCATCTCCGAGATGGTGGATCCCTACCAGAGCATCCGGGTGATTGTGGAGCCGCTGCAGTGCATTAACCCGGAGTACAGGGTGACCGCCAGAATATGCGTTCCCTGGGCAGCGGGCTTTGAACGCTTTCAGACCATCAAGTGAGTTTTCCCTTCAGTCAATTTCTTGTAATGCATTCCGGCTTTTTCAGATCGTTCGATCAGAAACCTCAATTGTATGTTAATGTGCCAACGTTAGTGCCCAGACATTATAATACCACACAGAATCCGGTGACAGTGGATCTATATATGGATCCAATTTGTCGCTATCGAATCAGGTAAGCATCAGTAAACTGAAAAGTAAAATCTAAAAAAAATTATATTTAAAAGTTAGATTATTTTACCTTTAACTTGGTAAACCAAAGATTTTTTTATTCTAATCTAGCAAAACATTTTCTTTTTTATTTATTCAATTTTATATGAAACAATTCAGTTTTTATTAATATATGTATGAAACTACCCTTTTGAGAGGGAGGAAACATAAAATACCACCCTTTTCGCTGAATAGCATGTATAGTTTTCATCTCTTTCATTTTCCCTATGAAAATTTATCTCACTCTGATTTGTGTTTTTGTTTAGCTACGAATACTCGTATTCCTCGGCTTTGTCTCGATTGGTTCTCGAGTTCTACGGTTGGCTGCCGGCACATCTGGTCTGCGTTCTACTGATTGTGCTGAGGAAGCAGGTCGAGACCTTTCACGTGGTGGGAACGTTTCGTAGTCTACGTCCCTATGTGGGTTACCTGCAGTACACTTCGCTCTATGTGGTCACAGGTTTGTTTTGAATGCCAATAAATCTATGCGTTTAATGCAAATGTAATTAAATTTCAGCCTGTCGCCTGTTAAAGAAGCTAATCATCAGCAGCCGCTTGCTGCCGGAGCCAGAGCCCCTGGACTACAGCATCAATGTGTCGATTGTGCTCCACTGCGCAGCCATCGCGCTGTCCCTGCTGGCCACTCTTGGCACCTGGCTGGCGTTGACGCTCTACGGCAATGCCTTCTACCGCCTGGCCCTGCGCGTCACTCGCCTCTCGCAGGCCACCTCCAACGTGATGATCTCGATCATGACCCACCTGCCCATCACGTACGGCATTCTGACCATTGCCACGGCCATGGGCACCTGCAGCGGCGTAAGCCTGCTCCTGGCCTTTGTATTCTACTTCCTGATGCTGTCGAATGCGTACAAGGACTATCTGGAGGACTTTCTGTGGCAGAAGGCGGCCAATTTGGTGCGTGGCAAGCCAACTGCTGCTGCTGTGTCTCCCCAGGATTCAACCAGCGGGGAAGAGGCAGGTCAGCAGGAGGCGCTGGAGCCGAAGGATAAACAGCAGGGGAAGGTGGAGGAGGAGGAGGAGCCAGAGCCCTGTGTGGGTCTGCAGAACTTTTCCTTCCACGTCACTTTGCTGCTGATGCTGTTCATGCAACTGCTGCTCAATGCTCCTAGTACTTTGGCCTGGGCGCGCAGTCGTCGGTAAGTTTTGACTTTGAGCTTAAGGAGAATCTTTTTTAATTTTCACAATTATGCGTATGTTCCGATCTTATAGAATTATGAGTCTTATTTTAAAAATCACAAAATAATGATTATATGTTCATTTTTAAAATACTCTTCAAGAACAATGATTGTATTTGAGCAAAAAATAATGATCATTGTTTATAAAAAAAAAAACAATCTTAAAAATTATAATATAAAATAAAACAAATTTGGAAATGTGGGTTTTGTGTGCAGAGCTTTGGCGATGTTTTTGCCTAAAAAACAAATGTTTGTACGTAAATGAAGTAAACCTATTTTTAATTGGGTTCTATTTGTTATTTTTATTTTCTGTGATGGAACACATTCCTGAATATACCTCGTTGCTAAATATACAATATTTTTTCTTCTAGACATGGCATTAACCTACCGGATCCGAGTCTGTATCCCAGCATAGTGGTCCTGGCATCACTTAGTTTGCTCTTGCAGCTGCGGGCTCCTCAAAAATGGTAATTCTCGTTAAATTGCTAATGGTTGGATAATTTAAAAATTCAAATCTCAATTGCAGTCAAGGATACTGGATGCTGTCCATTGTGTTTTACGTTCTGGCCGGCGTGGTTTTACTGTACTGCCAGGCGGCCATCTACAGGCTGACCTTTGTGATTGCCGGCGCCTTCGCTCTGTTGGCTGTCCATCAAGGTCTCTGGGTCCTGTGGCGTCGTCTGTCGTCCTAAATCTGATTCACTTGGTTCTCTCTGTGTTAATTCGTTATTGATTGCCGCGTTAGTTAATTCAGTCCGAGTTGGGGGCTTATGTAAGCCAGCTGTCGCGAGGCAAATAAGCCCAGATCGGGATCTGGATCTCTCCTACCTAGCGGGAAGTCCAAATTGAGACCGAATGGGCGTTGCTCCCGATTTGCCTCGATCGCACATTACACGTATTAATTGGTTTTACGCCTGTCGCCGGCGCTTTTGGTTTAGCGATATCTCGCTGTCTAACACACCAATCTCCATTTGGGGGAAATGTGTGAAAACGCCTATAAGTCGCAGCGCCAGTTGGCCACACTCCCCATCCCGACTCGGTTTTCCTTTTAGCCAAAGACATTATCCGTAGTATTTGTTTTAGACCTTACCGAAATTAACCACAATACTCTGCTGTAAGATTTTCTATGATATGAGATTTTAATTTTTTCATTGCTTGCAATTTTCCCTTTTTTTTTTAACAATAAACTAAACCAAGAGTCATATACATATTTGTGAAACATACACGAAAATGTTAAATTCGTTTCTGTTAGATTTGTTCTTACTTGTTCAATATTTGTTTATATTATATATATGTTGTATTCGTCTTAAAATAATTTATAAAACGCTAATTTCTTCCGATCAACTAATAGATAATCAACCTAGAATAGCTGCCATATGTCACAAACAGACTTTATTGTATAAATATTGTAACTTTGTACATTGTTTTTATTTGAATAGTCCCTTGTTTTACCCTTGAAATACAATTTGATACATTTTGTAAACTCCAGCTCACCAGTGTTGATTTGTTGGCCAGTTTGGATGGGTGTGTAAATTACGAATTCATCGATGAAGTGAAGTGGCGATTGGCGATGACTCCGATTTCAGCTCGTCTTCGCCCACAATGAGATCTCCAGCGCCCAATTAAGTGGCGAACGAATCCAGTTTCGGTCCGTCAACGCCATCTACTACTTAATGTCTCATTTGTGCGATGTGGAAATCTGTGAAATCTGGATCAGTCGGTGGATCATAACACCCGGGGGGACGGGAGGCGTGGCTGCACGCAAACTGGGTGAGATATTGTCTACAATGCTCGTGGGAGCCGTTTGGATCTGGTTTGTATCGGATCGGATCGTCTGTTCAGTGGCCAAACACGCTGCAATCCCGATAAGGATGTGCCCAGTCCACTAGCATACATATATATTCATAAACGATTCGCATTCGACATCTGTCAGCTTGTCTGCATTCGACGAAAAGTGCCAATATTCGTGGCACTTATATCACAAGCAAATGGCATTTCGCTGTTTAAACTATGTTAATATGGATACAAAATGCCTTTTCCAATATCGCCATCAATTAGCTTACTAAGCTGGCCATATTTTAATAGAGGAAAGCAGTAGCAGGAGCTAAAATCAATTAAATTTGTACGATTGGTTGTACAACTGCAGCTCATTAAATGCACTAGTTTTTTTGATATCATTTTTTATGCCTGCTTTTTAATAAGCTTTACGATTTGTTGATAAAAAGGCTGTCAAACAAATATAATTAATGCAGACTTGACAATTTTATGAAACTTTTATTTTTGTTTATACACGCCAAACTATTACAATAGTTTAAATTTCAAACAAAAATATGTTTTATGAAGTATTTAAATAAATCCCAAGCTTATAACAACAAAGTAAGCCCCAAATATAAAGCCTTTCAAACAATAAAATGCCGATTATTTTTAGTTAAAATATTTTATTGGCATAGTTATAATAAAAAAAAAAAAAACAAATCCGACTTGTTAACAGGCCATGGCATTCTATATACACATGTGCGTATTACTATAACATATAACTTTGTACAGTTTGAGCTTAGAGAGAATTGGCAGTACGACTGTTAGACTTGAAGAGGTGAATGATGGATGGACTATTGCCAGTAGGCGGGCACCAGTTGAACCGGACCCTGGACATTGGCCATTTGATAGGGCGGAGGTGCCATTACATTGATGCTGCAAGAAGAATGGTAATATTAGATGGTATGGACTCTAACAAGGTCTGGTTGAATGAATGATAATTATTATAAATTTGTAAGGTAACAAGGAATGTGAAATCACTAGAAATAAAGATTTAATGATTATCATTGAAAGTTTGAATTTATGATATGTTTTTCTGCTCATGAGACATGATTTTATAATGAATTTCTTATAAAAAGTAAATTTTTTGATTCTTCTTTCATAATTGATGTAGGTTTTTTTTAAGAATAAATATAATATTTTGATTGTGAAATAAAAATATATTTCTTTGCTAATTATAATTTGACTTAAGACATAGTGATCTTTGAAATTTTGCTGCGAAATGTTTATATAATGAAATAAATATTTTGTTCTTCTGCTGAGTCAAGATTAAAAAAATTAAATTTGAAATTTTATATGAAAGAAATCTTTGGAGTGCCCTGTTTAATTTAGTTTTTAGGCCCCTATTAAATCTTTTAAATTTGTTTTTATAATACTTGCCGCATTGTCTCGGTGTCGCGATAGTAACGTGGCCTGGGCGCCACGTAGTTGTTGGAGGTGAAGCTGCGCGGATTGGCCACCGGGAAGCGAATGGCGGGCTGGGCATTGGACGCACGTCCGCCTCCCCCTCCTCCGATCCTTGCCCGGGCTCTGGGACGGGCCAGTCCGGTTCGGGCCGCTGCTGCTGCTCCTCCGCCTCCGGCAGCTGCAGCTGCTCCCGATGCCGCCGCTCCACCGCCGAGGTTGTTCAAGGCAATGCCCCCACCCAGGCCCAGTCCGCCGAGATTGAGCGGACCCAGTCCGCCGGCAGCTGCGCCTGGCTGAGGCTGTTGCCACATGGCCGCCAGCTGGATGGGCACCAGGGCGGGCAGGGAGACGGTGACGGGCACACCGGGTGGCGGGCCAGCTGGCGGGGCTTCTGGTGCCTCCGGCTCTGGCTCCGGCTCCGGCTCATCCTCGTCCTCCGGCGGCGGCGGGGCCGGCGTGGTCTCCGGCTCTGGTTCGGGCTCTGGCTCCGGGGCCTGAGTGGTGGGCTTCACCTGCGCCACATCCTTCCAGGCGGCCAGCAGGGCCAGCAGCTCGTCCTTGGTCACATGCGGACTGGACGGTGGCGGCAAATGGCTGAACTCAAAGCTGGGAGCTGGACTCCAGCCGCCGTGGCTGAGGCCACCACTGCTCCAGCCCGGCGGTGGACCCGACCCGAAGAGCGATCTCTGCTGGCGCGGAACAGGGAACTGGCCGCTGGCCAACTGGCCAAGGAACAGGATGGCAAGGACACTCTGGTACTGATATCTGGCCATGATGTCTCAACTGGAGCTGCTGTGCGCGATTTGTGTGTGCGCTCTGAACAGATCGTGGGGCCTTATATACTCCTATCGGCCATCTGATCCCCGAACTTCGCTCGTGAATTGGGTTAACAATTGGCTGGAACCGGACTGGATCGGCTGGACCTGGAATTGGACCCACTGGACAAATGGACACAGTGGACCCGCTGACCGGAAGCCGAGGAGCAATCGGCATTGGCATTTGGCCAACTGGTTCAGTTCAGCTCAGTTCAGTTCAGTTCGGTTCAATTCAAATCCGAATTGTTGCTCGTTGATCGTTACTCACGCATTTCGGTGTGCCTAGGAAGCGTGCACCATTTATGGCCAGCAATTGCATCACATATTTATGCTGGATTACCAAAGTAAATGGTCGGCAAATGAAAATGAAATCCAAAACGAAAACAAAAACGCACACGCCAACTGATGTGAAAAGTGGAAAGCGCGTGAAAAAAGCGGGCAGATGAAAACAGGTTCCTCCATGGACTTATGGCAACTGTGTAGTACAGTGTTTATGTTTATGTGCGAAAATGCAAGTTTTTACTGGCCATTATCTATGCCAAACTGTTGCTAAATAACATATTAGAGTTAAAGGAAGCTTACGCACAACGCACAACTAATTTAAATCACCGCTGTGGCACATAAAACTATTCAAGCTGAGGAAACACTGCGTATGAGTGATTTAAAGAGATATATCAACCAACAGCTTGCGAATAAAGATAAGAAAAAAAAAACTAATCAAAAGAAATTAGAAAAGTTAAGGCAATACTGCATATGAGTAATACAAAGGGTTTAATATAAATACCAAATTATAAAATAAAAGGCAACAGTGCGAATGAGTAATATAAAGGAGTACATTCCTTTGAGTGGTGGCCAGTAGTATGGAACTTGATATGGATAATATTTACATGGTATTCTATGCGTTTTAGTTTGCCTAGTCTCTAATTTAAATTATTGGCCGAGCAGTCCCAAGACTTTTTGTCCTCGTGAAACTGAATGAGCACTAGTTCGTAGGTGGCCACCGTTCCTGCCATCTAAAAGATACAAACTTTATGGTCAGCACACTAAATCTTCAGATCAAACTTCAATTTGAGAATTAGTTTTAAGTCTTAGATTAAATTAGATGTTAAAGTAAAACTGTAAAGACTAAATAAATAAATAAAAAAGGACGCACAAACTTTTATAAGAATTTATAAAGAGTCTTATTACCATAAAATGTTTGTAGCTGTGCTTGAAAAATCTTTTGTTGCAAGATTTTTTTTCGGACAGCCCTGACAATATAATAAAACTTATGTCTCACCGCCAAAAACAGCTTCCTGGTGACATTGAAGAACTTGAGGCCCGTCAGCGCCACCTGATCACTGGCCAGTTCTCCGGCGAAGCGGAAGACCTCCGGGTGATATCCCTGGAGGGGGACGAGACGCAGCAGACGCTGTGGCTGCCGCGCCTGGTCGTTGATCGCCGACACGAAGAGGAGTACGGCCGTCGATCGACTGAGCAGGAACATCAGGGAGAAGTAGAAGTAGACGGCGTGGGCCGAGGAGGGCATCGTGCTGGAAGTCACAAAATGATTGTTATAAATCTCAAGTCTGTTGCAGGCATACACAAGCGGTCAAAATAATAATAATAATATAACAATTATAAATGAGGGAAATTAGTGCTGTTAACTAAATGTTGAAAGTCCGAATTTCCAATAAGTGCAACATTTTTAATATATTTTTAAAAGTGTGTAATAAAATTTTTTTTTTAATTTTTATTTATTTTTTTTTTTTCAATGTACAGATGAACGAGGGCCTAATGTCATTAATATAAGGAATTACATACTACATATATGCTAAATTGAAAAAAAAAAAACATAAAAAACCTCGTTTCAAAAATTTATAATGTCTAAAAATATGTATAGAACAGTTGATTTTAAAATTTTGTTGTTATCTCATTTCTTTATTCCTAATCAATGTCCAAATAACCGTGGATTTTTAGTGCTTTTCTTAAGTTATCGTTGATTCAATATCGTATATTAAGAACTGAATCACTTTCCATTTCTTTCATACAATTTAAACAATCCTATTTAGTTAAATAGTAAGTAAGTATTATGATAAATTATAGGACAACTTGTCCTTAGCCTTATAAGTACTTTTTTTGAGCACTTTATGTTATTCCGTATTATACTTTACTTACTTGATACTCTTGAGCAGTTGCAGGCAGATGAAGTACAGATTGCTGCCGAAGGAAATCAGCATAATTCCGGATGCGGCATCGTCCACCTCCCGGATGAGCTCCACTATTGAGCGGTAGAGAGTGCGAGACCATGTCCAGTAGGCTTCCGGCATGGGCTTAAAATGGGCATTTGTTACCTAAATCTATAGGGAAAATGTGTGTGTATATAGGATAGCCCACCTGCCGCACCTGCAGTTCCAGGCTGCGGTTGAGTCTGGCCAACATCTCGCTGAGACCCATGCCCAGCATCATCAGGAATATGTCCATGTAGCTCCAGCCGAAGGTGAGCAGCACGTTCTGGGTCTTGCCCAGCCAACCCAGCCAGTTGGAGTAGGGGAACACAACGAACAATTGGGCACTGTTGGCGTGCAGATACGACTCCACGGGATCCCTCCTTCCGGGACAGATGTCGTAGTACACCGACGAAATAATGCTCAGCAGGTGCTCCACTAGAAAACATTGGAAAATCCGTTGTTTATATACCCTTGCAGCTACCCTTAAAAAAATAAAATATTCTATAAAACGACTATATTTCGATTTGTACATATGTGTATGTGTATCTGATATCGTTGTCTGATTTATGTAAAATTAAGATCCTGGTTTTGGAATAGTAAATAAAAGTTTTATTTAGAGAGTTTTAAAACTGAGAGAATAGTTTGAGTAGAAACGGACGGACAAACGGACATGATAAGATCGACCCTCCTGATGCTGATCTTTTGTTTGAAATTATAAAACCCTCTGCAAGGGTATATAGATTTAAAATGTGAGAACGAACTCAGAGAAAGGGTTAGAAGCAGGAAGGCCACCAGCTGGATGCGACGGGCTGGGCGAGATCGCTGCAGACAGCAGGTGTAACCGGGAAGCCGATGCTCCACCGCCGCCCAGTGGCGCATCAATCCTGGCCAGAGGCGCGCCAGGTTCAGGAACTGCCATGAGGCGATCAGGATGCTCACGTGGAAAACTATGGGCTCTGCAAGAAGTTTTTATTTAATTGTGCAATAAATGATAAATAAAAGTAGATAGTCTTACCCACACTGCGCACATCCAACACACTGTGGGCCACCTTGTGAATGCTGAAGCCCAGATCCACCGAAGTGACACAGAGATACAAGACGCTGTACCAAAACCGCCAGCTCCGGCGGCTGAAACTCAATCCTCGGCAGGATGGGGCACTGATTCCGCTGACGGGCATGAGGCAGAAGCACTGGGCCACGACCAAAACAGGAGCCACTGCCTCGTGGAAGGAGCCATTATGCAGGAAGTTCTTTCGCGTGCCCCGCACCTGGTTGTCTGGGTTAAGAAAGGCAATCAGTTTGTCCCAGGACCCCATCAGTACCATCCGTACCGCGACATTGGTCCAAACCGATTTTTATAAGTGTCAACAAGATTTTTCCTTGGCTTTTCAACTGCCGTGCTGCCTTTTTAACTCGATTTCGGTGTGGAAATCGCACTTTAAATGACCGCGTCATGTTTGAGTTCTGATTGTTGACTACAAAGGTAATGCAAAAATTTATCACGAAAAGGAAGAAATCGACCTGTGATCGGGTAATGACCAGTGATGAGGATATTTAAATGAGGGCTTTTAGTACCTAATTTGTAAAACTTTTTAAAACGTATGTATATGTATAGTTCTCTAAACAGGCTGTTAGATTTAGTAAGGAATATTTTACAGCTTATGATACATTTTTTTAAAAACCTATCAAACCTAAACAATTGTTAAAATCACGACATTAACGAACTTGTTTCATTTTATGTACAATTTATTTTTACATTTTCTTGACTCTTCCAATGCAAAAGTACTACCTTTCCCATCACTGATAACGAGTATTTAAGTAGCGCGACCTTGTGTGGAAAAGCGGACGGTAAGTCAATGGCGCCAAAACATGCAAATTGGTTAATCATGCTCATCATTTATGAACTTGGCACTACTGGTGAAATATGATAGATGATTGGCCAAATAAAATATGTATGCAACTGTCGCTTTGGAAAATTGATTAAACTTTAAGTGAATAAAAAAAACTAACTCCATTGATGCATGTTGTACGAATGAATGAAGATTTAATATAATATTTTAAATAAATTACTACAAAGATTTTGCGTGACAAATTAAGCTCCATTAGGGCAACCAGAACTTTAAAAGAGCTGGAGATAAAATCATTTATGGTAAATGGTAATTAAATATAATATTTAACCAAATCATAAAGGGGCTTAAATCACTCCGACAGCAACTGAATAAAAACGACAAGAACTCCGAAAACCAAAAATGCCAGTGGTCATGTTTGAACTCCTTAAAATACTAGTAAAAAATTCATTAGTAAGCCCTAACTTAAGTAGAGTAACATTTCGAAATTCATTTTTCAATACACGCAAAACCCGCCTAGAATTTTTGAACATCGATAAGCGCCTGCGCAACAATGCAATCGATAGAACAGTGCACCGATAGACGCGATCGGTCATCGACAAGGTAATCGGCGATCGGGGCTCGGGGTTTGGGTTTACAAGCCTCTCTTATAATTGTATCGTTCTTTATTCTTGCTCGATCGGTGAAGTCGTTCGCGGGACAGCGCTGCGCTACTGTTGTTATAACTGCTGTTTTTTAAGTGCCAAAGAAAATACGACATTTTACGCTGTGTGTGCGGAGATCTCTCGGTTATTATTTTGGAGACCTCTCTTTCGAACAAGTCAGAGTCAGTAGTAGAAGCAGAAGGCCAGAATCGGATATATGTTTTTGTTGCATTTTTTTTTGCTGTGTTGCGCGGTTTAATGCCAACATCGGTGTTTGTCAATTCGAAGCGAGTGCTGTGCCTTGACAAAATGCAATTTAAAAGCATTTAAGAAACGCCAAACCAAACAAAGAATATATAATAAGCGGAAAACACTGAAACGGGTTCGAGTTCGGGTGAGTGGTTTTTGTTTTTGTTTCTGTTTTTTTTTTCTTTTTTTGTTTCTCTCTTTCAAGACCAGAATCCGGCCAAAAGCGGCCTTACTTTTGTTAACAATTTGAGTTGCGCGTTTTTATTGTTGTTGCATTTGGTCCACACGCACACACACACGCGCAAATTGCATTTGTATGGTGTGTATGGATGTGTAATGGAACGATAATGGAACGGCTGTTTCCACAATATAATATATCTTCATCTCCCTCGCTCGCATCCCAAATCCCGATTCCCAATTTCCACCCTCAAATCAGCAAAGTGAAGAAGGGGAAGGAGGGGACAACAAAATGCAACAAATACACCGAGAAAAATATATATTAGATTCCCTTCGCATCCTAATTGCTTTTTAAAGGTGTTAACATTTTGAAACGCTGAATCACTCGAAAGCTTATGGATATTGAAAAATTGAATCATCTTTTCAAACGAAACACTGCCGAATAATGCATTCATTTTATTTTTAAATGTTCCAAAATTAAAAGTCTAAAATTTTTAAATTTAGATATGACTTCTTTGGGGCGTTATGATTCCGACTTGTTCTGATTTTTATTTCATAAACTTAAAAAATATGGAAAGCCATAATTTCATTTCAGATAAAGATTTTTAGATAAAGATTTATCTTAAAACTTTAAATGTTTATACTTGTTATTGTTTATATATATGTACTTGTCTTAAAATTTTTGAAGAATAGGTTAAATTAAATCTACACATTTTTTTTTCTGCTCATTTACATGCTTAGACTCTAATAATGCCCCTGTCCCCACAGCCGAAGTCTTTTGTTTTTATTTACACAGATTTTTTGATTCCGCCGCTTCCGATGTGTTTTCTCTTTTTCTCCTTCTCTGTCCAAACACCAGCTGCATGAATCATCTATTTTCCCGTCCCTTTCCCACCGAAACAGTTGGGAGCGACTTATTCAGCTCAAGTCTCTGAAAACAACGAAAAAATAAAGAAAAAACCCAGCTCCAAAACGATCCAATACACATGTGCACTATCTACATAAGCACGTCATATAGTATAGTATACCCCTCCTATCGAAAACTTATTTGGGTATTACACTGTTACTTAGCTTTCGATTAGTCAGCCGACTGGAACAGAAGCTGGAAATATATCTAATACATTCCCACGATAAGAAAAGCTTCCGTTTCCTTTTCTTTAAAATGAAATATATTTATATTTTTATAATAGATACATGAGAATAGCCCCCATGACAAAAATAAGCAACCCTCTCATCTGGTCTCAAATAAATAGAGTTGCTTATCATCAAAATTTATTGGTATTTTTATTTATAACAAACAAAATAATTATATGTTTTTCAAATTTTTAATTTAGAACTGCCTACAAAAATATCACAGATAATTGATCAGTGCCCCATATGATATATGTACACATTCTTTGATTAACTATATTTGCATTTGACTTCCCGCCCGCAAAACACATATATTTATTGATTGATTATTTTTTAAGCTTCGTTCCGCTGCTTGTCTTGGATTTTGGAGGGTCTCCAAAGAATTCGGATCGGTGGGAACCCAAGGCTGATAAGACTTTGATGTAAACATATACATGTTCCTTATGTGCTTAGCTGTGTGTACATAATATGCATATTTGTGAGGGGGAGCTTACCAGGGGGAGGGAGAAGAAAAGTGAGCAGAGGGCGCGATCCGTACATCCCGAAAGAGGGAGTGTTATCTCTGATATCTGTGCCATCATCATTGCCATCTGTTGAGGGGCAGCTCAGACACACTCGCGGTTAAATGTATAGATCTGGATATAAAGCAATTCTCACTCAAAAAATTACTTAGCTTCGGTAAATTACTTAGCTTATTATAATAACATTTCAACACGTCCAGAATACCCACAACAATTTAAATTCAAATCTTAAAAGGGTACAATTGCATAAGTTTATTTAAGCCAAAAAATAATTCCTCAAAAACCTAATAAATCATAACGAAAACAGTTGTAGATCAAATACAGTTTAGTACGCTTTGTGGGCTTAAGAATGAATTTAACACATTTTATAAAGTTAACATCAAATTCCAAATTATATGATTTGTCGTTTGAATTTAAAATGATTGCAGGCTACAGGCTAGATATATTATGACCACCGCTGCTGTGTCGGCACGCATATATGGGAATGGAATTAAATGAAACGACTTGGGTTGGTGCTCATATTGGACGGGATGCCATGTTATGTAGGATGCATATTCAGATTTTCAGTTGCGGAGCGGTGGTTGCTCCCCCTATTTAACATGAAAAATATGAACGAAAAACTGAGGATACCGAAAGAACTGAAACAATATACATAGGGCTCAAAAACAAACACACATGTTGATCATGCATGAAAGCGAACCGCTCCCCCGTCCCCCACTTATAGCCCCCATCATTCCCAATCCCCCACGCAATATTTATACATAGTACCCCTTCTCGGGGCCCTGAAATTCCCATTCCCATTCCCAGTCCCAGAGGCGTAGTAGCACCACCACCACGCACCGGAAACATCGTTAAATGCGTAACAAGGCGCTTTTTAATTTAACCGATCCAAATAAAAGCATTAAATAAATGAAATTGTGTGCACATGCAAAACATTTGGACTCAAGCGTTATCTGCAGGGTGAAACCCACGAAAAAAGCATGACAAACCGCGGCTTAATTGAAACTGTCATTGATTCAATACGCACAACATAACATACGATGGTGCGTTCTTTTTTACTGGGAAAACTGAAACCGAAACGGAATCCATTTGATTGCATTTGTGTCGCAAGACTCTTTTTGTTTTTCCACCGCTTTCGCCGCTTATCAACCGGGAAAAGAAAGAAAAATGAAAATTTAATTGGTCGTAAAAAAGTGCATTAATGGTAAAGTTGCTGATAGCTTCTTGCCGCCTGTTTGCAAAGATAACAATATTACAAATTCCATAGGGGCCCCTTCAAGAACAAGATTTCAAAAAAAGAATCTCTTTCGAAAACGAGAACATGTGTAAGGGCTGCAGAAGATAAGGGATCTTCTTCACAGCATATCGAACCAATTATTTATTTCCAAATTTCAACTTTTTGTTTCAAAAATAGGGCAGCCAATCGTTTAGTTTATCGAAATGGCACTGAATTCGTTTAAATCGCGCGTTTATAGCTTCGACTAAAATCTGTTTTCTCTTCACGTTATAAAACTTAAAAATGAAATAATCCTCATAATCGTTATACTGCATGTGTTAAACGCTTCAAATAAAATCAAGACATTATGTCCTGTATCTTAATTCGTTAATATTTATTAAAAATATTCAGGTTTTTTGTAAAATTCATTGCTTCGTTTTATCAAAAATCTTTCGTTCAACACGGTATTAATCTTTATGGGAAGCTTTTTAATTTATCTCGTTGGTAAACATTGTGTGTTGAATGAACAAAACCCTGTTTTCTATCGCCAGTTTTCTTCCGATATTGACATAAATAGTTTTTCCCGGCCTATTCATGGGAATATTTTAAAAATCTTTTTAAAAACCCGCAATATCGATATGAACTCTATATCGCAGCACTGACGACATACTTTGCATTATATTCTCCGGCAATTAAAAGATATTGCAACGTAGTCGTACGTGACTAAGAATGAAGACAGTTGAATTGAATAAGTAAATCGTATAATTATTAAAAAGAAAGCAGCGGAAACTGGTCAACCATCTGAATATTATGAGTCAACACACAACTTACTTGACTAGCACAAAAGCCTGTTCTCACCTGTATGCAAATAACCTTTACGTATGTAAATAGCAAGCCAGGAACTTAAGATGCCACCAAACAAATCAACGAAACTTTTTTGAAGTTTTTAATTACAACTATCAAAGCCGTCGTTCATGTTCCTGTCTGCGTTTGACATTGATCTCCTTCTGAATCCTGATTTGATAATAACTAATCTTGTAGCCATCAATCACGCAGTCAGCCGCGATTTGAAATGTTTAAAACTATTATTTAAAGCTGTTTGCCTTGCTAGAGTGATGAGGAAATTGGTGGAAAACTCGAACTGTTGATGAAAAATTCGTACAAATGTGAATTCAAATCGCGTGCAAACCGGCTCGGCGATCATTACGGTTGACCAGTTGGCCGGCAAAAATCGTATAACAAAATCAGTTCGCATAAATCAAATGTCTCGGATGCGATAAGTCGGTGGGAGTATGCAGACCACAGACTACACACTACAGACTACAGACCACCGACTTCCTCGCTAATCCCGCCGATCGGATCGGGTTTTCCTCAGACATGAGCAAACTAGGCTATCGCATCCGCAAAGCTGCAATTAGTTAACTGTTTCGATCTGTCTGCTAGTGTATTCATTCATTCACAGATTTTCACGCGAGTGGAACTTGATTTTGTGGATAATATTATATTTCCTTTTTCGTGCATAGAAAGAAACTTATGCGGAAGGAGCGTGTTTCGCAATCTACTTTAGTTTGTAAAACACAATCAATTCAAATAGATTCTTTTATACAAATCAACCAAATTATTTTTGGAACAAGCATTCTATTTAAGATTGTAAAATACACTAAGTATAAAATCTTTCGAACGGTTTATTCAATTTATTCTATATTACACAATAAGAGTTATCTGAAGCAATTATCAAATAAAATTATATTTCAACTTATTTTTTTGAGTGATCGTTAATTTGGTTCTTAAACAGGCAAACTTCCGTATTAACGTACACATCCGGCTTTTAATTTTCTCCATTAAAACCCATCTAAAATCTATACGGGCTGAATAAATCCAACCAATCAGATAACAAAATTAACAAGACAACTAAGTAGATCACTTCTTCAGGGTGTAAATGTTAAAGCTAATAACTTCTTTATGTAAAATAAAACCAATTTTGTTGTTCTATGATCTACAACATCTTGTATTTAAGTTAAACAGAGATAGAATGGCAACAGGGTTTAGCCCTCATTTACCTAACCAATTAATTTAATAGGCAAAGGCTAATGCTCTCGTTTTCTGTTCTTCCCCCGCAGAATGGACAAGGGCATGGACATGGATATGGATATGGGAATGGGACAGGACATGCTGATGGATGCCCCAGCGGCCACTCAGTCGATCTACCCGCATTCGGCGACATTATTCGCGGCAATTAGTGCCTGTGTCTTTGTGACAATCGGCGTTCTTGGTGAGTAATACCAATCCCCGATCGACCCAGCCCCTGCTAACCTGTTTCGGCATTGTTGGCCCCGCAGGTAACCTGATCACCCTGCTGGCGCTGCTCAAGAGCCCCACGATACGGGAGCACGCCACCACCGCCTTCGTCATCTCGCTGAGCATCTCCGACCTGCTCTTTTGCTCCTTCAGTCTGCCGCTGACGGCGGTGCGATTTTTCCAGGAGGTGAGTCATCTTGAAAAATATTAATACCTCCACTGATAGTAAAACCAAGTATTTCTTACTCAATTTAAACAAATATGGAATTAAGCACTTTTTTTTTGGCTTACATTTTAATAAATTAATTTTTTATAGTTAAAAAGGTATCTAATCTAATATTTTTCACATATTTGCACATGCAACTTAATATGGGTTTGTATTTAACACTATGCTTTATTCACTATTTAATTCAAATATGAGTAATAACAATATCTGTGTAGGGAATGCCTTGGATTTTATAAACATAGGTTCACCTTAAGCTGTTCCATATTTGTTCGATTATGCCAATATCAACCCGTATATTTTTCAAATAATAATATGTTTCTTTTTTGTTTCCCACCAGAGCTGGACCTTTGGCACCACGTTGTGCAAGATCTTTCCTGTGATCTTCTACGGCAATGTGGCTGTTTCACTCCTTAGCATGGTGGGCATCACCCTGAACAGGTAAGCCCATCTCCGTCCTTTCTGTCATTGGGATAAGCTAATCCCCAAACGTGTTCTTAATCCTCTGGCAGATATATACTAATCGCTTGCCACAGCCGCTATTCGCAAATATACAAGCCCAAGTTCATAACCCTGCAGCTATTGTTCGTGTGGGCCGTGTCCTTTCTTCTGCTGGTAAGTGAAAATAGGCTCTATAATAAAATCGATTCCGTGATATTGTGACGCAAAACATAAATCAATTAAAAGGAACCCAAACTCACGATAGTGCTATGTTGTCTACTTTCACAGCTGCCGCCCATTCTGGGCATCTGGGGAGAGATGGGTCTCGACGAGGCCACCTTCTCCTGCACGATACTCAAGAAGGAGGGACGGTCGATCAAGAAGACGCTGTTCCTGATCGGCTTCCTGCTGCCCTGCCTGGTGATCATCGTTTCGTACTCCTGCATTTACATCACGGTGCTGCACCAGAAGAAGAAGATTCGCAACCACGACAACTTCCAGATCGGTGCTAGTGCGGCGGGCAAGGGCTCCTCCTCCTCCGCCGCCGGCGGATCCTACATGACCACCACGTGCACGCGAAAGGCGCGCGAGGACAACCGCCTGACCGTGATGATGGTCACCATCTTCCTGTGCTTCCTCGTCTGCTTCCTGCCACTGATGCTGGCCAATGTGGTGGACGACGAGAGGAAGACCTCGTATCCCTGGCTGCACATCATCGCCTCGGTGATGGCCTGGGCCTCCAGCGTCATCAATCCGATCATCTATGCGGCCAGCAATCGCAACTATAGGTGAGTTTGAGATCTATATCTACATGCATTCAGCCTTAAATCATTTGTATGTCTAATCCCTAAACTGTTCTCTTTTAGAGTGGCCTATTACAAGATCTTTGCGCTGCTCAAGTTCTGGGGCGAGCCGCTGTCGCCGATGCCGAGTAGAAACTATCACCAAAGCAAGAACTCCAAGGAGCTGTCGGGCGTGATCCGCAGCACGCCGCTCTTCCACGCCGTGCAGAAGAATAGTATTAACCAAATGTGCCAAACATATTCAGTATGAGATCGAGATCGCCGCAGTCGAGTCTTTGTATTAGAGCTTGTAATTCATATCAATTACCTACTTATTACTTTTTAATTTATAAATGTATAAACGATGTACGGCAGTGCTAACATCAAAGACAATCGAATTAAATATATATACGTAGACCAATTGAGAATTCTGTGTTTTTGAATTGAAAGTTTATGCCGGAGTATTTCACAGACTTTCATATCTTGCTTCCCAATTCGTTAAAAGGCTTTTAAAAAAAATTTGGGTATAAGTTCGCTGATGAGATGTTATTTGTGCTGTGTTGCAATATTAAACTATGTTAATTCAAATTAACTACAAAGAAATTTAATCCAAGTTTTGTTTTGTTTCTAAATATATGATTTTAGCTTTGATATAATGGAATAATCTAGCTTCCTATTTGATTAGAGAGCTTTGAAATATAATACTTGGGAAGTAAGTTCACTGTTAAGGTGCTACATGTTGTTTACCTTACTGCAAAATCAAACCTTGTTGTGCCATAAAAACGATTGTTGGAAACTCAAACTACACTATTCCATATCAACGGTTAAGAAAAATAATAATCTAGCTTCTTGTTGGACATATTTTTGTGTCCTCTAGATTATATCTAATAAAAAAGTGGCAAAAAGGCCTTGGCATACTTGATATGATTATAAGGGTTAAAACTTATTGGAACCCTAATTTCAAATGGGTTAGTTATGCCATATTTGTGATACCCTTGTTAAACTGCTGAGGTTAGATTCATATCTGGATATCTGGACAAAGACCTCTCACGTGCGATCACTCAAGATGACAACTGGATTATATTCTCTCTGTAAACATCGGAGACATTGTGCTGGTAAAGCACGCGTTTACAACTCGTTTAAATAAACCCATGGACGCGCCATGTGCCACTCGCGATTCTTGGTCACAAATCAAACATCTTTCGATAGTTTCACTTTAAAAAAAAGGTTTTATTTTGTATTTTTTCTTCATCGTGGAACCGAAGAACCCTTAACGCACACTAGACGGACGAGAGGACCGGCATGTCCGTAATCCGGAGCACAGATTCTGGACGCACTCTCCTAGGCCTTGACGGCGAACTTGCGCTGGGGGAAGACGGAGCGCTTGCGGATCTCCTTGAGGGTCTTGCGGTTGGCATCCCGCGGCGACAGGGCCTTGCGGATGGCGCGGGTCTTCTTCCTGCGCAGATCCAGGGGCTTGTACTTCTTGTTCTTGAACACCTTGCGCAGGTTCTCCTTCTGCTTCTGGTGCATCACGATGTACACGCGGGCGATGGCCTTGCGCACAACGCGGCTGTATTTGGGATGCAAACATTAGTAGGGGCTTGTTGGCATTGGCACTGGCATTAGGGGACGCCATAACGGATATGGATACTCACATCTTGGAGAGCTTCGAGGGAGCTCCGCCGGTCACCTTGGCCACACGCAGGCTGAGCAGCTCATTCTTGAGCTCATCCAGCTGCTTGGTGAGGTCCTTCTTGTCCTTGGTCCTCAGTTCGGAGCACTTAACCTTCACCTAGACGCCGCAAACAAAAAACGCAGAAAACACACAATTAGAATTCGGCACACGGGAGGAGCACAAACAAAAAATAGCATTTCCATCGCGCAGCCCCGTCGGCGGGCGTCCATTGGTCGCCCTCTCCGCGATTTCCCTGCACGGATGGCCGCTAATTCGGGAAATTAAACTTCGCAAAAACCAACCATTTTTCTCGCTGTCACGTCAAAAAAAGAAAGAAAGAAAGAAGAGGAGATGGAATCTGAACTAGTTGGTGGTGGCACTGCCGTGGCTCCGGGCGGCGAACCAGTTGGCGGCGCTGTTATCGAACCGGATCCGACTCCGAGCTATGGACTCTGCTTTAATAGCTAAATATGATTTCTTAGATATCCAATCACATTTGAGTTTTGGTTTTAATTAAACTTGACAGCTATTTCTTGGTATTAGAAAAATTCTCTGAGGATTGATGCCTTAAAAAACAATATTATAAAATCGGTTAAGTAGTCAACATTTTTGAGCACCTGGAGTATGGAATTAAATTGTATATAGATTTATTTTTTTCAACAGTATTTATGGCTGGAATTTTCTTTTTATATGGAAGTTATAAAAATATTAATATTATAATATGGAAACGCTTGGAACATTATACGTATATGAATTCTTAATAACAATATAACAGAAAGTCATTTAAATGCAAATCGTTTTATTTTGTATTGGTTTAGCCCTCACATCAAATAGATGGATAAAACCATGTATTTTGACGGAAACTGCCATTAATGATGTCTTGTGAAATAAAAACAATAACTTAAAATCACCATACACAAAATAAAAAAAACGCCAAATGGATTATGGATTATTAGATATACAAATTATTTTTGATTCAGTTAGTAGTATCAAAGTTAATGAATATATTTTTATTTAAGGAATAATGATATTGTTTATATGTTTTTACTTAAAATAAAAACCAAACAAACCAATAAATTAAAATTAAATCTGGATTGTCAGCGTTAAAATCGAAAATATATGACGGATTATGTCTCAATCAAAATAGCTGAATTCCTGCGAAAGTGCCACCTCTAGTTCGAACTTCTGCTCCAGAGCAGTGCTGTAATCGCAGTTATCGCAGAGGTCCACCTCCAGCGTGAGAATGTAAACAAAGCAGCCAGGTGGCAACGCTGCAACGACATACCCTTTAGATAAAGTACATAAATAATTGGCAATTCCCGTTTGTTTAAGTTAACAATAATAGAAATAGGCCATTGGCGAGCACAAGCAGAATGGCTGATCGGGCTATCAAGCTGTTGGTGATCGGGGAGAGCGGCGTGGGCAAGTCCAGGTGGGTGTATCATCATATTTTGGAGTCCCAAGTCCATGGAGAAAACCAACTGCGTATATAACTAAAAGTTTGCGTCATTTGTTTTCTTGTCTTCCGCCTTCCCCCCTAAAATAGTTTAATCCGTCGCTTTGTGGAGAACAAGTTCGACGATAACCATGACGTCACGATCGGCATGGACTTCAAGAGCAAGGTGATGAACGTGGACGGGATCGACTACAAGGTGGCCCTCTGGGACACGGCTGGAGCAGAAAGATTCCGCAGTCTAACGCCCAGCTTCTACAGAAAGGCCTTGGGCGCCATCCTGGTGTACGACATCACGAACAGGGACTCCCTGGTGAAGCTGGAGGCTTGGCTGGCCGAATTGGACAGCTACAGCGACAACCCGAACATAGCCATCATTGTGGTGGGCAACAAGATCGACCAGGAGCGACTGGTGGACCGTGAGGAGGGGCGAAAGTTCGCCCGGAAACACAGGGCCCTCTTCATCGAGACCTCGGCCAAGTGCGATCAGTTCGTCAGCGATGTGTTCAAGGATATTGTGGAGAAGGTGGGTTTCAATCAACTGATAGATGTTTCTATCAAAACGATCATAAAGCGGTTGCCCCCAATTGCAGAGCAAAAAAAAAATAGCCTATCTTCTCCATACCTAAGAAACATTTTAGTAATTTTTGTATTAAAAAATATTTTATAATTATGTTAAATAAGATCCGTTGATGCTTGTTATGTTAAGTTATTTTGGTTACCAATTCCAAAATGCCATTTCAAGAAAACGGAGCAAAAAATTTTAAGTTAACTCACTAAACAGTCGTCGTGTTCTTTCTTTCAATGCTGATATCTTTGTCAATTTTGTTAGGATCGAATTTTCAAGAACGTAGTTATACTTAAAAATATGCAAACAATTGTTAAAATAAACTAATTGACTCTGGTAAAAATTCTAATCCATTACAGATTGTCTCCTCCGAGTACTTCAATAATGGCAATGGCTCCGCCGGTCTGGACATCGCCAGCGATCGGAATCTGGAGGAAAGCGCTTCCACGTGTTATTGTTGATATACGGATAAGGATTTTCTGCGTGCTTTTGTCAAATTTATATCGTGTATTTATCTAATCGTTTCAATATCACTAGCATAAAGTCAACCTCAACGTTCACGTCGTCTACTCTACTCTCTGATCAGGGATTGAAGTTATCTACTTTTAATTTGTTTTATCTTGATTCTCGTTTAGGAATCTGTGAAGTGGGCAATATTTAAATAGACTGTTCTTCAGAAAAATTCTTTATTTATGAAAATTTCGATTTTATTTAAAACTCTTTCAGTTGTTTATAAATCTTTTGTAATACTCTGTATTTATTATTATTAGACCTAAAAAGGATAAGATAAGTTTAACGATTATAATATACGATTTATAAAATCTTGTTTGCCTTTAAAAATTTAAATTGAACTTATTGAAAAAATATTTTGTATTGCTATTATACTATTGACTTTCAGGATTATTAATCAATTTTAGAGAAACGTAATTGTTTTAAATGGAATTTCCCAGATAAGCTTGCAATACAAGTTAATATTTTTTGCACAATTGGAATTCTAAAATCACCTTAAATAATGTGTACATTGTTTTGAATAATGACTTTGATAAGAAACTTCAATTTAAAATGTTTATATTTAAGAAAATACTTGGCAGATTAATTTTCAAAGCTAATCTTACCTTTAATTTCTTCCAACACAGTGGAAATGATCAGAGTTAAGCACATATGGTACATAACATCAAACATATTCTCAGGGTTTCTCTGTTTCGTTATTAAGAACTTGCAAAACTCCCCTTGCGAAATCAAAATTCAAGTTTGGCGTTTTCTTTTCATTGTTTTATTTAAATGAAGACAGTTTTTTGTTTGCGCTCGTTTCGAAAGAAAGATCTGTTGCGAAGTACCGCAACAAAAAAAAGGGGGAGAATTGGATTAGAAACCAACCGAAATGTACATTGTACATGGGCTACAATTTTTGTTTCGTTAATGTACGGCTTTCTTGACTTGTTTGTTTCTGCTGGTGTGATTTTATAAGTGAGTTTAGTGTGTATTTACAGTAATCGATGATTAATATTAGCAATTAACGCTAACAAGGTGGTAATTGAGAAATCATTGAGGCTGCGCTTGGCTTCCGATTTTCAAACTCTTGCTTTTCATAAATGTTTCTTTTGATCTCTTTTGCACGAAGAAGAAGCTTAGAAAACAAAGCTCGACAGTTGGCGGCCACAATTCTTGAAGCACGCCCTGTATGTACAAATTTGTAATCATCCGTAAGAGTAACTTAGAGTCTATTCGCGCAGTTGCTCCTCCTTCGATCCCCCGATCCGCACCCGCTCCCGCCCGGTTCCCCAGTTGCCCAGATGAGGGGCACTTCTACATCCTACTTCCCCGCAATGCCGCTCTTCTTGGCGTCCAATTCGTAGATGAGCAGTCGCCACATCTTCACCACAAACACCTCAGCCTCTTCGTCGAGTACCTAAAGATTCCATTTGAAATAGAGGGAGAAGGGAAGAGTTTAGTATCAGTTTCAGGTGAAAATATCAAAGTGAAATACAATTGCGGTGCGCATAATAGCACTTGTTAGTTATTAACTATAATTCGAAAAGCTACAATCTTTAAGCGAGAAAGCCACACACAGATAACTAAGTCTATAAGGTTTAAAGTCAAAATATTCAGTCTTAAAAGGGCACACAAGATGCTAGAACTTTAAAAAAAACATTTTTTCATTTTTAAAGTATTCTTTAAAATTTCTATTATGTTTTTGTCAGTATTTTAAAAACCTAATTTTCTTGAATTTACTTTTTCAGGCAAGGCGGGAAGAAAAAAAACTACTTTAATTGTCTGAAAGTCTTTATATAGTGTGCAGTCCACCAGTGGCTACCTCCAAAAATTGTTTATATTGATCAATTTTCATTTTTTAAGTTTATAAACTTTAAAAACTAAAAAAAATTGTTTTTTTCTTTAACAGATTAATACTATGTTTCTATCTTATGTTTCATTATCTTCAGCGCCATTTTTAAAAACCAAATGTTTTTTTTTTCATAGTTTCAAAATGTTTTGTTTTTTAAATTCAATAACTTGTAAAATATATTTCCGAAATTGAAAAATTATATCAAAATGAACTCTAATTTTTAGTGCTATCATCGGAACTGCAACAATCTCACAACCGGAACTCACCATTTGCACATCGTCGAGGATGCTTTGGGGCGGGCTGCCGGCCAACACTTTGGAACATATAAAGTCCACCAGCGTCGGCTCCGGCTCACCGATATACTCGATGATTTTCTTATTGATCCATGGACGTATTTTGCGTTCCATTAGACCGCTGTCAATCTCGTTGCGGTCAAGTTTATAATTAAATAGCTCCTCCTTTTGCGTGGGAATCCTGTCAATAATGCTTTTTATATGCCGCCGTTTTTCATCATACACCTTTGCACCATTCTCATCCTTTTTGGTGTTTGTAGCGGCAGCATCTGCGCTACTGCTCGCAGATGCAGCTGCCTCATTCTTACCATGTTTGCTGTTGCTGTTATGTTTGTTGCTGTGGCCACTGCTGTTGCTGCCGCTGCCATTGTTCTTGGACGTGGCTGACCCGGAGCCACCGGATCCGGAGCCACCAGAGCCCGATCCCGTTGCCGAGGAGGAGCCGCCCGCCTGGGCGATCTTCTGGCTAACGGCAGCGGCTGCAGCGGTGGCCGCCGATACGGCGGAGCTCTGGCGATCCGCCGAGCTGCTGTTGTTGTTGCCGCTGCTGCTGTTCGCCGCGGTGCTGCTTGGATGGGCGGATGGTGTGACGTTGCTCATGTTGTCATCGTAGTCTGCGAATGCAAAGGAATTGGCATTTGAAAAGGACTCTATTTACAAGGAACTCTAATTAAACCAGGGACTACAAAATCGTTCACCTATACACTTCCCTCGAAATGTGTTTTGTTTTTTTTTTTCGAAAAGCGTTCTTTGTGAAACTTGAACGTATTCCCAAGTATTCTATAGTTCATGAATAAATAAAAGCAAACTAAAAACCATCTAATACATAAGTCTACCCTATCTTATTGCATAGAAAATGGAAAATTCCTAGAAACAATTTAATCCCTTGTATGCAAATGTCTAGCATTTCTAGAGATGTGTCGACGACACTCACCTAGCGGCACCAGCTTGCGCTTCTTGGGATTGATATTCTCATCGTTGTCGTCGTCATTGACAAACACGCCGGTGGCCTCGAACTTCTTCTTCTTGAGGTTGTTGCCCAGCGTCAGCGAGATGAGGGGCATGGTTATGGGCGGCGTGGCCGAGGGCAGGAGGGCGTCGTGTCCCGATCCCTGGTCATTCAGCATAGCGTTCTGCGTGGGCGTGTGGATGTGGGCCAGGGAATCGCGCGACTCGCTGTTCTGCCTGCTCAGACTGTTCGACAGGGACTTGTTGTCATTGTTGTTGTTCTTGGCATAGCCACTGGCATTGGAGGCTGTATCGGCCATGGAGCCGTGGTCATCGTTCGATATGGAGTCATCATTCATGCCGGCCATGTCCGGATCATAGCTATCCAGCTGCTGGTGGCTCTTCTGCCGCTGGCCATCGCCACCGCCTTCTCCCGCTGCCGAGCCGGCCTGCTTGCGCTGCTGGTGGACCGACGACGCAGTGGCCGACGCCGCCGCCGTTGTTGCCTCCAGATTCACATTGATCAGGATGCGCGGCTCGTACAGCTTCTCGATCTCGCGGCGCGCCTTTTCGAACTCCAGCGACGGGTTCTCGTACTCCCCGCTGAAGAACTTGGTCTTGAGCTCGATCAGCTCGTCGGCCTCCTTCTCGCGATCCTTGGAATCGGCATCGGCCTCGCGCACCCTTTCGGCCAGCCGCTGCTGCAGTTCGCGGCCACGATAATACAGTGAATCGTCGCGCTCATCATCGTAGTCCTCCACGAACTCCTTCAGTCGCTTGGCATCGCTTTCGCGCTCCTCCTGACGCAGCAGCTCCTTAAGGCGGTACTAAATAGAAGAGAAGGAACCAAGAGGCGTGTTAGTAGTCAAGTATCTACGATGGGAGGAATCTAACCAGGTGGTTCTTTTTCAAATGCATAATTATTTAACAATGATGCAGTTGAAAAATCATTTTTCTTGTTTTGTTTCGACAAGCCAAAAAGCTACTATTACTTGGACCTGCTGTTTATTGATTATCTGTCCAAAGCTGTAGTTAGAGGCTTACCTTCTCGTTCTCCTTGGCCTTGCGCTTCTCACGAATCTCCCAGTTGGACAGGCGCTCCTGGTAGGCGGCCTCCTTCTCGCGCGCCTTCTTCTCCGACTTCTTGCGATCCCGCAGCTCGTCCTCCATCTCCTTTTCGCGGCGCGAGTCCCGCACAGGCTTGAGGAGCTTCTCCTCCCGTTCCCGCTCGCGTTCACGGTCCCGCTCACGTTCCCGCTCCCTTTCGCGCTCCCGCTCGCGTTCCCGCATCTCGTTGCGCTCCCGTTCCCGCTCCCTCATCTCGTTGCGCTCGCGTTCGCGTTCACGCTCCCGTTCCCGCTCCCGTTCGCGTTCCCTCTCGCGCTCCTTGTCGCGAAGCTCGCGCAGCTCACGCTCGCGTTCCCGCTCGCGATCCTTGGAGCGGGACTTGGAGCGACGGCGTCGCGTCTCCTTGGAGTCGGAGCGGCGCGACTCCTTGTGTGAAGTGATATCGATGGTGGTGGTGGGCGGCTCCTTGCGACTGCTGCTCCTTGACGACTCCTTGGGCTCCTTAATGGCAACTGCATCCTTGGCGACAGCGGGTGCTGCCTCCTTCGCGATCTTTTCCGCCGCATCATTGGCTTCGGGGGCGGCGGACGCAGCTTTGGCGGCTGTGCTGGACGAGGAGGCGGAGCTGGAGCTGGCGGCTGCTGCTGCTCCGGACGAGCTGCTGGATTTGCTGGTCGAGGTCTTGCGCTCCTTCTCGCGCTGGTGCTTCTTGCGCTCCTTGTCGCGCTCCTTCTCCTTGCTGGCCGCCAGCTTCTCCTTTTCCTTCTCCTTCTCCAGCTCCTTGCGATGCTCGTCCTCCTCCGCCCGCATACGGAACTTGCCAATCTCGCTGCTGATCAGGTTGCGCTTCTCCTCCTCCAGGGCATTGTCGTTCATCACCTTGATCTTGATGTCATCCTCGCGGCGCGTCTTCTTATTGCGACTGGTGCTGCCGTACAGATCGGCGCGATTGCTGCCGTCGAATCCCTCGAACTCATGCTTGTGCTCCTCCAGCAGGTCATGCATCTGGCTGATGGCGTACTCGTCCTCGGTCTTCTCGTCCACCGAATTGGAGCGATCCCCGTTCTTGCACTCCTGCTCCTTGTAGTCCTCGATGAGCACCTTGTTCTTGGCATCCACCTTGGCCACCAGCTTCTTGCCATCGATCTCCATCTCACTGAGCAGGCGCACAGCTCGCATGGCGGCAATGGGTCCACTGCAAAGGGTCGAGAAACTCGGTTAGGTAAGACTAGATTCAAAAAGATTAGGGGAAAAGCACATTGGAAGACTGTAGCTAACAAGAAACCTTAACTAAACATTTAAACGAAGTGTTTCCTAAATGTATTTTGATAAATTCGTTTGAACAATGATGAAGAATGTTTGTTAGCTTCCTACTTTGGTAATTTTAATTTTATAATTTCTATAAATAAGCTTAGCTCTTTTATGTGATGTTTTAAATTATTAAAAGACTGTTGGATGTATTCTAAAGCTTTTAATTATAAATTAAAGGCTACTAAACGATAGCTATAACCTTTTCCATAGCTTTCTACGCGAGCTTAAATATTTGCATTAGTAACACACATTTTTCTTTGAAGTATACAACAGTTTAAGTAGTTTTTAACCACTTTAAAGGCTTTAAATTTATCATAAACATATTTGTCTCTTTTTTTTTTGGCTCTGTGTTGGTTATTAAAACAACTTATGAGCCAAACTTTGTTCTTAAGAAGGTAGAATTCTCGAAGGGGTTCCGATTTCCTTAAAGATGGGTCTATATATACATTTTGTGCTATTCTGGTGCCTCTTTCAAGCCTTGTATGGGTTCCTTAAACAATATAGATGCAAGACTAGTATCTAGAGTATTGAACTCTCGAAAGGGCTCCTATTCCCTGTATGTACATCTTTAGCTATTCTGGGCCTTCCAAAGTGTCTATATTCCCAGTTTTACCCACTCGAACTCGCAGAAGCCGAATGTGGAGACCCGCTTCCAGTTGATGACCACGCCGCAGCTGGCCAGGATGCGTTTGAGCAGCGCCTCCGGGACGCGTTCGCTGATGTTGCCCACGAAAACGGTGATGATGGGTCCGCGGAACTGCGGCTGTGGCTCCGGCGGACGATGGTACACTGTCGGCTGTGAGCTGATGGTCGCCGAGTTGCGGAAGTTCCTCGGTTGGTTCTGGCCCATGTTCTGCATCATCTGGAAAGTTGCAAGATGGGGATTAGAATAGGGACTTCTCCATGGGAGCCACCGTTGTGACCCAGAAAGCGAATGAGGGGTGGGAAAAACTTACGTGCGGCGGCGGTATGGATGCATTCATGTAGGGCGGCATGGGCGCCCGCGGCGGGTACGACATCTTGTGCGCTTCAATTCCGCCTGCGAATCCTTTGGCTCCTTAGGAAAACTTAGGTTTCGGCGTGCTTTGCAAAATTAAAGCCGACAATTCACACACACGCACACACACACACACGAGTGACGGGCACGAACGCACACACACACACACACACACACACGGACGGGGGCGCAAACGCCACACGGAGTGGTAAATGTGAGTGCGGATGTCCTGTTCTCTGATTCCGGATAGGGCCGCCCGCCAGGATCACTAAGCGGATCTCGGGTGGACTTTCCTGCGGCTACTTTAACTGCTAGATTTCACGGCGCGTGCTAAATCCACGCGTAAATTACCGAATCTCTCTCCTTTTTTTTCAGAGGCCGCTGCTCTAGAGATGAAAGCTGTCAAATAGCAAGCTGTTATCGATGGTGGCGTGTAAAAATTTATTTTGTTATCGGTTTGGCGGTAGGTGTGGCAACGCCGTTGCCGTTTCGATTACTATTGAGTATACATGCTCCATTTATCGATACTTTCTAGACGTAACCAGTGAAACAAATAATAATATTTATTGAATAATATTAGACAATGCGAGTGGGGCAGCTGCTCCACTTCCGGAGCACCGCCCTCCGGAGCTCCACCGCTCGGCAGGAGTACGTGCCACATCACAAACCCGCCGTGGAGGATGACATCCGGCGACTGGAGGATTTTCTTATGTCCAAACCGAATGTTTTGGTTTTGACTGGTGCTGGCATCTCAACTGAATCGGGTGAGTTCCTTGGATTTATTCTGATTATTGGATATAGCCTTCCTGAATTGGTTCAGAAACCGTCACTAAAACTATTCCAGATTGTGCTCTGAGCATTTCGGGATCAAAATCGCATTCGCCTCTTAAACGGTAAAAAAAACAGGGAAGGTCTTTTCAAAAAAATGTTTTTAAGTAGTTGAAACTCGAATTAAAGTAAAAAGTTGTTATATAAAAATAATAATAAATAATAATCTTCAATTGTTTCTGTATATTATTGTCAAAACTTGATATATAATTTCCGTATAATTTTATACATAAATTTATTATAGATTTAGGTTTATTACAAATGAAATAAATTAATTCACAGAATTAACTAATGATCGCTCAGGTTTATAAATTCATAGGAGATCAAGGATACAATTTTTAAAACGTATTTTGTAAAAACAAACAAAATACATTTTTTTAAATACAGCTTAAGGATCACAAAAATAAGCTAACAGTTGAGATAGTCTATTCAGGAAAAGGCCTTTTTCAATGCCAATCTATAAGAAATATAGAGAAATGAGGAAAAAAATGGCATACGATGTAGATTTCCCACCCTTAGCATCAAATGTCTAACCAAAAATCTAAAATATGTTTTAGGCATTCCCGACTACCGCTCCGAGGGCGTGGGACTCTACGCCCGGTCCAATCACAAGCCTGTGCAGCACATGGAGTTCGTGAAGTCGTCGGCGGTGCGCAAGCGGTACTGGGCCCGGAACTTTGTGGGCTGGCCCAAGTTCTCCGCCACGCAGCCGAATGCCACGCACCATGCGCTGGCCAGATTCGAGAGGGAGCAGCGCGTCCAGGCGGTGGTCACCCAGAATGTCGATCGACTGCACACGAAAGCGGGCAGCCGGAACGTGGTGGAGGTCCACGGCAGTGGCTATGTGGTCAAGTGCCTCTCCTGCGAGTACCGCATCGATCGTCACGAGCTCCAGAGCATACTGGCCTCGCTCAATCCGGCGTTCAAGGATGCCCCCGACATGATCCGGCCCGATGGCGACGTGGAGATCCCCCTGGAGTATATCGACAACTTCCGGATACCCGAGTGCACGCAGTGCGGCGGCGACTTGAAGCCGGAGATTGTGTTCTTCGGGGATTCGGTGCCCAAGCCGCGACTCGATCAGATTGCGGGCATGGTCTATAACAGCGATGGCCTGCTGGTTCTGGGATCCAGTCTTCTCGTCTTCTCCGGCTACCGCGTTGTTCTGCAGACCAAGGACCTCAAGTTGCCGGTGGCCATAGTCAATATAGGCGACACACGGGCCGATCATCTAGCGGATATCAAGATCTCCGCCAAATGCGGCGATGTGATACCCAAATTGTTTGACTTCCGTTCCTCGAAAAGTGCCAGCTAATCCTGGCTGTTTTTCTGTTGTATGTATGTACATAAATCTTGGAATAAATTCAGCTGTGGTAAATGTAGACATTCGTTTTATAGCAAAAACCATTCAATGAAAAGGTTATTTATTTATCTGTAATAATAACATTTAGCTTTAAAAAACCAAAATGGTTTTCATTTTATGTGTATTAAAAATATCAAAATCTGTAGGTAACGGAACTTTAAAATTCGAATTTTTAAAATTGGTGTACCCTTTAAAATTGTACACTTTCCTTTTTACCTAAAACCAACTTATAGTTAAATATTTACGCTGAAGAAGAGTACAAAAGTGTATTAAAAATATCAAAATCTGTAAGCAATCAAATTCTTAAAATTTTGCATTGTAAAATGTTTTTAAATTTATTATTTATAAGCAGTTGGCAACTCCGGCAGGGACCTGTTTTGATTTCGCGCAGGCTCCTGAAAGAAAACACAATATGCGACGCACTGACATGCTTTCGCAAAAAATATGGTTCTCTCATTCCCAGATTTTTACTCAATGGTGCTCTCCCATTGTTCTGTGAGCTAAAATTCCAGCACATCCCAACGGGAACCGGAAGATGGAGCGGCGGGAATGCGCACTTCCGTTGTTACCGGTCCTCTCACGTGAAATGTTTTTGTTTTTGCTCCAGCTTGCAGCTCTCTTTGCTCCATATTAATGAACCGCAATTAAGGCATCTCCCGCTCACACACACAAACAAACACATGCAGTGACAATTTTCACACGCTGCCCATTACCCCTTCCAATGCCCTCGCGCCTCGCCCCCACGCCTCTCACTCAGCTGATGGAAGGAGAAAGATGCGTAGGCCGCGTCACAATGGGCAAAAATTACGGGATTACGGATCACTGATTATGTTGCATTTCCCAATAGATAATTGTTAATTTTGGTGTGGAATAAATGCACACTGGTCTTAAAGTTTATTTTGCAACAGGACGTATGAGTGATATACTTAGGACCACCCTAATGTACGTATGTATGATGCCTCAAAAAGTATGCTATATTTTGCGTTGGTTAAACATCCTTATTAAGAACTAGTCCTTAAGCTAAAATTGAATACATTGAACTTATAAGATATGTAAATAGCTCTCTAGCAGGCAACCACATTAAAAGTCTGTGCCCACCTGTACTCCTTTCGACCACCACTTGACTTCCTACCCTACTTTATTTCTACGACGCGGATTCCGGGATTTGCGATAACGGGGCTCACTTGAAACTGGAAACTTTGGCGAACAAAGGCGAAATTGGAATCCGGTCAAGTGCGTTGTAGTTGTAGTTGCGAATGCCGTTCGACAACCACCGTTAGCCGGCACGGCACCGTAATGTGCAGCTCTCACCCCCTTTCACCGCCCCTGCTCTCATGGGTCAGCAGCGCTCTCTGCAGTGCGCTCTCTTTCTTGCTCTCTCGCCCTTCCTTTCAGAGAGGCTGTGGCGCAGCTCAGATAAGTTCGATGTGGGTTCCGAGTTTAAGCTCGGTGCTCTCCTCTTCGTTCCTTCATTCCCGCCGGAGCAGGAGTCGCAGTTGGTCGGCTTTGTACATGTGAAGCGAGCACAAGTCCGTGCTTTCACCGAGCAGCCGGAACAACAAGCGCCGGAGTCGGAAACCGGAACACAAGCCGTAACCGTTGATATTTTTTTTCTGTGTTGGGTTCAGTTATTGAGTGTGCTAGTGATTAAATAGTGAAATGAAATACACTTTTTATTTTATGAGTGTTAAAAGTGATTTTATTGTTTATTATAATTAACAATACAGCTTAGCTTTGTTTCTCCTTTATCCTCCCCCCTCTTATTTCCTACTACGCAATTTCGCACACACTCACGCACTTAAATTGCGTATAAAGCCAAATGCGCAGCAAATTGCACTGCCACGCCCCTTCCAAAAACGCCCACGCCTCTGCAGAGAGAGAGATGGAGAGAGAGAGAAGGCAAAAGGAGCTGAGAGAGCGGGATGCTGTGTGTGCGTGCGTGTGTGAGTATGCGTGTTTTTGACACTTCCTTGTGCATTTTAGGGATACACACAATGTGCGTGTGCAGTGACATTAAGTGAAAAGCCAAAAATCATCAGCTAACTAACTTTAAAAACTATAAATCACTTAAACTTTGGAGAAAATACCAGGAAAACAAAGAAAAAACAAACGCGCAAAAAAATAAATCCAACAACGCAAGATTGCGCCCCTGCAGGCGTTTGTGTGTGAAGGAATTTCTTCAAAGGATATTTAGCAAGAGAGCGAGCGAGAGTGAGAAGAAGAGGGGAAGCCCCGTGCAGGCAGGACGACCAGTGTGCGAGCGAGATGGACAGCTCGCCGGATCTGTCGCTGAAATTGCGACGCGGTTCCAGCGATTCGCGGGATAACTTCTACATGGACTTTGCCCAAGGCATCGACTCCGACATCGAGGAGGTGGACAACACGGCCAATCCGGAGGCCGTGGCTGTTCCGCCACCGCCACTGCCCACAGTTTCGCTGGCCGAGGAGGTGCTGCTCCTGGTGGCGCCACCTCCGCCCTCATTGCTGGGTCAGCCACTGCCCACGCTAACGGAAACGGATGACATTCCTCCCACGCCCACGCCACCACCACAGCAAAAGGACGAAGAGGAGGAGGAGCAAGAAGAAGAGGATCAAGCTGATCAAGAGCAAGGAGCAAGGGCAGCACCTTCGCCACCGGGTTCGCCCATTAATTCAGTCCTGGAACTGGAGCTAATACCACCTCCTCCACTGTCACCCATGGAGGATGCAGGCCTACGCACCGATGACGATGGCGAGGAGACCGATGATGCAGAAGAGGTGGTGGCCATTCCGCCACCCCAGGCAATGCTGGATGATGTAGATAACCCAGAGGGGGAGCAGGAGGAGGAGCCGGAAGAAAGCGCCAAGGAGGAAGACGAGGAGGAGGAGGACGACGACAAGTCCACGCCACCGCCACCCCTGCCACCACTTCCCTCCAATCTCTCCTATGTCCAGGGCCACAATCTCGGCCAGGTGACCCCGCCCCTAACCAAGTCGCCATCCAACTCGCCTTCGCCGCCCGTGACACCGCCCCCGTGTCCGGAACTGAACATCAGCCGGATGGTATCGCCACCGGCCCAGCACATCAGTCAGATACCCCCACTCACGCCCTCCGACGAAAGCGAGGGCGAGGCGGAGTCCCAGCCCAACTCACCGCCACCCAGATTGGAGGCGGAACAGCCGCCACCCGGAATGGAGCACGACGACCCGGACCCGGACCCGGAGGATCAGCAGCCCGAACCGGAGCCCGTAAGCGGAGCTCGCGAAGACTACAGCCGCTCGCTGGACAACGAAGATGAGTCCACCACTATAACCACACCGCCCAGCAACGGCTACTCTGCCTCCTCCATCATAGCTCCGCCGCCCGAGAACTTTGCGGAGTTGGAGGAGGACAGAGGCTTCATACCGCCACCGCCGCTGGAGCAAGAGCCCGAGGAAGAGGAGGAGGAGGAGGAGGAGCTGACCAAGGAGACGGATGAGATATCCGTGGACAGGGAATCGCTGCAGGACCAGGCCGGCGATAGCATCAGTTCACCGCGGCCGGCCAGCATCTTGACGGGATCAATTTCCACATCAGTTGGAGGAGCAGGAGGGTCACCGAAGCCCGAAAGTCGCGGGCCGAGTCGCAGTGGCAGCCAACGGTCGCAGTTGAGATCGGGATCACAGCAGGGATCGTTGCCAGGATCACGGGGTGGCTCTCGAATAGGTTCCCGCACGGGATCCGTGGCCTCCGCCCAAGCAGCTGGCGTTCTCTCCCCGCAGGCCTCCCTCAAATCGCAGACCTCGATACGCTCGCAAGGACAACACACGGCCGCACGAAGTCCCGTCGGATCCATCAAGTCCGGATCGCAGCGCGTGCAGAGTCCGCCGGCCGGAGAGGGAGCCCCGGCGATGCCCTCGCCACCACTGATGCGGAGTCCGCCGCCGGAGTTGGCACGCCAGATGCACAGTCCGCCAAGGATCACGACGCCGCCGAGGGTCTGTAGTCCGCCGCTGGTCAGCAGTCCGCCCAAACTGGCCGAGTCCGCTGCCGCCGCCGTGGGAGTTGCAGCCGGAGTCAAGGAGCAGATCAGGTGAGCTAATCATAATAATGGATATTTATTGGGGAAACAAATGTTCGGATAACCAGCGAAAAGATCGTTTTCATTGATTCGGTTTCGTGAGAGCCTCATCTTTTCTATAGAATTGACAAACTTTACAACCCTTTTTAGGAATATCGAGAAACTTAAAAATTTAACATATTTAAATGTTATAATTAATACACAATAATATGATATTGTATGAAAAGAGAGCTATAAAATAACAATAGGACATAACAAGTTATGTTCGGTATTGGAAAGGCAGATTATTGTTTGTCTTAATAAGTGACATTTGTGCATTCAATACGTAAAATGTGTAATATATAAAAAGATCTAAAGGGTACTAGAAACTTAGGGGACAATAAATGAATATTGTTATATAATGATGTTTGAGTTAACTATGAGCCAGAAGGTAATTATTCGATTAATTATTATTCACAGTTTATTAAAACTCGCACAAAAATAAGATATTCCCTTAAGGCTTGCGAAACTTCTTGCACAACTTAAGATGGAAATTATTTAGGGTTTTAGGCACAGAGCCCAGAGCGTCCCCTAAGATGCTGCGCTCTTGTCGTGTATCTAACTGAACCATCTCGTCTGGTTTCGGATTCCCTAGGGCACTCCATTAATTGCATAATCGTCCTCAGAGCGGCGCATGTCCTCATCCCCGATTTAATCTAACTACGTACGGCGAACTCATTCTCTTGGCCAGCCTCCATTAGTCGCTGCTAATAGCTCAACAAAACTGTTTAACTTGTGTGCTCGTGTTCATATCGTGTCAGTTCATTCCCAGCTCCTCCTCTTGGTACTCTTGCTCCTCTTGGTCCTTCTGGTTCTCCTCCTCCTGCCACGTAAAATGCTCCATCTGCACTCACTTCGCTGCTCCGCTTTGGCGTTGTCTGTCTGCATCCTCTCCTGTACATTAATTAAACATCACGTTTCCAGAGCAACACCCTGACAAGTTTGACGCCGTAAACAGAGACGTATACTGAGAGAAAAGCGTGTCAATAAATAATTTAAAAAATATACATTAAACAAATTTGGAAGAAATTATGATGCCTTGTAAGTTAAGCTAAGTTACTAAAAGTATTCTTATGCTAACAAGTTCTTCAGATTATGTCCTCAGATAATTTAAAATTTAAATCAATCAGTTTCGACAGGCTACCTAAGTTGGTTAAATTAAATTTCCAATATTTTTGCAAATTATCTGCTTGACTTTGATGGCTGCCAACTCAATATAATAATCGTTCAGTGCAATGGCAACACGGCGTATGCTTCACTTGAATTGCGTATACGCTGCAGCCGTGGTTACTGGTTAAGGAGGGGTTACGGATGGGGGTTATGGGGGTCACGGGTGAACACGGACTGCTCGATTGGCTTGACATGCACAAATTGTTGCAGCTCGAAAACAGACTGCTTAAAAAATAGTGAAAAAATGAAGAGGTGAAAGGTGAAAAGGATGCCCTGGCAGCAGGTTGTTGTCCTCGGCCATTGCCACGCCCATTATTATGTCGCTAAATGCAAGCGGCTCGACTGCAAATTGCCCCCAGGCTTGAGGCTGCCTGAAAGCACCCAAAAACCCCCCCAAGAACCACCACAAAATGGGTCAATTGAAAGTTTGTTGCGCCATGTGCTCACTGACAACTTTTGTGCGATTGCCATTGCGGTATTGTACATTTGTCCGACTGCAAGGAGTACCCATTAACGGACATTTACAGGCCCCTTTTGTCCGGACCTCGGAACCAGAACAACGAGTCTCCGGGGTGAATGCATTCGCACTCATGAATTCGTGATGTCTTCCGCCTTTCGATCCGGAAATAAACTGCTCCAACTGACTGACAGGTAACCGGATTGATGGTTGCTGATTGAGTCTCCACTCTTCAGATCGATCGGAAGCTATCTGGGTACCAATAAATGTCAATGACACGAGTTTCAATGCGGTGGAAGTTTGGTATAGGTATAGAAAAGTTGTATTGATCGTTCTATTACTTGCAAAAAGTTCCTATACTATTTTTATACGGCTTTTCTTTAATTTATTCATAGCTGTGTCCAATATTTTTGGAGAGTTTTTTTACAACACCGAATAAATTTGGGAAATTAAATTAAAAATTAAAAGTCATTGACGAGCTTTTCCGTACTTAAATATGTAAAGATCTTATGGGTAGACCTTTTGAAACTTTTCAATTTCTCAATAAAAAATTTCATTCTTATGTGGATTTATTTGTTGGGTGAACAATTTTTAAAGTTAAAACACAATATATATACTTCCACTTGGCAGAAGGATAATCCACTCAAATCGCTTAAGTTCCTTGTAGCTTGGCAACAAATTGCAACTTTGATTGAGAGTTACTTGTGGAGTGGCCCTCCTCAAAGTGTTTGCTTTACAGGTCGCGTTGGTTTGCCCTCTTTGACTTTGTGGTGCAGCAAATGCAGGTGGGGAAGACGATAAAAAGCAGGCTGGTTCGTCATCCTATAATACACCAGTGGTGCAGCGGGGGCAAAAGGTTACCGTCGTTTCGGGTTAACAACCCCGAAAAAATATGAGTACAACAAAAAGGACGCCATGAAGTATGCAGCACGCTTTTAGAAATCAGATTACAAGAGTGCTCGAGTGCATGACCCACACAATTGCACAACCGCTCCTTGTGTTGCATGCACCCCATGTCTCTGTTTGTGGCTGTGTCAGTGTCGGTGACTGTGTCCTGATGTCAAGGTTATTTATAAGCCCGAACCCCTCCAAAACCCACCTCTACCGTCCCCTTCCCCCAACACTTGTTGCCATTTTTCCGCACACTGAAAAAAGATGTGATTATTTGAGCGTAAATTTTATTAAACGAGTAGGTTGATATCCTTTTCAAACTGAAATGCAGTAGTAAATATTTTTATTTAATTTTATATAATACCTTTGCAACATAAACTAGTCTATATTTGATAGTAGGTTTATAATATTCTTGTTTCAAAATATTATTGCTTAAAAAAAACATGGTATCAGATCAATTTTGAATATGAAAGTTGAAAGTTTGAGTAAGTCAAATATAATTTCTACTCTGAAATGAAAGAGTTCCTAAAAACTGCCACATTTTCTCCATGTTTCTGCCTCTAAATTGCAAATGATGCGACATCTTGCGCTCCCGCTGCCAGATGTCGTAATGATGCCTCGGCATGACTTTCGAGTGGTTTGCGTTTCGGATTTAAAATTGCAATGGGGTCGATTTAAATGCGAATAAATGATGCGTGCTCGGATCTCACGGATCTCTGTTGGCATGGGAAGCGTGTGAAGCAGGATGTGGCCCCTCGAAAAAACCCATCCCCCTCTCCGGTTTCAGATTCACCTGTCATGCGACATATGCCATGTATGCATGCCGCTCCGCCTTAATTAAACATCCCAATCACGTACTGAAAAATTTCATATTTCCATTAAGCCAGCAAACATATTGCGGTTGTGTGAGTGCCGCCAGCTAAAATACTAGCAAAAATCTCCATATCCACTTATCGAGGGTACAGTGCGAGTTAGGTTTATCAGGATGTTTAAGTAAAATAACTTTTTGTGACAAAAACAATCCATTACATTCGCATTAAAAGGGTTTAAAACATTTTTTTCTCGTTAAAAATTTATAAATTAAACTCATTTTGGTAATAAATACTTAATTAATGAATTTATGATTTGCTTTGGTAGTTTTTTAATTACTATAGTTTTTTAATTATAAGTGCTTAAAATCTATTAAATCTTGTGTTGTTTAATGTTTCAAATATCTTTCTAATGTAATAAACTACATTTATTTGAATATACTTTTGATTAAAAAAAGAAAAAAACCTTTTTCTAAAAATCAAATTGGTTACCCATTTATAAGTCAAACGCTTTTTAGTAAATATAAATTATTTGTTTATAATAGCTTTTTAATAGTATGGCTTTTATTCTTCAGGTTAACGGTTTTTTACTTTTTTGGGTTGTGATTGGCTTATCATCTATAAAGCCCTGCTAAAATCACGAAACGCACTGTATTTTTCACATTTGTATCCCGATTTGTGCTGTGTCCACTAGACGGCGATTAGTTTCAATTGCCCGTGGCGAATGGATGGGGACTTTTCATTAAGTTTCTGTTTCGAGTGGGTATTGTTCTTTTTTTGCCAGCTCTATGTGTTTATCTCGATCTGAATCTGAATCTGTGCTGGCATCCGTAACTGAATCTCTATTTGTATCTGTTATTAAGCGCAATTTAGGAGCTCACGCTGTGTGTGCCGGTGGGTGGAAGTGGGTGAAAGTGGGCTGAGGTGAAGGTGGGTGTTCCGGAAGGCCAGAGATTCCCCCAAAATCACAGTGTCTATAAATTGTGGCCCATCATCATCTTGCTGGGTTTAAAGTTCAGGCGAAGGCTGTCGACTGGCCACCAAGTTCAATGTATCCGCGGCGGAAATGTCTGGCATCCGATACAATAAATCCCCGCACACGCGATATATATGTATACCTATGTATATATGATTTGAAGGGGAGACCATTATTTAATTAAGCCGTAGTCGCATGTAGTTGTGTCTGCAAAATCGGGTGCGGGGCTTAAAACCCAGTCCACCGATTCAGTGAGCCCACGTCGGTCCGCCAATCCAGCCACGCATACTATACTTATTCTATATTCGCTAATGTCGACCAAATCCTCCTCTTCCTCTTCCTCCACCTCCTCCGTTTCCAGCTCGAGCAGCAGCACCGCTGAGCCGCCGGAGGCATCAAAGCCATCGAAGCCACCGATAGCCACTGTGAGCTACCAGGATGAGCAGCAGCAGCAGGCACCAAAGCCACCGGCGGCGGCGACGGCGGCGGCGACGGCGGCGGTGGTCACCAGTCAGCCAAGGTCGCACTTCACGAGCAGCCACCATCACTACCACTTGCCGCACCAGTTCCAGCATCCGCACCACCAGAACCACCACACCCACAGTGTCCGGGTGCCCACGCCCACTGTGCCCAGCAGCTATGCCCCGCCTCCGCCCCCCGGGGACAGCGGGAGCAGCAGCTCGCCTGGGGATCGCCGGCGGCTCTTCATGGCTGCCGTTCCTCCGATTGCCACTTCATCATCCCTGATGACAGCGTCCGCTGAGCCGGCGGTGGCCATATCTCCGGGCAGAGTGTCAGCCCGCTCGGGATCGCAGCACCACGTGACCATCGACGAGTCCAGCCTGCCCAGTCACCGGGGCAGCAACATCGTCCAGGAGACGCCGGGCCCCAGTGGCCTAATCATAGGCGGTGGAGATGGCGACGGCGACCGGGACATTGGCGGCGGCGGCGGCGGAGGAGGAGGCGACAGCTCGGATCCGCCCTCCTCGCCCGGAGGCAGCAGCTCCCAGCCGGGAGCCCTCAGCGGAAGTCAGGCGGACGGACAGCTGGAGCTGATGTACCACTCGCACCAGTTGACCAACTACCCAGTGCTGCCCGCCATCAAGCGCACCCACCGGCCATCATTCGTCTATCCGCCGATGCCCAGGGTCAAGGCGTAAGTAGAAACCAATTAAAATTTTAATATTTTTGGGAACATGAAAATACATACTTACACTTTGCACAGTTTTAATAAATGAAAATGAAATGAAAATGAAAAAAATTAGACCGCGAATTCTTAAGCAGAAGAAATCAACATTCACCAGCCCATTTGTATTTATTTATTTGTTTTTTTTTTTATCAATAACGTCCCTAAAGTGATTAGTTGACGATCTTGAAGAATGTAAACCAATAAGCATAATGTTATTGAAATGAAAAGAGTTAGACAATTATTTTAGGCACTTAAAAGTGAACAATGTGGGTGTATTTATACCATTTTCTACTGAATACCTCTAAAAGTCTGTGGCTTAACACCAAACAAATACCATTTGTTTTTTATGACTTTTTATATATACTTTGGCATTCTCAAAATATAATACCTATTTATTTTGTTTCGTTTCTATTTTAGCGGCGATGCACTGGCCACTCTTTTCTCCGCACTTTATGGCAAACTATTGGTCGTGATGGGCATAGCATTTCCCATGGCAGAGGTTATATCAACCTATATCCCACCCTCCTTTTATGAGGTGAGAGCTATAATGTTTGGCATAATTCATAACAATTGGTTTCGCTACTACAGCAATCATGGTGGAGACTATTTATTTACGTTGTATCGTTATTGTATATTTTCCGCTTAGGTTTACTATTTGTACTTGTACATTGGCAGCATGATATTTCTGTTCTTTATGTACGCCACTTTGTTATGGGGTCGTCCCAAGTTGCCGGTTCCAATTGGTAGGTATAAGGCGATTTTTTACTTACATGTACGTATCCAATAATCTGAATAATCTATCCGCCACAGCCACTTCCCCGAACAAGTCGACGACGAAGGCGAGCGGAACGGACAGCATGGACGAGTCGGATACGGATAGTAACTCCGTGCACCACCGACTTCCCCCGGCGATTCCCGTGAGGCGACCATCGCTCCTTGCGCCGCTCGGAAGACGGGATGCCCACTACGGCAGCTTCTATCTGCGCATGGGCGCCGTGGGTGAGTGTTCACTGTACTTAAATTCAACGTTTTCGAATCATGTTTCATATGCATATCTGATGAACATGTTTCATAACAACCGATAATTCTTCAGCAGATGCTGATGGTCATGTATATTTATCATTAATTTAATTTAATTGATTTGTATACACCTTACAAAACAAAAATCACTAAAACCGATTATCTGAGATTTGAAAAAAGATCTGATTTCACAATTATCAGAGTTTGTCAAAATAACAACCTCAAACAACGATTATTTAAGATTTATATAAATACAAATCTTAAATAATGCTTGCTATATATTCATACAAACATAATACTCAAAAACCGATTATTTTTGATTTGTTTTCTTAAAAATCTGTGTTAAAATTTGTATTTTAGTTTTAAAAATATTTCTATATTTATATATAAATGTATATTTAATTCCTTAATGGTGAGAATTATATTTCAATAATGATTATTTGCAGTCCCTGGAAAATAATCGTAACTGTGTTCTGAAGAATAGTCTATATTATGTTCTTGTGCAAGTTTATATTAAATACTCTATAAATCTCACCTTCCATTTGCAGCCTTCGGAATCGGCAGCATGATCTACTCGGGTCTGGAGTTTGGCCAGTACTTCGAACTTAATCCGGATACCAAGTGCCACAACGTACTGCTGGCCTTGACCCCGGCCACCCGGATGGCCTTCATCTTCATCCAGATGTACTTTATCTTCCTGAACAACGAGCAGATCAAAGTGTATCGCTACAAGATTATTGCCCGCTTCGGCCTGATGCACATGATCGGAACGAACTTGGCCGTCTGGCTGAATGTGCTGATCCAGGAGACGAAGCACGAGATATTGACGTTCTACAATCCGGAGAACCGCACGCTTAGGATTTCGCACAGGATACCGGGACACTCGAGGGGCCATGCCATAGTCCAGCACGATCCGACGGCCCATTTGCGGGTGCCGCGTGGCCTGAAGGGACCCTATCAAATCTTCGAGTGCCGGCGAACGAACATAATTGGAACCCTGGTGCAAGATGCCTCGCCCTTCCTCTTTCCCTGCACCATTGAGTACTCGCTGATCTGTGCGGCCATACTGTACGTGATGTGGCGCAGCATCTCGCGGCCACAGACGCCCACGCCCCAGCGCCCGGACATGATCAGTTCGCCGATGAAGCGTTCGCCGCACCACTACTCCGTGGACTGTGCTCGCGCCCACAAGGGCCTGTTCGTGGGCATACTCATCCTGGTGCTGACCATCATATCGCTGATTATCTTCTTTGTGCTGATCTCTCGGCCGGAGTTCGTGGCCCTGGCCGTCACCGAGGTGACCATTTGCGAGCTACTTATCTACGGAACGGCCACGATAGCCACCTTGGTGGGGATGATCCAGATCCGTCATCTGCAGTACGACGCGTACAGAAGCTTCTCCCTGGACGACATACTGCTGGTGGGGGCGCAGACGGGCTCGTTTCTGTACAACATCTTTACGGTGATAGCCGGCCACTTTACGCTGCGCAGCGATGACATGCTGGTGCCCATCAACGCCCTGGCCTCCATTGTGCAGACCGCGTGCCAGACGATGTTTATTTTGGATGCCAGCCGCAGGCAGGCCGTCAGTCCGGAACATTTGCGCAAGAAGCCGGGCCGCGAGATCGTCACCTTCATGCTGGTCGTCAATCTGGCCATGTGGGCAATTAGTACGCTGGAGAAATCGCGTGCCGAATCGCATCCCATACAGCTGAACTTCTACGGTTTGTGGGCCTGGACGATCATAACGCATGTGTCGATGCCACTGGCCATATTCTATCGCTTCCACTCGACGGTCTGCCTGTGCGAGATCTGGAAGCGGGCCTACAAGCTGAAGCCGACGTATATGTGAGAATTCGCCCGCTCGCGCATCCAGAGCATTGCGCAGCAGCAGCAATTCTGCGAGGATCTCAAGACGAACCTGTCCTACTGCTACTGCTCTACGACGCTGGCTGGCGGTGAGCTGGAGACCGTCGAGGAGGTGGAGAGCGGGGAGAGCAACTCCGGGGGATCGGGAGGAGGATCGGGAGAAGCAGTAGCAGCAGGATCGGGAGGAGGATCGGGAGAAGCAGGAGCAGCAGGATCCGGAGGAGCAGCAGACGAACAGCAACAAGGCGGCGACAGCAGCTGTGGACTGAGGGCACCCATCCGGGCGCTGTCGCCGCAGTCCCTCAACACGGAAAAGGCCTTCTGTCCGGTTTACGTGATCAACGGCGAATGAGTTTACGCGCACTTTGAGTTCATCGACGCCATCAGCGGCCATGAGCTCAGCTTTGTCTAGGACTTGCATCCGCTATAGGGCTCATAGCCGTCACCCTACATACACCACCAACACCACCACCACCATCACCATCAACCCACCCACCAACAAAAAACTAGGAACCCATCTTCGAGAGAAACATCCACCAAATGCTAAAACATAAATCTAAGCGGATGCAAGCGTTGAAAGCCCAAAAACATATCCTAGAAAAGAAACATTAGAAAGCAAAGAAATCAAGCAAGAATAAATCAAAACTTTAAGATAAATCAAAGGGTTAACCCTTAAGCTCACAAATCTAAGAGAAATCAATGATGAAATCCCAAGCAATGTCATTAGGGCGTATACGCAATTAATTACATGCCATTGCCGCTAGTGCGTATACGGAATATATTAAATGGTTTAAACTCATAACGCTTACTTTCTACCTGAAAGGGATTTTTCCAAACAGAATTCTCAAATGCTCCATTAAATCAACAGAAAAAAAGTCATATGCCCGGTTTTTAAGTTTTCATAAAATAAAGTTATTTTTTCTACTATTATACTAAAACTTTAAACTCTTAAAAAAAAAACGTTTAAACATTTCCTTTCTTTTAAAAAGACTTTATATACTTTGATATTTTTATACAATATAAACTCCCTTTGGTAGCAAGTGAGCGATATGAGAATTATTGTAGGCAAATCACGTAACCGTAGATGAATTCATGTTTACCCCCTACATACAATTCCAAATTAACAATCACGTTTGATAAATGTTGGAAATGATTGCAATCAAAAACATTTTATATATTTATATATAGTAACTGACTGAGGATCAGCAAAACGGGTTGTGAACCAACCGCACTACGACGTATGCCGCTTAACTAACGATCAACCAAATATAGAGCAGATATACCAAATATGTATAACCCAACAAGCGAGTTCTATAAAAGATATTTACAAGGCTAATTAATCGGTGTTCCAAATATACTCGATATATTTTAAAAATTCAAAGTTGAACGCAGAAAGGCGAGAAGAAAAGTGAATAAAAAGCTGAAGAAAAAAGAGAAGAAGGATAGGAGAAGTCATTAACCCCACCAGAAATCGAGGAACCGCAAAAGTTATTAAACAACACTGTACTACATAGTAGACGGTATACACAACCTAGCACCTAAGGATATATACTCACATGCATATGTAGACGTTCAATCCAGATGGCAAAAGACCCCCTTTTAAGAACCCTTAAGAACCTTTAAAAACCCCCCTCCCATGGATAGTTTTACCCCCTGTTGAGATGCTTGATTTGTAGCATAGCATTAATAATGAATTTGTTAACTTTAATTCGAGATAAGAGACATCTTGTTAGGAACCTTGTTTTGTCCGAATAGGTTTTTATGTGATACGTTTGTGCTTGTTCCAGTTCCAGTTCTAGTTCCCTTAATCCCTGCAAACCCCTTTTCAGTATTATTAAAGCTCAAAAAAAAAAAGTAGAAGGACAAATCAAGAGATTGCGAAAATATTCCAATGAAATCACTTACTGTAAGACGCACAAATCTATTTTAGGAGGTATAAATATGTATGTCTGTGTTTTTTTTTCTATACCATAATGGTATAAGATATCTAGGATATAGACTCCACTTACACATACAATGCGATATATATTTTTCAATGCCAAAGAGTTCTTTACGTAGCCTATGTTGTAATTGCTTTCTTGTTGAGTTCGAGTTTTTTGAATCTACTGACTCATCCATTGTAAATTCAAAGTTATATGAATGCCAAAATCGAAATCAAAACCAAAAACACGAACAAAAAAATCTTAAGGAACAACAAAATATATATATATATATATATATATATATATACTAAATTAGTTATTTCAATTTTATACTCTTACTAAATTTTTAACTAGAATTAACTGTAACTTTATATGCATTTTCTTACATGTATTTATTGTACACCGACTCGGAACACTGCTCGAAAAATCGCATATTCAGCGAAAAATCAAAATTGAAAATTGTATTGTATTTACAGCCGATTGTATTAGAATTTATTGAAACTAAGTAGTTACGACGAGAAATCGAACTCATTAGAGGAACTCCTATTCCACGTAGAATCGAAACGAAAAACGAAAGCAGCAAAAGGACATTTTATGCGATTTATGAATAGAAAAGCCAAAGAAAACCGAAAAAAAACCAACCGAAATATTCAAGTTATACCCGAAAACCATTATTTGTTCTTATTACTCAAAAAAGAAAATCAAAATAAATGTAGTAATCGTAATTGTGGGACTCACTTTGTAATTCGAACTGACATGATAATTGTTGATCACTGTGCGACTGTTCCTATTCGTTTCTGTAATTGTTTCTCAATGGATCAGAAATACATGTTTCTATTTGATCCATTGTCTGTTCTTCATCTAGTTCTTTATCAAATTCCATTTACTCTGACACGTTAAATTCTTAACAAATTTCTTTGGGTAGTTTCGTTTACTTTGAATATCCAAAATTACTTCGTAACTTCTTCAACTGTATCTTTTGAATTTCAATATCATTAAATGTAACCAATTAAATTGTTCAAGTATTCCTTAGGAATATTTGGTTTATTCGAATAGTAATCTATTCATAGATTAAGAAATTGCACTTTCCATAAATTTTTCGCGATCTTTCTCTGTTCTACAACCATTTTCAAAGATATACATATATTCCGGACTCATAATATCTTTAAAAAGCAAATAAATAATCTTTGAACCCTATTCATGAAAAAATTTTCAGCATTTAATAAAAACCATTCGCTTTCAAACTTCTTCCCATAATACTCAACCAATACAACTTGACTAAGCCTAGGAAAAGCAATTTGTATTAAGTGTTACAAGTATTTATATGTATTTACAATAATGGCTATGAAGATAAAGTTAAAAATCCAAGATAAAACTAGTCGTGAATGTTCTGTGTTCCCCAAAAATACACCACCCCCGTACATCCGAAAAAACTATATTGACTATAAAAGAGCAGTAAATATGCAATAATATGAATAATAAATTGAAACGTAATTCGATTACTATGGAAAATGGCGTTGTTTTTGTATGTGGGTCATGAGGAGTTAAATAATGTTCTACATAGCGTTAAGTAGTGCGCTTTTCGGAGCCTTAGGGTGGGGCTTTCGAGGGTTAAGGGTGTTTGGGGTTGGGAATGGGAATGGGTGGGTTAAGGGGCAATTTTTGAGTGGCTCTGTGTGGAAAAGTGCTCGAGGCTGGAAAATAGGCGCATACTGAGCTGAGGCTGTTGCCGTTTTACTCGCAAATGTATCTTGAACCGCGGGCATGTATCTATGAGTGGGTGCGCCACTCCCCCTTTTTTCTTATTTTTCCCCAAAGCCTTAACCCCCCCCCCCCCATTTAGAGCGGGATGGCCACAGTATTTCCCCAATCTCTCTCGAGCACCCTCTCTCTTTCAGATCCTCTGTGGATGCTGTGTTTCCCCTGCTTTCCACTGCAATCTGTGGATGCCATGTACCATATATCCTTGGGTATATACACGTACCAACTGGTTACCCGGGATTTGAACCACGCCCTGGCCAACCGTGCTGGCCAAAAACTAGGTTAGCGCTCAAATATATGATTACACACAGAAAGAGGGAGATTTTTGATACATAAAGGGGTAGAGCCGAAAAACATATTGCCCGAGCAATATATATATATATCGAGCTTGGCTCTGAAAGATATTTTTAGAAAATGTTTGATATATTTTTTGAATCATACTTAAAGTCCTATCTCTGGAAAAACTTTAATATGCACCAATGTTTATTTTAGTTTTCCAGACCGGACTTAGACTTAATTCAATTAACTTTTCACCCAAGTGGGGGAGTTTTGTTTATTCTATTTTTTGGATTGTTTTTTTTTTTTTTTGTGGGGTGTGTGCATGTTTCTGTCCCTTTTTTAAGGGAACGCCTGCAATAAGACACAAATGCGAGCGGTTTACATATATAAATGCACCCTGTTTGGCGGCAAGCTGAGGCCCAGAGGTGAATGTCCTTTGCCACGACTCAACGCATGCGCTGCTCTCGGCCAAAGAAGGACTCGCCCACCCACTGCCGCCCCCTGCTCGCACTTTGCCACCCAAAAACAATAGAAAAAAACCTAGAGCAACCCGATACCAGAAACTTTTCTGCATCTTTGGTAGCACGACTGTTTGGGTCTACTTCGTGCCGTGTCACACCTTTTTGGCCCATTAGCGTCTTTTGCTGCACATATGTATGTATGTGTTTCCCCGGGGAAGTCCCCAATTCAGGGAGTCAGTTCCGATGGCGATAATCAGATTACGCTGCTGGACATCAAAGGACCCCGGGAAAGTCTATTCCTCAAGGGTCAGGGGGTGGACTGTCCCTATTCAGTAAATATAATGAAAGTTTTTCACAATTCTCTAATTGCTTCAAGACACATGAGCAGAAGAAGGGAATATTTACTTGGTTAATAATTAATTTGAGCTCACTATGATTTATGCGATTCTCGCAGTTGGTTTTTAAATCTTAGCTATATTCAAGCATTTAAGATTTTACAAAATCAAGTTAAAGTTTTTCATCCTTAAAAATAAAATAAAGTTAAACTGGTAAATTAAAGGAATTGAATATTGAAAAGATTTTTTTTTTGCTTCAGGGTATCTTTGGGAATTTTTAAAAAGTTTTTAATATCCAGATTAACATCTGTGTTATAAATTTCTAATTAGTGGCATCATGTTTGATTTTTTAATATGTGCAGTGTATTTCGATGATTTATCGCCATTGGCTTAATTATTCAATCTGTCGCATAGGCATTTCCATTTATTCACGTGCTTTAGCCACATTTGCGAGACATTTGGGCTATTATCATTTATTGCTGTGCCGCGGAATTCGCAACTCTTACTGTACTGTAAATGGAGTAAAAGGAAAACAAAAAGTACACTAGAAATCATGCTCTTAACTTTCAATAATTCAAACTTTTTACATTTATCCTAAAATAATTAGATATGTATACAATTTTATAGATATGTATGTATATAAAGCTAATACATGAGACCGCACCAATTGTAGGGACATTGATCGAGTTCATTAATTTAAAACCAAAAAAGTAGGAGAACAAATAGTTTTTAATTTACAGTGTAAAAATAGCCATGATATAATATAATAAAAAACATAATTTGCTGGAAAAAACTTAAGGAGCGCTTTCCCTTGAAAATAAAATGATTTTAATGTGTTTTAGAAAATTAAACAAAAAACGATTAAAACAAATTCCCAAAGAAATATAAAAAATGTTATATATGTAATATTAAATAATATATCAAATAATTCAAACATATACACATTTTGTTCAGTGCACTTCAAAGACAACAAAAGGCGGTAAGCGCAACAAAAACAACTACAAAAAGGTGGTAGAACGAGAATGCAAAGTCAGAAGCAACAACAAACGGTATAGGAACCGAAGCAACAGACGCGCATATCGGCGAATATCGTAAAAAGCCACGGTATTCGTTTGCCTTTGCGTTTCGGTGTTGTTAGTTGCGTTGGAAGTTGGAAATTTCAGTCAGAAGCGAACTTTTGCGAGTGATGGAAGACACTGTCAGTTCGGACCGGTTCCAAAAAATAATAAATAAATAACTAAAAGAACAACAGACTAGCGAGAAATAATATAGCAGTACTTGAAAGCGAGATTCTCTATAAATTAAACGCTTTTCAGTACATTTTCCATTATTTAGTTAGTATATTTTTCAATGCTATTAACTTGTAATTGTTGAATCAGTAATTGCTATTATTCTTGTTATTGTTATTGTTGTTCTTTGCAATTTCTTGCTTAAAAATCTAAACATATATGTATTATTTGCTTTGTTTTTGTAAATGTGCAGTGAGACCAGTGCTAAAAAATAGAAAACCGAAAAACTAACAAATAAAACAGGAAATTAAATGTTTGAATGTGCGTCGTCCATTTTGTCTGCTTTTCGTGTGCCTGTGTGTGTGTGTATGAGTTAGCCCGTTTCCGGTCCAATCAACCAACAAACTTTTATTTTTTTTGCCAAAAAAGCAGGACAGTAGCCTTAAAACTGCTAGATCAAAACGAAACGGAGTAAAATAAAAACGCGCGCGCAATAGACGGCACGCCCCCCCGCCCTCATCGGCGTCTTCCTTCTTTCGAGCGGAAGCAAAACAAAGAGACCAGGACATCGCAAAAAGGAAGAGAGAAGAATAAAGCAAGTGGAAGCGACCCGAAAAGGAAAATCATATGAGCTGAACGGCAGGATATAACCCCCAAAAAGTAAGTCAAGTGATGGATCAAGATAACCCCTTCAAGATGACATCAGCCCAAAACAAATACAGTGAACATTTCCTAAGAAGAACGTCTTAGCTTCTTGCTAAATTTTCCTAAACCAAACTTACTTGTCCATACTAACTAAAATAAATCTATAGTTCATTTAACAGTTAGTTAGTGCTTAAGCTTTAAATAAAAATTAATAATAATTAATATATCAATTTATTTAACGGACCGTTAATATTAGTTAGCATTTAATTGAAGATTGTTTCTTAAATTCTTATCAGAGCTTGTTTTCAGTAGCTTTTAGTCAAGGTTGATCGCTTGCCAATGTATTTTTTATAAAGTGACATTATGTCAACTAAAGTACAGTCAAATGTTAAAATTATCTTCTTTTAAACTTTTGTAACCATTATTGAGACACTAAATATTTCTTCAATATCAATTAAATATTCATTTTATTATTATTGTAATTGTGAATGAAATATAAGATTTTTAGAGCTTGTATATTTTAAAAACCAACTGTTCTTAGATCACAAAAGTCCAAGTCATTTTTTGTAACAAATAAAATTCACTCCTTTTTCTTTTACTGAAAAACTTATATTTAAATATATATATTGTTTGTTTAGACTTAATTATCTGGTTTGAATTACACAGGTTTTGACTGTACCACTAAGCTCCTTGATCTCCCTCACCACACTCAAAAGCAATCAAACTGCTGTCCTCCTCGGGTTGCACACACATTTCTTGGTCTTCCGTTAGAAAGACATTGGAATCACTTCGGTGTTGCGGGGTATTTTCTTTTTCGGTTTTCGCTACCTTCGTCCAAGTAAAACCATAGAAGTGCTGGGCCAAATGGAAAATCTTAATTGCACAAGAGGCGCGACCAGAGAAAAAACCGCACAAACAAAAAGCGAGCTTTTATAGGGCGGATCTGCCAGTAACAGTATCAGTACTTAGAATTGGGTCAATTTTACGGCCGCGCTATAGTAGCCACCGATCGCAATATCTTTGGGATCATACCGGAGATTTAACTGCGAAAGATATTCTCTGATTCTAATTCGAACCATTTTAAAATTGTATCATTATGCGCAGAATTTACGTAAAGTTTAGAAAGAAAATACTTGTACTAATTAAAGCTTCGTATTTTATTAGATGAATATAATATATTCCAAACATTGGTTATAGTATAGTATGTATTATTTATATTATTTTCTATATTGTTATAATTATTTAAGAATTATTTTACTTAATTACTACCGCTCTAGAAAAGCTGTTGGGATTTGAGTCATTTGTACTCATGAATCTTTAATTTTATAAAATCGAATTGATCACATGAATCACTGACCCCAAATGAAAGTGCATGTTGTTAAAAAGTGAATCAATCACAATTTGTTTCCGTTTCTTAAATGTAATTTTTTAAGGCGATCCAGATTTTCATAGATTGTTATAAAACTAACGATCTAAAAAAAGATCTTACTGATTGTTAGTCATCGATTCTTATCGACGAAACCGACGCTTATGTTTTTGCTGCATGGATATTTGAAAAGCAGAATAACATTTGCGAGGGTTGAAACCGCGACACGCGATTTCTAACGGTGGTTAGTTGGCCAGTTGGTGGGTGGGTGGTGCTTGCTTGACGAAGGTAATGGTGATGGTGATGGTGATGAGGAGTCGGGGGTGGGTGGTTTTGGTTTCTGTTTTACTGTTGGTTTCGGTGGCTACTGGACAGCTTGAAGAATGGAAGGCAGGAACAAAACAAAAAAGAATCGAAATGCATATTCCGCAAACGGTCGAGTAACGTGTGCCGGCATACATATATTAACTAATGAGCCGACGACCTCGGGGGATGTATGTACAACGGAGCGTCCACCCACCCAACCGAAAACCAACCCACTGTGGATCCACGGCACTCAGAACTTAAGTGTAAGCTTTGCATCTGGAAATCTGCATATTAATGCGTCACGTTTAGACAATAAACGGACTACTTTAGTTTTGTGAAATCTCGAGTTTATATAGTTTAATATTCGGTACGGGATTTAACAAACATTTTCTAGAAAAGCACAGCTATTTTCAAAAATTCTTGGCACAACATATTAACATTGTTCATGATTTTGAAAACATTGTACTAAAAACACAGATGTACCCGAAAAATATTTGTATTATTTCTGGCATTGTCCATCAATTATTTCTCTGAGTGCGCCGACTGACGAATGGCGACTGCAGACGACGGGGTTTGTTTATAAGGTCACCCTATTTTCACGGATTGCATCCATCTGCTGTCAGTTCTCATGCTCATTTCCATAGCCATTTTCATGCCCATTTTCATTCGTCTGCCCTCCGCCCCTTTTGCATTTCCCAGTTCCAGTTCCAGTTCCTTTTTATTTCGATTCCAATTCGTAATTTTCTTTCTTCTCGGTATACAATTGCATATCCGGTTCTCCATGTGGGCGCCGTCTCTGGAACATCCGTAGATCTGCATAGATCAACTTTTCCTCTACGATTTTCACTGTTCATCGTTTCTTTTTGTGGTTTTGTTTGGTTTCGTTTGCTTTTCCTTTGGCGCCGATCCACTGAGCTTCTGTGCGGGTGGGTTGGGCTGCAAATGGGTGGAGCTGAGTGGGGCAGGGTGGTGCGGTGGTGTACTGCAGTCGGCTGTCATTTGTGTGCAATCTGTCATCGGACACTGTCATAAACTATCAAGCAACAATGATCTCCCAATCCAATTCAAGTGGCACAGTTTGCTTACAATGGAAACCAGAATGCCAGACAGTTGGGCTCACACTCACTCATATTTCCCGTTCGATGGCTGCAAGACCTCTTAGATCTTAAAAAGGGGAAAACCTTGTTAGCCGCTTGATTGGCAGGAAGGGAAAACGAAAGAAGACGCAGAAAATTGGTTTGGATTTTCCTGGTATTCGCTGCGGAGATTGCTGAAATAAGGTTAAACTTAAGATCATAAAAATGTGATAACAAGTTTACACAACTTGATGAGAAACGTGGGTCAATACCAATTGTTTGACAATATTTAATTAAAAAGAGGTCTGTTTTATCTGTAAAAACAATTTACCTTTTATACTTTTAATTTCGAGAAGATAATTGGGGTCAAGTTAGCGATTCGATCCGATTGTTGCCAATAATGTTGCACCCGGCCAAAATAAGAGAGCTCGCAATTAACAACATTGGGCTAGTTTTTGCGCCAGTATCGCGGTTTCTCACTTGTGTGGGGAGGTGTTAGCCATCAAATGTTAATGGTATTAGCCAAGCTTTCAATTTGCGTGAATGTGTTGGTTGGCTGCTTGATGTTCGTTGCGAGCCGAACGAGAACATGTGACAATTCTGGCTTGCAAATGGCCATGGAAAAAGCATGGAAAAACTACCGAGCTGCATAAAAAACATAGACAAACTAAGGAAAGAAGCTCGGAAAAAAGACGGCGGCAACTTTGTTGGCTTTTACTAGTTTTTTTCGAGCAGGAAAAGGCAATGGTGTCTGCAAAGGGGCCTCTTTAACTCACTTAAATCTCCCGTAGAAGATTTTCTTAGTGGCAAATGGATGTTTGATGTGAAAGGTATAAAGCCACAAATGCTTGCAATTGTGTCATTTCGGTTTGACAGTCTTATTCTCGTGATTTTAATGGTTTTAATGAGAAAATTTTAGATTTTGTAGAGATTTTTCTAATTTTCTAGCTTTTATTAAACATTTTTGAATGCCAAATTGCAAATCCAAACAAAAGCTTGAATGGACCGAAGCACATAAAGAATATTTTAGTTTTTATGACTTCTTGCCAAAATTCAAACACAAATTTTCAATCGAGACCATCAAAATGTAATGCTACTGATCGGCGGCTGCCTGACTTGAAACTAAAAATAAATGCCTTTACCCTTGAAAGTCAGCGCAACAAGTGGAAATTCCAGAAGAAAAACAGAGGCTATTTTTATGGCCCTCAATCTCTAGCCATCCAATCCCCAAAGCCGATTAAATCCGCGATGCTGATGCTGACGGATGAGTGCCAAACATATTGACAGACTCGGGTAGCTGCTTGAGCAAACCATGGTGTTTCTGCAAGTGAAAGAGTCCAGATTCAGAGGGACTATTTCATTTGGCCGCTAGCCAAAAGACTAAAAACGGCCACTTGGTTAATGAAATTATTTATTAAAAACTAAGAAAATGTACAACAAATATTAAGCTGAATACAAAATTCAATGAACAATCTACATTTTCAAGCCACTTAAAAATGTACAATTCGCCATCACTAAGTATCAGAAAAAAGGAATATAATTAAGGGGCAATTGCATGCTGCAGAATATTATTCCAAAATGTTTATTTTTCTTTTCGCTGTCGGTCTCGCTTTTCGTGCGTGTGGAAAATCAGAAACTGAGGTCGTGTGGCGATATAAACTTTCGATTTACACCCAGTTGAGACCACTAACTCGGTGAAGCCCACTGCGTTGAACTCTGTGGAATATAAATAGGGCAATGCGCATCTTAACAAACACGAACGAATGCAAAATGTTCGATATGAACGCATAAAATCGTACAATATGTTGGCATATTTTTTGTTTAATAGCTTTACAAATGAGAACAGTTTTCGGAGTCTATGCAAACAAAACATTTCTTACAAGTAAGATCGCGTTTCGTGCATTATTGTGCTCATCAAATTATACAAATAAATAAAAATTGCCCATAAATTTGCAATTTTTAGCATTACTCATTCAAAACGCGGAGCCAATTTGAATATAAAATGTCATACCATTTAACCATAAATTAAACTCAAATATCCATACTTTTTCTCGTTTCAGAACGACCAATCTGCGAAACCCAAAAGTCTTATAAATACAACTGCTGCTGCAAACCTTATGACTGATTTATCACGTTGAGCAAACCATAGCGATTACCTCCCTAAGAACTTTATACTAGCTTACAAATAGAGATATATACTCGCGCATATACGGCCGGATATATTTGAATGGCAAGGCAATAACACTCCGATTATATAGCATTGTATAGTAAAACGCTAGAAGAAGTGTTGCCTCAACCAGTTCCGTAGATAGTGTCTATAACAATTACTATATCCGATATCTGATAGATAGGGGAGGAGAGAGCAGACGAGAATCGGAAGCCAGAGAGAAGTGAGGAATGCAGCGGTGCCCCTACATTCATGAGATGCGCGAAAGACTACTGGACCAACCACGGGAGACACTTCAACTGGAGAACATGGAGCGGGCCAATCTGCTCGACAATCGCCAATCGGCATCTGAATCCAACCAGGTCGGCACTGTGGTCAAGGTAGGGGCCTTCGAAATACTCGCTACAAGGATTGCCCCGTCCCAACTCATATGCAATATCTAAAAACCTAACATCACGTCCAAATCGAAACACACACAGATCACACATCTAACTTTCATAATAATCATTGTTCTGCTAAACTTACAGATCTAAAATAATTTATTCTTTCAAATATTCATCCCACTTTCTAAGAGATATTTCAAAGTGATTATAAGTCACAAGAAATGCATTATTTATTCCACTTCCAATATTTGAAATAATTAAAAAATGAATTTTTGCGATAATTAAATTATTAAAAACCATATTAAATATCTATGCATTTTGTTTAAACAAAATATTTATTTTTTCAATTAACCAGCTTTAACACTTCAAAAACAATGTCATATTTTATACCATTATACTATAATATTACTACTTCGTACAAAAAACACATCAACTCTCACTCATTCAAATAAATATATATAAGATTGAAAACTTTTAAATCAAAACAGCTTGTAAATATTGCATATGAATATAAACCTTAACCCCGCTTTATGCAGTGTTTGTGTGTCGGTGTGTGTGGCAGATTAATCATTTATTTTAAAAGTCTTTTCTTCTTAGCCAAAGAATTCGAAACGGATCCAAAACTTTCACCAACAAAATCCTTGCACGAGTAACCGATTCGCCCTTAACTTTATGTTCTTCAAAAATCAAAATGAAAAGAGCCAAAATAATTATGAGTAATATAATTTGCAATAAATTGGAATTGTTTTAGTCTAAACAGAAATTGTTATTAACGCCTTATTTTCGAAATGCATGCTAATGAAAAACGTTCTTTTGTGAATCATATGAATGAATCATATATAAAACCAACTATGTTAACCAATTTTTAATCGGTATTTTTAAACTCTATCGATTTTACTAACAAATTAACCTATGAGTTTTGGTTATTTCTTCAGAAATTCGTACGCCTCAAATCCTGTTGATAATTCTGTGACATCCTCTGTGTATATACCTTGTACATTTTGTATTATATGAAATTCCAATTTATTGTCGTAAAACGAGATAACCACTTCGCACATAAGATAACTAACCCGAGATGTGTTTTTGCTCCAACGACAGCTGCAGGGCGATGGCTACCACACAAGTCCTGCCCACCAGCGCACCCCACTAGTGCCTCACGATCTCGGCGAGGACTTCAATTTGGATTTCGACGACGACTTCCCGATCGACGCAAGACGACCGAAAAATGCCAAGTAAGTGTGTTCCATGGATCCATTATACTGTCCCCTGAACCGCAAAAATACCACCAAATACCATTTACCATACCGATTATAAGCCAGCACCACAATCTATGTGTCGCCACTGAATGTGTTTTTTTGTGTTTCGTGTCACGCATTCCATTTCCTGCGTTACTAAGCTTCCGTTTCTAATTCCAACGATCCCGAGCAGCTTTAAAAATCCAAGAAATCAAAATCTGAAATGTGCTAGCCATAAATCTTGTGATGATCTTAATTTTTCCATCCTCTCCATCCTCTGTTGATATGTGAGAACTCTTGATTAGATCCTCAGTAGAACCGTAAAACCCTTTAAATTGCAAATCGTGTTCAATTTAATCAGTTAGAAACCGTTACAGCGGCAAACATCCAGCGGTTCTGACGCGTCCACAGCAAAGGTCAGATTTGCTATTATTCACCTTTCAAACCTCTATCCTATCTGTACTCTTTAAATACATATATCGACAATGTAGAACCCTCTATAACCGTATGATCTTATCCATTTCCTACTAACCTAGGAATGATATTAGTTAGTTCTCACTGACATGTAGTTGATCTTTCCTATCACTTGCATTTTGCGATGGCTTCTAATAGCAGTAGTTCCAATACAAAAACACCACTAACTAGATCTTGAAGATACTAACCTGAAAATTTCGGTGGGGACCAACACGCACGTTGAGAACTGGGAAATGATCGGTGGTTATGCCTACTGTATAAACATTCATCTTATTAAAAGCAATGAATGAAATTCAATCTTGGCATTTGGTTCTTCTAAGATTAAGTGATATATGAGCTAGCTAACTTCTTAGGTTATTAGGAAGCATACAAATTGTTCGCTGAGTGCCCACACAAATTCAAAATTAAGTAGTATATCCGCTTAGGGAGTCACAAACACACAGGAGCCAAAAAAAAAAAAATATATCTTTGCCCGAATTTCATTCAGCTTTTTCATTGTATCTTTATGGGTATTGTGTTGTATGTACTATTTGTACTACATATCTATTTTTTTTTTGGCATCCAGTGGATTATAATGTCAATGAACTGGACGTCAGGCACGTTGCCTTACATTTCCGATGGTGTGGCATCGTTTTTTTGTTCGAGTATGGTTTTTTCTCGTGCTCCTCTTCGTTCGGGACATAAAACAAATAAGTAGGCAGCGCGAGTCATCCAAAATCGCTTACACAATGCTGCCAGTGGGTGGTGCTGGGTGGTTTGAAGAGAAGTTGCAAACAAATTACGCAACTAGACAAACCGACAAAGCATTCCACTCGGCTGGCTGCGGCATGAACTGTCAGCGATGCATGCCAACCAGATCTGTTGGCGTCTTGCATATAGTTTACACACAGATATAAAACAGCTCAATATCAATTAGATATTCGCAGAAAAGATATTTTTTAATTGATTGAACAAAGTGCCTTCTTCTCTGGTCAAAAGGTTTGAGTTCGATCTTGGGTACTGTCGTTACAAGCATATTATTTTGATATTTTATCAGAATACTGATGTCTACTTTGATATTAACATTTTTTAATTAAAGTCTAAAATGTATGCCTTCTTTGATATTTTAATTAGTTTTTATTTTCTTTGCTTGCGAGTTCCTATGGCATCTCCATCTCTATCTCCATTCCCTAACCCAAAACCCGTAGAACTATGGCTTTGTCTCCCCACCCAAAGTGTCATTGTACGAATGACTTACATTCGTGAGTTTCTGCAATTTGCTAACAATACGATGGTACAATGGGCGCAAAGGAGAACGGCGTTGAGTTGGGGAGACGGCGAAACTATCGATGCTTGGCATTTGGCCAGAGTTGTCAGCCTCACTTGAGAACTTGTTCAAGCCTCACAGAGGAAAAAACTAACAAGTTTTAATTGAATTAAAAATATTAATCGTTCTGCTGTTGAATGGCATACTTTATAAGATTTAAACTAATATACTCAATTTTGGTTTAAGAAAATGTTTAAAATCTAAAAATTTTTTCTGTGCTTGACGCATCCCGGAGTTTCTTTCCTTTTTTTTTATTGATTCGTCCCCTCTCAATCCATTCTAAAATAAATGCCCAGCATCTATTTGTAGCATTGTCCCTGGCAGAAACATTATCACCTGATTAGGCACAAGGTTTTTTGTGGTAGGCCCAAGGATCTCTGTTCTCTGTTCACCCCCGATACTTTGTTTTAAAAATAATAACTTAAGCTCCTGATAAAGACCTCATCTGCTGTGAGGGTTGGATGAAAGTATAATTAGGCAAGCGGTCAACCCTTCTTCGATTTCTGAGGGCTGCTGATGAAAGGCCAAAATAATTAAAAACTGCCTCAAGGGAGGGCCTTCGACACTTATCCCAATTAGAAAGGACAACAAGTCAGAGATTTATCCGTGTTTTTAGGAACTCAATTAGTTTTTAAGTAAACTATAGATTTAATTTCCAGGTTTTCTTGAACATTAATTAGTAAGAAGTTATAGGACATTTCAAATTGTTTTGTTGAACTGCGCATTATTATCATTTGATTAAACATTCGGCAGACAGAATTTCAAGGGGTTTATTTCGCATTTTTCAACTCCGGGAATTAGTGAGTAACATCTGGGTCACACGTCTTCATCTGACTGGGATCAGGGTGCGGCTGGCAGCGATGCGATAACCCCTGCCCGCATTTTCCCAAAGTCCTTTTACCTTCCGCCTTTAACCCTCTGCGGCCGTCTGTCCGCGGCTTTTTCAGCTTTTCCTGCTTTTTATACTACTCGATGCAACTACGACGCAGTTGTTTTACACTGGAAACAACTCTGTTATTTAAAAATAAATCTTCGAAAAAATAGTGCAAGTTAAAAAATTCTTTGGGTTTTCTATTATTAGTTTAGTGAATAATACTGATCTGATTTTGGGTTTTGCCCATGCTGTTTGTTGAGTTTTCCCAAACATGACACATAATTAAATAATGATAGTTCTATTCTTTCACTGTACCCGAACATTTTTTAATACCGCCACTCTTCTGAATGACTGCAACCCCTTGTCGCACTCTGCACTCCACGTTCAATGGCTGAGGAACTGTGAGTTGGGAATTCTAAGGGATGGGGCGACTATGTCGGCGAATGGGCAACCAAAACAGAATGCCGCAATGTTTTTGCGAACGGGCGGCACAAAAGGGAGCCAGCGCTGGAGTTACGATAAACCGTAAAACGGTAAAACGGGACGACGAACGAGGACGAAGCAGGACGACGGACCAGACAGCATGACGACGTGCTCGGCTTTTACCGTAAGCCATGCCGCACAATGGGCACTCGAGTGGGATTAGGAAACAAAAAGTACGTGAAGTTGGAAATTGCGTCTTAAAATAGCTCTAGTGACAAAAAGATAAGAAATAGGAATCTGTAGGTACATATTTAGAAGGCATAAGAGGGATTAGCGAAAAGAAGGATTGGAAGTTGGAAAGTCTAATGATCTCAAAATTCTTTACTGGTATTTCGTATATGCAGAATACTAATTTAAGAGTATCTCCAAAAAAAATTGAATTTACAAATCAAGTTGTTAAATATTTAATTTAAATTATTTCAATATGCAATAATTTGAGTAAAAATCAATACACTCTTTTGTGTTCATGAAAAGCTGCTTAAGAAATATAATGAAATAACGTCATCCGTTTAAACCAAGCCAACCACTGTGCGAAAAATGTTGTCGGGGTTGTTGTGTCTGTGGGTTGTTCAGTGGGTGGCTGTAATACGTAGCACCACAATGCTAACAACAAAAACATCAGATCATAGTAGTAAAATCAGTAGAGGCAGGCCAAGCATCGTGGGTAATTGAGTTTTGGGCTGTTGCTTTTCGACGGTTGACGGTTGACGGTTGTGTTGCGTTATGTTCTGTTCTGTCCCTTAGTTTCCCATTTTCGATTCAGTCTGTCGACCTCCCACTCTTCCATACAAAACCACCCGCTTTTGGCTGCTGCACTCCACATATTTCCGCTGATTGGCATTTGGCCCATTTACATCGAGTGTCCGGCTAAACCAAGGAATCTCTGCTTCCCGATGCAAAACTCAATTAAAAGATACGTTTCTGGACAGGACCGCATTTCGTCGAAAAAAATTGTATTTTAATTCTTTAAAAAGAAAAACAATTAGTGTTCTCTACCAATTAGAACATGACTATTGTAATATCATCAATTACAATAAAAATCACAAGACATTCATATGTTTCAAAGAAAGAAGAACTTATTCAAAAACATATGTAGAAAAAGTAAAATGGAAATCATTAAAAAAAAACAATTAAATATATGTATGAATTAAAAAAAATAACAGAAAACAAACCTTTAATACTATAAAGGAGTTGTAAGTTTATATTTCAATCAATTCGAAATGTTATTCAGTTGATGCAAATCGCATGAATGGAAAGCCTCTTAAGGGACAAAACCCGCGACAATGCCCACAATATACCCGAGATCTTAAGAGTAACAAGAGCAAAAATCGCACTCTGAAAACGCGCAGTGAAACGTGTCCTACTTTTTGGCATACTCACGGGATATTTTTCCCCTACATGCCGAGAGCATCCTGCGAGAAAGAGAGAGGAGGGACTTGAGGCGACAGAGACGAGGATATGCGAAGAGAAAAAGAGAGAGAGGGCGCGAGAGATTCGGCGCAGATTGAGGGCGGCTGCTGGCCGAAAAGGATGCTGGATTTATCCTGCCAGGGCCCGTTTCAGTTGTAGTTGGATAGTAAAGGGTCTTGGACGTGTCAAGCGAAACGTTCGCCAGGTAGCCTCCAAAGTCCTCCAAAAATCTGGAGTCCTCCAATCAGTTGGAAGTGTTCAATGAAAAACTCAAGATTCCTAACTTAAACTAAGCCCATCATTCTATTTTTTTAATGTTTTAACTTGATAAGTGATTCTCTAAGTGCTCTATTCAGTGAAAAACATATCTGTGAAGTTAAACTGTGAAATCTACAAAAGCCTTACAGTTTTCAACTAATAAGCGATTTTGGCTCTAAAAAAAAACTATTTGCTGTGGTTTGGTGACATTATAATGACAGAATTGTATTTGCTAGTGTTTTTCCGCTAACTACAGTTAATACTTTTGGCCAGGCCTCCAAAAAAGGACTTTTAATGGCACCGGGCAATACACACACACATTGTATTTAAGCAGCTTATTATACATACAGCAGAGTGAGAGTAAGGGAGATAGAGAGGCACATAGGGACAGAGACAGCAAGACAATCTCTCTAAGAACCTGAGGACTGAGCAATGTACAGAGATAGTATATTTCACATAGGTCCTCCGAGTCCAATGCATACACACCAGTACACCCGGAGTCTGTGGGATCCAAAATTACACAGCTCTACAGGAGATGGGCTCAATTTTCCCCGCCGGAATGTGAAATGCCAGATACGACTTATTCGACTTTCAACCCCCCAAATCCGACGGAGAGAGAGAGGTCACTAGGTCGCTCCCATCCGGGATGCAGTCCGTTTCAAAAATCATAGCCACGCCTCATTTGCCCATTTGTCAAATGCATTTCAAATGCGTTCCACAAGGCCCCTAAAAATAGAGAGAGATATAGGGAGAGAGAAAGAGAGAGATAGTCAGATATATGTATAGGGAGGTGCTCTTCAAGTCAAACAATAGTTATTCTGTTGCATTCAAAAATGGAAAATAAACCCAGCAAATTGATTTATTTAGAGTTGCCAAATCACATAATTACGAACTGTGAATTGAAATAAAGGGAAAGCAGAGGAAAAGATAAATCCGCCGCGAAGGACCAAAAACCCAAAAAACGCCTATCGCCTATCGATAGACAAAATCGAAAGGGAGATCGTCGAAAAAAAGCCAGCACAACGGAGACCGAAACGGAAACGGAGACAATGGGCGGCGGTGAAGTGAAGGTCGCTACCGTCGACGTCGAGGGCGGGGACAACATGGCCACGCTTCCGGTGTCCCGCTCGCATACCGCCGGCAGCACAGACAGCGCCGAGAAGAACAACGCCGCCAACAAGGAGATGGAGCTCAAGAACGTCATGCCGCAGCCGCTGCAGAGGTGCGAATGTTTCATATATGGGGCGAATTCAAATGCAAAAGGGGGCTATCAATGCCAAAGAACAAGCTTTTCTCCATACACCTGATGTTAAGTGATAAACTACATTTTTTAAAACAGTCTCAAAATGTCTAGCTATAATCTTCAGTTTTGACAACATACCTTTGATCTACTGAAAATCTAGAAAATGAATGTTAAGGCAAGCTGGCTTGTCGACATAAGCTAATTGTATTTTTGGGAAATTGTTTTGCCAGGCACTTTAAATAACATTGTTACTCTGCAAATCCGGTGAAAAGCTTAGGTTTACAAGCTTTACAACTAAGCTGAAAAAATGGGTTTTTGGGTTTTCTAAAAAAGATGCACGTTTTACATGCTAGTTTTTCAGTACGTAAATGTGATTTGGGTATTAGCATCAAGGCCGCTCTCCATTTAGTATTTAACTAATCCCTGTGTATAACAGCTTCACCCAAAACACTTGAGCACACACACACAAAGATACAAACGCACACAGCCGCGCACTTTGTACATAAGCAAGTAATGCCAAGCCGTGCATACCGTACGAGTATATAGAATGTAGTATATAGTAAAGTACATATAACCAAAAGTGCAATCCCAGCCTTAAAGCGCCGTCTCACTCTCTCATCGAGGTCCTCTAAAAAGATTTTCTTTTTAGTTGCGTGCGCTTGCCCCCAACCGCCCAACCGCCCACCACCCACAGCCCTAGGCTATCCAAAAAGAAACCCCCCCATTAAGTCAAACATATAGTATTACGAATTGGATACCAACAACTTAATTCACATCGAATCTTATAGGGTTTGCTACACGTTCAAGCCAAATCCAAATAAGTACAGTTTTATGCCAGCGAAAATAACGGTACAGGGCACATATGAAACAAATCCGATAACGGGACCCATCGAACTATGGTAATGTGACATGTGAAATAAAAAACCATGACCTACCCCAAAGTCCAAAATTACTACAGACCTCAAAATTTCGCCCGTTTCCATTTCCTTACACGTTCAGTGTGAACACACTGTTTTGGGTTTTCAAAAGGAGTATTTCCTGATATGTATATTCAAAAATTTATATCAGTATTTAGAAAAGTAGTTTGGAATACTATTATCTTGTTAAACTGTTTAAAAAATGCCTATAAACTCTATTCTAATTCCAAAATATTTACTATTTAAATATAAAAGCAGCCTCCTGCGTTGGTAAATCTCATATAGAACATATTCGTCAACAGACTTATTTAAATATTCATACCATTCCGCAATGAATGTTGGACTGCAACAGCTTTGATTTCATGCATAATTAAAGGAATTCTCTGCAGATACTCGCATTATACAATGCAAACATCGGGTTTGATTCAGCTCAGGGCCCACACACATGCCAATGGATGCTTAAGTGGGGTGGGAAAAGGGGGTTGTGTATTTAAAGCAGCAACTAACTGGGTCACAAAACACTGTGGGAGGCACGGTGGGATGAAGGCTTACTTACTGGAATTCATTAACATTCCCAGACAGATACAAATTAATTTAATATATATATATATATATGAGAAATGACAAATCATTCTAGATTTTTGGTCTTAAACTTAGGGATGTTAGCATTAAAATATAGAGCAGAGCCCACTGTGCAGATCTGTGGCTAATCAAACATCAAATAGGTAATATTGCAGGGCGGTTATGTACTTGAGCTGTCAAGTGAAAATGCACTTGAGACTTGGCTGCATGTCACAGACATTTTCTCACACCCAGACACACACAGAAAACAAAACAAGAACTCACACCAACACTGGAAAAGTGGGAAATTAGCACTCACTGGGTCAACTAGGGGGAGTTATAGCACCGATTTCTGGCCAGATCTTGACCCAGTTCCTGCACACAACAAGATAATATAGAGTATACACACACACACACACACCTTCCGTATTTACGCGCACCCAATGTTTACTCTTCTGTACATTACCAACATTAAAGAAGAAGTTGAGCACCCAGAGAACTAACTTTTGGGCATTCCCACTTTCGCAGGACATCGCTGTTTATTGTGACCAGTCTGGTGTACGCGATCCTCCTGATTGTCGTCTGCATCGCCTACGTAATCAGCGATGTAACCACCCACCGACTGCCGGTTTTGTACTACGAGACATTCTTCACATATCTCTACGGCGTCAGCATACTCTTCCTTCTCTACGTCTTTTGTTTCCTGCTGCAGGGTAAGTTTTTCATTTGGTGCAGTTATATTTAACTGCTGACTTATAAATTTTGATTTATTAACTAACAAAACGACATTATATCAACTCAAAACTTAACTTAGCGAATGTCTTAATAAAAGAAAATCAATATAAGCAGTTTAAGCCCAAGGAAATGAAACACGAGCTTTTAAAACCTCAAGGCTCTGCTATAAAATAAAAACAGTTAAAAAAAATAACATTTTCAATATCAATTACAAATATCGATTTATAATTTACCAAAAAGTACAAGGGATAAACGGTTTTTGATGTATAAACTTAGATTTGAAATTACCAAATGTTTTTTTTATAGAAAAAACCCAATATTAGCAGTTCTACACCAAGAAAATAAAACATAAGCAATTGGAACACCTCCATCAAACAAAAAAAATAATGTTAAAAATTACCAATTTCAATATATATCATTATATATTTCCACAGAGAGCTCTTGCTGCAATGGCGGCAACGGTGGCAGCAAACCGAAACCCCAGCCCAAGGAGAAGAAGTCGAAGAAAGCCAAGAATGCCGATCCGGCCGATTCGAAGGATGCGAAGGGCTCAAAGGACTCTGGCAAGGCGGCCAAGGGCGCCGCATATCAGGTGGGTGGCCGTGATTTACCATTAAATGATCTTTGTAAAGGATCTAATGACATACGATAAAGTTAATTTTTTGTGTTTAAAATGGTAAACATCTATAGTTCCTAAATTGACTTAAACATTGCCCTCGAAAACAATTTGTTTCGAATATATATATTAAACTAATAAGGGATCTGTTTTCTATATTAAAATAGCACACACTGGCCAAGTTTCTGGTTTGCTATGAGTCTTCCTTATTCAAATATTTATAAGATATTTGTTCGCTATGTAAAGTATATTTTGCTTAAAAGCTCGCAGTATGAAAAATATGTTGAATTGTAGAAATTCCTTTATCAAAAACTTGGTTTCAATACCAACTTGATCAATGGTCAATATTCTTTGTGGAACTCGAATTCTAGATAAGTACCATTTAACCTCCATGTGACAACCTGCCATTCTCCATGACCCACCCGACAATTGAGTTATTCACCTTGTCAAGCTTTGTCAATTAGTTACCAAGTGCTGAGGTCGCATCAATTAGTTTCGTCCGAGGGTTGTGAGATTCCCTCAACATGTATTATCTCTTGATCGCCCGATCTCTCCGTCCCTTCGTGTATATATATATAGGAAGCACCCGTGGATGCCGAGGTGGCCGTCACCCCAAAGAATGTGCGCAAGCGCAAGACAACCCATAGTGATCTGACGCACGGCAGCTTTTTCCTGCGAGTGGGAGCTATTGGTGAGTTGGAAATGAAACACTAAGCAAAGTGAAACTCAATCCACCTGAACTGACACTATTTAATTGCTCTCTCAAACGCGTACGTAGCTTTTGGACTGGGCGCCATGATCTATATTGGCCTGGAGTTTGGATCGTTTTTCGAAATTCCATTTGATTCGCCATGCCATCATATCCTGATCGGCGTAAACCCACTGCTCCAGATGATATTCACCTTCATGCAAATGTACTTTATATTCATGAATGCACGGGTAAGTCGACAGGCCAAAAAATCGGTGTCTAACTCTAAACTAAAACTAAAACTAAAACTAAAGAACACTGTAAGCGTATGACTACTACCAACTACTACTACTACTACTACTACCACTACTACTACCTACTGCTATTATCTACGGCTATTCTATACTCGTATGTTAAATGTTAAACCATCATAAGTACACGAAACCAACCCAGCTCCTCCTCAAGAACCCCAGCGAGGTTAGTTTCCCTAGTTTCTGTAGAACTACTCAATGTGAATGTTAGGTCGCGGCATTTGAAGTCAGGTCGCGGTTCCCGTTTCGGTTTACTTACCTTCATCGATCCGATCCGATCCGATCCGATCCGAGTCGATCTCAATCCAAATCTCACCACGAATATGTAATTGGCGGTCTAATTGGCAGTTTTGAGTTCAGTTTTTCACCCATCCGCATCTGTATCTGCATTTGCAACTGCATCCATCGCTGATCACATCATCTGCCATATTTCACTCGCTTGCTTCGCTCAATCTCTCAAACGAACATTGGAAAAGCCACAGACAACAGACTATTTAAATAAATTAAAAGATGAGGTGGTTGATCTAATCTTACTTCCAAAATAAAATAAAAAAAAAAAAGGCAAATCATTATGGATAAAGATTAGATTGACCGAACCCTCCAAATATTGTCTTGATCCTTGATTTTGTTCTTTTTCTGTGAACTCACAGACCCACTGACACAGAGTTCAGATCCGCAGCATCACACGCATTTTGACCATCGAAAGCACCCACCAAATCAGCCAGCCACAGCTCATTCATACATCCATTCATTCATCCAAACCATCCATCCATCAATCAATCAATCAATCAATCAATCAATCAATCAACCAATGCATATTCATTCTTTTAAACAAATTCCGAAATTTTGCTACGTAGTTATTTAATGAACCATTTTTGTGTACATAATCCCACAACTCCGCCCCATTCGCGCGATCGCAGACTAGGCCGCCATTTCAGGTACGATATGCAAATCATTTTCTACTCTACTGTACTCTCTACCTCTAACTCTAAACTCTAAACTCTAACTCAACCTGTACCCGTACATCTGCCAACCAAATCCAACCAAAAATGCTAATTTTGCTCACCTAACTGCATACCTATATACCACCTGTATATGCCTATGTCTATGATATATTATATGTTACGATATGATAACCAATAGTCTAAACAAGTTACTATATACGTAAGGTTTCCATTTGGCGGGCGTTTCGTTTTTGTTTTGCTCCACTGTCACTGCAGAGAGGGTTTTTAAACTAAAGGTGGAAATATTGATTGTTTTGGGGTAGTATAAGGAGTGTTATCAGCTGTATTTAGACAAGGATATAGGACCAATTTATAGTAAAATTCGTCAATAAAAAATCATCTTGACACAAAAAAAATGTAAAAAAAGGCAGGCTAGTTTGTATATTTATTATCATTAATACAAAAGAAAAAAACAACTTACAGTGAAATTTAACAATAAAAAACATACATAAAATTAAAAAAAAAAGAAAAAAAAACACAAAACAGTTAAAAAAGTACTGTAAAATTGGCCAATGAAGAATAATATATACATCCTTCTTATAGTTTTCTGATCTTGTGTGATATAATATTTTTATGGATCCCTCTGCAGGGCCAGTGGCTTGCAGTTGCCCCATTGGAACTGAATTTTGCCCGTAATCTCTAATCTCTATAAGTAATCAATGTAACTCGACTTGAATCCCCGTGAAACTCGCCGCCGTACTCAAGCGCCCTGTCTCTGTCTTTCCGTCTTTTCCGTATGCTTTTCCGGAACTCTTGACCGGACTTTGCATTGGACCTCCGGATTTGCCACCTTCAGCTGAACATCCACCGCTTCAAGGTGATCGCCCGCTTTGGCCTGATGCACGTGGTGGCCACCAACATTTGCGTGTGGATCCGTACGTTGGTGAAGGAGTCGCTGCTGGAGATCACGATCTACCACCAGAAGAACGAGCCGGAGGCGGGGGCTTCCTCCATTGCGCACTCGATCCGGCAGCATGCACTGCGCCATGCGGGCACCGTGCTGAGGACCCACACAGGACCCAATAGCGAGTTCGAGGTCCTCGACGGCGAGGACATCCTGCCCAAGGATGTGTACAAGAGCGACAACGTGCTGTCCAAGCTGGTTCGCAATACCGTCGACGGTATTTCGAAGAGCCTGGGCATGGGTGGTGGTGACCAGCAGGTGGTCGCCGGCCTAAGCACCACCAGCACCACAACCACCAGGGCGCCGTTCACCACGCCGAACTACCAATGGCACAGCACTACTATGGCCCGCAAGCTGAAGAAGTTTATCACCAGCGCCACCACCGCGGCCACCACGGCGGGCAGCAGCAGTAGCTCCACGAGTACCATATCACCGACATCGTCGGCCGCCAGTAGCACCGCCACCACCATCATCACTCCGACCAGCACCGCCATCCCATCATCGAGCACCACCTTCAGTCCATTTAGCACCGCCACCACCGCCGCCCTGAATCTCGAGACCAGCGGCAGTGATTCGCCCTTCGGCGGCCTGCAGCGCATCCTCTCCAGCGCTGCTCCGCCGAGCCTGGCGCCAGTCGATGGGTTCGGTTCCGCCGCCACGCCACTTCCCGTTTCCGTTTCCGCCTCCCATGCCGGATCGTTTGTGGACTCGTTCCTGGCCAGCACCCTGAGCCCGGCCAGCAGTACCGAGGGCTCGGCCAGCATTATGAACAACCTCTTCGGCCAGGGACCCATGGAGAACAGCTTCCAGACGTACACCGATCTCGGCCACGAGGAGGCCACCGGCCTGGTGAGCTTCGAGAACCTGGAGAGCCTGGACAGCATTTACCCGGCGGCGCTGTCCTCCAACATCGGCACACTCAACTCCACCGCCTGCGGACGCATCGACATAATGGGCACCATTGTCTACGATTCGGCGCCCTACCTCTATCCGTTCATCATCGAGTACTCGCTGATCGGGGCGGTGGTGTTGTATGTGATGTGGAAGCACATCGGCCGCTATCCGGGCCGGATGAACGACGAGGATCTGGAGCACCGGCTGGAGGTGATGCTGTCGCGGCGGGCGGTGGCCATGGCGCAGCAGGCGCGATCCGGACGCGTCGACTGCGTCGGCTCGTCGAAGGGCCTGTTCTTCGGGCTCCTGCTGCTGGTCGGAGCCCTCATCTGCCTGATACTCTTCTTCGTCTTGGTGCGCCATCAGCAGTTCTCGCTCTTGGCCATTTACCTTGCCGACGCCAGCCACTGCATCCTGATGGCCTTCGCCATCCTGGCCATTATAGTGGGATTCATCAGGTCTGGACGAAGCACTGCACACACTTGGCGTTTGGCTGCGCAGAGAAAATATATGGCCAGGCATTTCGGCACCCATCTAGGGGCTGTACCGCAAATCTTAACCACCTAAATTCGAAAAAAACCCCTATTTATTATTTAGTAAACTGTTTCCAGTAAATTTACTCCAACTATTACAATTATAAACTCAAAATTCCGTCCCGACAAACGTCTGGTAGTCTGGAGTATAGAAAGTTTTCTAAATTTTGTAATTTTTTTCATTTTTCATTTTATTATTAAAAGAACTGTTCCTAACAAATTTACTCCGAAAAAACTTTAAAACTTTAAAGTGAATTCCGAAAATTGTCAGAGATTTCTGGAACCGAGTTCTGACTAACAGTTTTCTGAATATTTATTATATTTAGATATTTTTAAAGTCTTTGTGAAAAAAATGTAAGGAGAGTTTTAAATTGATATATAAATTAGATTATTAGATATCTAAAGCTCAGAAATCGAGGCCCCTTTTTTTGATGATATTTACTCTGCGCAGTCTGAACAAGATTCTAATGATCCGAGATCTAACCCTAATCATATTTTCCGTTTTGCCATTCAATTGAAATCCCAAAAGGGTCAAGAACCTGAAGTTCCGCTGCGAGGAGCAGTCGAACCTCAACGACATATTGCTGCGCATCTCGGCCTTCGGCCTGTTCACCTACTCCGTGTTCAGCATCATCGCCGGCAGTCTGAAGGTGCTCGAGAGTGAGCCCAGCCTGCTGGTGACGACCACCGGGGGCGTGGCCGTCTTCCAGGTGATCCTGCAGCTGCTGTTCATCGCGGACGTGTCCCGCCGTCGCGTCCACCTGCCGGAGCACGACCGGAGCAAGCCGGGCCGCCAGATCGTCACCTTCCTACTCATCTGCAACGTGGCCATGTTCGCCATCTACACATTCGAAGCTCAAAAAGTATTCGCCAATCCTGTAAGTAGATATGTACGTAAGCGAGACTGAGTTAAGTAAAACGATTAACGCTCTCGTTCTCTACTCGTTATTCGATTGTTATTCGATTGTTATTCGATATCCCATCCGATTGATACACAGTTGTGTTCTCTGTTTTTGCATGCCTTTGGATTGCAATTTCTTCGGAATTTTTTTTTGTAATTTTGTAATTTTTTTTAAATTGATTGGCAAAATTAAATAGTATTTTGAACGTTTAAACTTTAATAATTTTTGCCTTTAAAATATTTTTTTTAATTTTTAGTTTCTGAACTCCTATCTAAGCGTTATATGACTGCTTAAAAAAACCATAAGTGATATTGATGATATAAAGAATATCCTTTTCTTGGCAAACTCAAATATTATTTTAAATTTTATAGTTTTCAAATGAGTGCCTTCAAACAAGAGTCTTTTCAATTTTCCTAATATATTTTTTCCTTTAAAAATTTGGTATTTCCTAAAAGAATTTGATTAATTTTAATTTGTTTTCTTAAGGCCTAAATAATTGTTATGTTTCCTTAAAAGTCGACTTAAGCTAATAACTAAATGTTTAGGTTTATTTATCACTGGACTGATAATTGTTTTACCAAATGTTTTCTGCTTTTTGGCCCTGCTGTGCTGTCCACCTGCATGTCTTTAATGTTTAGCCCAGAAACCCCCCGAAATTTGGCCAACCCACTAACCCGGTTTACCATGCTACACCCACAGGTTCAGCTGGAGTTCTACGGATTTGTGCCCTGGTCGATCATCCAGCGCATCACACTGCCCCTGTGCATCTTCCATCGGTTCCACAGTGCCGTGACACTCGCCGAGATCTGGAAGACCACCTACAAGGCACGCTTGGAGTAAGCCGATGTCTATATCCCGATGTCTATATAGGCCGATGTGGGAGTTATGAAAATGCACCAAAACCAAAATGTAGCGAGCCCAGAACGCAAACAGAAATAGAAATCAAGTGAAGAGTTAGTTTCTAATTACGTATAAAACATATATGCATACTACATATAATATATATACATTAATGCAGATATGATTATGATTTTTTTGTTTAATAACCAAAGCGAATCGAAATGAGAAACGAAACGAACGAACCTTTCGGACCAATCTGCACGATAAAAGATTGCGATAACGATAACGATTAGCAGATCGCTTGTTGAATTTCCCCCGTTTCAGTTTTTACTTTGTTAACTCGTGGAGAACTTAAGAACTAAGTCATAGCGTTTACATTTTACCCGAAAACCTTAAACCTAAAACCATAAAAACACGGCACATGTTTTCAATCTGAGTTACATATTTAATTTAATTTAATTTAGTTTAGTTTCGCCTCTAACACGATGCAATACCTTGTTACTTATTCGAAATGCAAGCTAATATTAATTTCATAATTGTTTTATTATTACCCGCTTCGGCAACCGAAACCAAAACGAAATCGATTAAAAAATTCACATTACGAATAAGATGGATATTATTCCGAAAACATGGTTGTTTTCGCGTGTTTTTTTTCGCGACTGCGAGTGGGGGAAATCCCCATGAAAGTCAAAGTCCCCGGGAAAGCACAAACGAATACACTGAAACACAAAACAGGGACACACACACACAATGCAATGCCATGAAGAACGCGGCCACAGGAAACGGAAACGGAAACGAAACGGTAACGAAACCCGGAAACGGAAACAAAAGGACTTTCTGAATCAATTTGATCTGACTTTTTCACCAAAAATAAAAAACAACAATAACAACAACAGTAACAGCCGAACAACAAGAAACTGTGATGAATTAATATTGATTTACTGGTATAATTTTATTTCATATTATTTATGTTCTCTACTTGATTTAATCATTGAACCTCTTCGTTTCTTTATTCTCAGCTACAATTCACTAACAAAACTTTTGTAATAACTTGGAAACAATGGCGCTAAGACAACTTCATGGCCAATTGTAAAAACAAATTCCCCTAAACACAAATAACTAAAAACAAAAAAAAACCAAAATAAAAAAAAAGACAAGAAAAAAAATGAAAATTGTGGCATTCAATGGCCAAAAATACAAAAAACAAAAAAAAAACATTTTTAATATACATTATATAAAAGTTTATAAATGTCCATTTTTTGATTATTAGTAGTGATGTTAAAAGAAAAACATAATTAACGCTAAAAATAATAATATGTATGTATGTTATAGCAGAGAATCGGATAAACCAAAATTCTTAAGCAACACTCGAAAAAAAGAGAACTTTCGGAGCAATCGAAAACGAAAATCGTTCCAAGTGAATCCCGGCATTTATGAATGAAAATTTTAGCTAAACCAAAACGGAAAATCAAGAAGGAGTGGAGTGATGATGAGATGACAAGAAGGGAAAGGAAAACCATTGACAAGCATCAAATTGTTTACAATTTACAATGTTAAAAAACGAACATTTTGAAAGATATATATGCCACGTATATCTATAAATATAGTATACTAACCCACCAAATTCAAAGTATTTCAACGTTTTATACAAGGAGACGATGCGCAAGACAAGAGATCGGGACAGCTATGAACCTGTCCCCCTCGAACCCCAAACCCAAACCCAAACCCAAAGCCGAACCCAAACCCAAACCGAAATCCTAAAACTAACCCTCTAAGTCCCATCGGAAAAAATCCATCCCAAAGAACAGCTGCAACTCAAGTCAGAAAGCATCAGTTTGCTAAAGACCAAAGAAGATAGAGACGAAGTAACCAGAAGCGAATCGATAAATTGAGATTCCGATTATAATCCATAATCATAATCCAGTCTACAAGTCTATATAATGCATGTTAACTGTAGGCGCGGGGAGTTCAAGAAGAATACGTATTCAATACTCGTAATCCAATCAAATGTAATGTGGTAGCAAGCATAGGCGAACGAAGCCAAAATCGAACAAACCATAAGTAGTTCAGCACACACTCACTCACTCACACTCGGATTTGGATCTGGATCTTGATTTGGGTCTGAATTCGGGTCGGATATATCCAAAGTTTGCGAATGAAATTCAGTTTGAAACTTGTACTTGCGTAGGCTCTTAGCAATTGTACTTGAATACGACATACGCCACATAAATCATATATATATAAATAAATCTAATGTTTTTTCCTTAACATTTAGTTAAACGTAAGATCGAATCATATTTTATGCCGTACAACCGAATGAGAAGTGAGCAGAAAGAAATATTTATTAAATGTTTCAACTAAGTTGTATAATTATAAGTGAGAGTTTACATAATGGAATTATGTATCTGTATCTAAGCAAGTAAAATCACTGAAAAAATTTTGGGAAAGCGTCGATGAAAAACGAGTTGGGAATTCGAAGAACGTTGAAATATTCAGACAGAAACTAAACGCACAAGACAAGAATAAAGAGATCAACACCAAAAGCAGCTGCTAACTCCCATGAAAAAAACACAAAACCAAAAAAAAAAAAAAAAAACGATGAACAACTTATATACTCGTAAGTATATAGACAATTTCAATAACTGATAAATATATATACAAAGTGAAAACAAAAAGCAAAATTTACATGCATTTCAAATACATTTCCCATAACCGCATCAACTAAACAACAAATCAAGTAAACCAACAATTACAAACGAATTAAAGTGGATAGACGATTCGACAAACGTGTACGATGAATGAATATTATAAATTACAAATTATACATTATGGATGTGTGCGAACCGAACGCATATGCTCAGCAACAAAATACAACAAAACGCAAAACCAAAAATTGTAAGCAATTTTTTAAACATTGTCGCATTTTAGATACGAAAATGAGAACGAATGCAAAATTCAAACATTTCTCAGCGCGAAGTCCTTTTGTTAAAAACACTCAAACATACCCATACTCATACTCATACCACACACCCAAACACACACCCAAACACACACCCAAACACACATTCACACTGACATTCGCTCAATATTGAGTTCATTGCATTACAAATACAAATTGAAATACAAAAATGAAATAAAAAGTTGATGGAAAACGAAGCAAAGATGACATACAAGTAATTTTAAATTGAATAAAATTAGTATTAAATATGTACAACAAATTTCGACGGTGTTTATTTATCGGAAGCCCATGATAGGATTGATTATGCAATTATTTGAGTTTACATGTTATGGGATAAGAAATTCAGGAGTGCAAATCCATTTTTTTTAATTTTTCAGGAGTTTAAATGCAGATTTAAACATAGCTCAAACATCATTCTTTGCTATGTGATAGCATTATCTATTTGGTACATAGTAGGCTAACATCTAGAAATACTAAGCCCAAGGCTAGATCAGGTTAAAAGGCTGGACTGGCCACATTAAGATTGATCTGAAAGCTGGCCCAGCGGTAGTCCCGGCTATCGGGATCGCGCACCAGGCACATCAGGGGCCCCTTGGAGCTCGGCGCTTGGAGTTCCCCGATGAGTTGCTGCAGACCTCCAGTCGTTACGTATCCCACGGCACAGGCAAGGGCCTCCGTGAAGCTGAATCCGGCCGAGCTTACGTAGCCGAAGACTTGGCGGCTGCATTGCCGGCGCACGCTGCCGCGCATCTCCGCCGGATCGGTGGGCAGCCACAGGCGGCACATCTCCTGCAGATGGGCGCGCACCAGGTGAGCCGTGTTTGCCGCCCGGATGTGCACTCTTTTGGTGGCCGTTTCCTGCAGGCGTCGCTTTTCCCGCACCCTTCGCGCCCGCAATCGCTTCAGCTTGAGCTTGTGCCCCTGGCGCAGATCCTTGCGTGGCTGCTCATTCAAATCGGGCTGCGGTGGCTCCACATGAACGGGGCCTGGTCACTCCGCTTGATCTGCCGCCAGCGCTGCTTGTGATCCGCCTCCGTGGGCAGGCAAATCAGGGCGTTGCTCTTCACATGACCACGCGATATCATTCGGAGTTGGATCTGAATGAGTGCCTCTTCGTCGGGCAGCGGCTCCGACAGAGGCCTACGTTTTCGCAATGCCTCGGCAATCTCCTCCAGCTGTTGGCGATGGCGCAGCACATAGTAGTAGGCGGTAGAAACGCTGGGCGACGAGCGCCAGTCGCGCACCAGCTGCTTCCAGGGAGCACTGAACGGACTGGCCACCGCCAGCTTTCGGTAGTTGGTGCGCTTGTTCGGCGGCAGCCGAAAGTAGCGGCCACGAAGCTCATCCGCTGAAGCCGCAGCCTGCTGAATGCCTAAAAGTTAACAAAGGACAGTGATTAATAGGAATGGATAGGCACTATAGTGGTACCAACTTACCCGCCACTGTATCCGGCAAATGCATCTCAGTGCCCGCCTCCCTGGCCACCGAATCCAGTTCTCTAAGTCCGCCCGGGCGGGCGCCCCACATGGTGAGCGTCAGCCAGAGGGCCATGCCGTATCCGGCCGGTGCAATCACATCCCAGCCGCAACCGTAGGTCAATCTCTTGTATCTGAAGTCCTGAGATCCGGGTCGTTGTACGAGAATCACCGGCACGGCCTGCATTTGCTTTTCGAAGGCACACGGAGCGCCGGGCACCACGGCATGTTGTTGACGCAGCTGCTCGTACGTGTGGGTGGACATGATGCCTTTGGCCAACCGCTCGCGCACTTCCCTGCTCCACAATGGACTCTCTGGGAGATTCTTTGGCTGATTGACGAGGAGATCCCCCGGGGATCGTGACTGTTCTGCTTTCCCCTCCGCTTTCGTGCGCTTCTTTGGTCGCTGCAGCCGGGGATCCACCACCTGGAGGCCCATCACTAAGTTGGAGAGCAGTTCGGCCGGCGAGCCCAGCTGCAGAGCCGCTTGGCAGTAGTTCGCTTGGTCATTCTGCAGCTCTTCCTGTTCCTGATGCGGACGCAGGCTGGCGGCCAAAACGCGTTGGGCGTTGGGGCCCGTCAGACGGAAGCGATTGAACTGCCGCTGCAGCTCCACCAAATGGAGGGTGCCATCGGTATTGGAGTAACTGGGCTGCAGCTCGAAAGCTTTTGTCTGTGTCCAGAAGCGAAGGGGTTTCTTCTTGGACACCTCCTTAACTAGTTCATCTCCCTGGCCAAGATTCTCCTTGTCTTTTTTGGGCCTAGACTCCGTTGTTTCCACCTCCATTTTGTGCTCCTCCAGCTCTTCTTTCAGTGGCAGCTTCTGTTGCTTCTTGGACTTGAGCTGGAACACGCTGATCAACTGCTTAAGCGTAGCTTGGGCGGCACTGGGATGCAGCCACAGCCAGAGTGTGTGCTCCTCCTTATCCTTCACGCTTGGCCGCCACATAAAGCTGGCCCGCTGCAGTGCGCCATGCGGATACCGGCCGTCCTCGAACAGCTCCAAGCTGCCCTCGCGACGTCCGCTCAAGAAGGTCCTGGCTGCGATGCCCAGCCCGCACTGCGGACTGGTTAGTCGAGCGAATCCCTGGCGCAGGGTGTCCAAGGGACCACGCAACTCTACGCAGCCGTAGAAGGAGATGTCCTGGAGCAGGCAGTGCTCCGCACTGGCGCGATAGCAGGCGCGGTAGGTCTTGTCGCAGCTGGCGAGGGCCAGCCGGTGGCCCCAGCGCTCCACCATGTGGAAGCGCTTGGCGTGCCAGATGTGCGTCTCCAGCCAGAGGTGGCGCCTCTGCCGGCGCACATACTCGCGCATCAGATTCTTGGGTCGCCGGCGGTACTTCCTCGAGGGCCGCTTCCCATTGACCGGCTGGTTGCCGCCCTTGCCCATTTGGGATTTGTGCGCCTGGCGGTATTTGCGCGGCAGCCGCTTGGGATGATGCGACATTGCCCGGCGGCGCATGTGCTTGGGCAGCGTCTGGAAGATTAGCTTGCTGCTCCGCTGCGTCGTCTCCTGGCAATCAGACACCAGGTTCCGGATCTCCTGGAGCACCCCGGCCGCGTACAAGTACGTGGTCACGTGCGTGGGCAGGCTCACCCGGCCGCCCATGACGGCGTCGTACTCCAACTTCTGGGTGCTCATCTGCGGTTGTCCAAGTTTAAATTATAATTAAATAAATTATTTTAAAAACAAAGTGAGCGGCACGTGTGCCGGTTCTCTTTCGATATTTTCCAGCACTGCCAATATAATAAATACCACAAAACAATAGGGGCGTTCTTTAAAAATACCAGAAACTATTTGGGGCATTTCCAAAACTTAAATACCAAAAATTCACATACCAGAAGATTAATTTACTTTTGGTTATTATTTATTTGGTTAATTTGTTTGTTAGATATACTGTAGAATTATAGTTGCAAACGTTTTTTATAATAAATTTCCTTATTTCCTTTTGTAGCCAAGGTAGGTTTCTAAAAATGTACCATCAATAATCATCATAATCAGAGATGGGAATTTTATAAACTGAAAATTCTTCAGAAGTGGAGGAGCCTATTAATGTGAGGTAAATAATGACCAAAAGAAAGTTGAAAACAAGCGTTATAATATCAATGAAAAAACGCCTTAAAATCTTTGTTATTTAATTGTATGTGTTTCAAATATTGATTATTGTTACTGAACTGAGGAGAGCTTATACATGTTTTACGGAAATAAAAAGTGGTTAAGGAATAATAAAATTAATTATTTTAAAAATATTCGATAATCTATTTAATTTTTTAGTACCAGTGTTATCTTTGAACCATAGTATGACCACACTGCATTGGATGGTATGTATTCACAAAATAAAACAGTATAAGAAGTATATTTTTGAAAACCAGAAAGGATATTTCGTTAACTTTTCTGCGGTCACACTTAGACCATATAAATTTGCTTCGTCGTCGAATTAATCCCGTGTTTTTGTGTTGTTTTCCCCCAGCTAGCTAAAAACAAATCGATATGGTGAGTGCAAAGTGTTTATTGCAGCACTGTTTGTTGTTGTTTATTGTTTATTGTTGTTCGGAGCGCCTTATTTTGGGCATCTTGTGAACGGAGCACTCAAGTTCTCATCTTTGTTTTTCTTTTTTTTCCGATGCAGGCAGCTTACACCGAGGATCAATTGGCTGGTGAGTGTTCCAAAAGAAAGGTCAAAAATCGGTCATAAAACGGTATTATTGGCATATATCATCATATATGCGCTGGCACATCGCGCCCTCTCCCTCCCACTCTGCATTGGAATGCGGGAGTGTGAAAGCGAACGCACGAAGGTGTGTGTGTAAGTGTTACACAGCTTGAAATCGGCGAATGCGGCATATATATGTATTCATATACATGAATCATTGATAAAGCAAATACGCTGGAAAGCAGCCATACGAATACGATCGTGACTCACCCGCCAAAAAACACTACAAATCAGCAATGCCACGGGGAGTTCTGCGAGCCGAAGTTAAAGATACCCTTGGAAATAATGCTTCCAATGGATAAGTCCTCATGGAATCGCCTCAATCCACTGCATACAAAGTTTTCTTACATTATCTCAACCGACACGTCTTCAAGTATATAGAATATGTAGGGTATAGAATATGTAGTTATTATTAGAGTTCTTGGTGTATGACATATATAATAATGCTAGAAATCGTCATTATCTCTAAAGACAACCAAGTTAATAGGGTTTTACTACATTCTTTCTTTCTTGGCTTTTAGATATGGACAACAAATCTTGATTAGAGTCTTTCAAGCTATAGAACTCGTGTAACCGGTAGGATTGTCCTCCAGTTTTACTTAAACTTTTCACTTATGTCCAAACAACAATTTTAATTAATGTATAAGTTCCTATAAGCTACAGCATACGGTCTTAAGTTATTTGTAGGATGAAAAACTAAACAGACAGATCAATTCGAATGATTAAGAATTCAGAGACTTGGCAAAAGCATAGCACCCTCTGAAAGGGTATAATAAAAAGAAAAACAACTGTTGAAAGGCGAAGGGAAGTGAGCGATAAGATATAGATATGGGAGCTGGCTAATGGGATAATCACCCGGTTTTCTGACCCGCCGGCAGCTCGTTTCAAATAAAACTGCAATTGCAGTTCCGAAAAGCGTGCGATAAGAGAGCCAGGCTGTCAAAAACCAGCTCCAAATAAACAAACCAGCTTCCATTTACGGAATATCACCTTCTCTGGGTCAAAATGCAACACGATTCCAAGTTCCATTCCGATTCCATAACGAATCGAATCGAATCTTTACGCAATCCCCCGTGATAACTTAATCAAAGTCATCGGTCTCTGATAATTCATCCAAGCTGACACTCTGACGTCAGCTTTCGACCGCAGTCGACCGTGTACGTATGCCATATACCATATACCATATGTATTTTCCAATTCCAACTTACCTTGTCGGCATGGCGTTGCAATCTTTAGAGCTTTAGTCTCAAATCGCCAGTCGTCGCCGTTTTGTCATCGCCTAAAATGGACAAAAATGTGCTGGAATCGTTTGTTTTTATTGCCATTTTTGGATGTCGTATGAGCATGATAACCAAACATAACTAAAAATAAATCCGTACAGGTCATCGAATGCTGCACACTCTTATTTATATAGGATTAATGTAAATGCCTGGGGGCATTAAAAATAGACTTACCCCTTAATATACCATTTAACATTTTGTAGGGATTTTTCCATCTTGTAAATTTTGAAATTATTATTTTGTTTTTAAAAACTTCCTGGAGTTCTTTATTAAATGGTTATATTTTAGTTTATCATAATATTTTACACCTTTCAAACGAATTCTTCACAGAGTTTGGAGTTAAATACTTGATTAAATATACGCGTAACTTCATTCAACCCCAAGCCTAAGAACTTACACCTTCAATTGTTTAAATACGACTGCAAATGTTATCGGTGCAACCAAAAGAGGCTTCGTTTCATGCTTTCATTCACAGAAACGAAACCAAAGCTGGGTTTTCCTGCGTTTGTTAATGTCAATTGTAAACAGTGGCCGGACTTCAAGAGAGAAGTTCTCCCGCGAAGTGAGGGTATCACATCTCCAAGGAAGGCGGAGTGGGGATGCAGGGGTTTTGGAGCCGATCCGATGGCCATCCAAATCCGGGCAAACGGAGTTTCAGGCAGTCAGTAGCTGGCAAAACGGTCATCGGAGTGGTTCAATATGTATTACTACACGGCACACGTGAAGCAGACCTTCACCACACTGGAAGGTGATCCATTTGTCAATATAACGGGAGGATATTACCCTTAAACAAATGCTATTGTTAATACCTCAAAAGAAATTTAGTTCGTTTATATTAATTGATCGTTTTTTTGTGAGCTCAGTAAGTTAATTAAAACTTACAGGCACAACTGACTTGAAAAGGTTGTCATATCATAACTTTCCTTATACCCACGAGTATAAACCGGAAAAATATACCTTAAACTATATGATATTGATTTAGTCATATATTTAAGTATCTAAAGCTTTAATATCAAATCATAAGTTTCCTAATAACTTATACCTCAAAAGAAATTTTATATATTATATTTTGGAGTATTATAAAAAATGTTGTGTGAGTTCATAATTTGAAATAGATGAACAAAATATAAGAACACAACTTTCCTAATAACTATCCTTTTTAACTTTCGCAGAGTTCCAGGAGGCGTTCAATCTGTTCGACAATCGTGGCGACGGCAAGATTCAGCTGAGCCAGGTGGGCGAATGCCTGAGGGCCCTCGGCCAGAATCCCACTGAGTCGGACGTGAAGAAGTGCACCCACCAGCTGAAGCCCGACGAACGCATCTCGTTCGAGGTGTTTCTGCCCATCTACCAGGCGATCTCGAAGGCACGTTCCGGTGATACGGCCGATGATTTCATCGAGGGACTGCGTCACTTCGACAAAGACGCCAGCGGCTTCATCTCCTCCGCCGAGCTGCGTCACCTGCTGACCACGCTGGGCGAGAAGCTGACCGACGAGGAGGTGGAGCAGCTGCTGGCCAACATGGAGGACCAGCAGGGCAACATCAACTACGAGGAATTTGTGCGCATGGTCATGAGCGGCTAAGCCAAGTCCGCCCGATTCCAGCTATCCAGCACCACACGACAATAGAAGCAGCCACACTATCCAACACAACACAAAACACAGCACTAAATACACCTGCCAAGCTAGCTGAGCCGTTCATTCCGCCAGAAGTTCCAACTCCGTGATTCCAACTTAGCCATTCTGCCCCTCCGTATAAATGCTGTTCTGCCACGAACAAACCAAGGACAACGACCAAGGATATCGAGAAATAAATATACAGGGGAAAGTGCCTTATAGGCAGATGAAAACAGAAAACTGAATACTGAAAACCTAGAGATTGGAGCTCTTCCCACTTCCAACACTAACCATCGATGTAGACATAGATTCATGATTAACCACAACTAATCAAACCGCGTCTGTGAATGTGCGTATTATTCTAAAAAGAAGCGAGGTTAATCAGTTATTATATCACCTAGTTCAGGCGTTCTTTTGTACCAATCACACTCGATACATATATTATATATTTCAACGGAAGAATACACCGAGAATATCACGAAAAAGTATTTCTAAATTAAATTTGATATGCGTAGGTGGCGTATGTCCGAATTTAAATGCGCATTTTGAAGTTTTACATGTTTATTTTTTTTAAATAATTTAATATTTGTATTTAATAAATAATAAAATGAGAACAAGTGAATGTGTAGGTCTTTTTACAAAAGAAACGTACTTAATTCTATTAAACCAATTGAAACCTTAGCTGGTGTTTTTATTTTTTTGTGGAAATCAGGGGATATTCAATTAAATAGCTGATTAAAGTTGTACCAAATTTTTAATTACCATCATGGGGAGTTTTAAACGTAGTCAATTAGGCATAAGAGTAAACATCTGTTAAAATTTATATTTTCTATTTCGTTCTTTTTTTGACTGACCTGTGTACAAAAATTATTTGCTTTTCTTATTTAAACTTAATTAAATAAACTGTTATATAAATCAATTTTACAAAATTTAGCAATATAAAATCACAAAAGCTTATAATTTTGACCTAGTTGATATTTTTCGCAGTTAACTGCTCAGAAAATTTTTTCAAAGTGATTTTGGCAACATAGCAATAGTAATAATTTTCATGAAAATTGTTTATATCGATTGGTTGCATACAATAAAATAAATTACTTAAATTTGTGATAGAATCTTAAAATTTTTACCTGGTTGGTATTTTTCGGAGTTAATAGCCAGAACATTTTTTAAGGGGTTTTGGAATATATATTATATTATATTTTCATAACAATGATAATATAATTAACTATATAAACATATTGTAGGCAACTAAAAAAATCACAGGAATTTATAATTAATAAAATACTTTGCCTGGTCTGGCAACCCCGCCATACCCAACAAGATTTGTTCAAGCTAAATACCGCCCCAAGTTTGGTTAGTGTGGCAAGCCTGGTCGCCAAAACAAAAGCGAGAATGAAATTGATATTAGATTAAATTAGCCGCATTCCGTGACACTAACTGCCCGTTTACTGAGTGACTTGTGACTCGTTGGCCTGCCAAACCGGAGGAGGATGCCCCGGAACACGGAGGTGGGCGTGGGAATAGGCGGTGCCCCGGAGCCCAGCTCTCCGGTTCAGAAGGTTTGGAAGCCGGAATGTGAGTAATTGCATGTGAATTTATGATCAGCACTATCTACAATGTGACTCCGCACAGTGTACAGGCTCCAGTTGGAGGCACCTGCTCCGTGTCCCCTGCGCTGCCAACGTACGCTGCCCCTGCCGCCGGCAAAAAGTACGGCGGAGGCCGTGGAGGCCAACAATCTGGCAGGAAGGCTATACGGCTCCGAATACCATGGCTTGATGGGCCACCTGGAGGCGGAGCAGCTGCTGGCCAATGCCCGCGACGGCAGTTACTTTGTGCGCCGCAGCCCCCAGTCCGATGGCTACTACACCCTGAGCCTGCGGTTCAACAAGCGCCCCAAACACTACAAACTTCTCCACAAACCCGGCGTGGGCCACTACCTGCGCGGCCAGGACAAACGCTTCGACACGGTCCACGACATGGTGGCCGATGGATTGATCAACTTCCACATGCAGCTCCACGCCAGCCCCATTATCCAGCAGATCAACCAGCAGACCAGGAACTGCTACCAGCAGAGTCCCTACATGACATTGAACGGGCGGAAGCTGAGGGCTCTGTCCAACGAACTGGGCAAGGTGTCGGCCAGCAAGGAATCTCCGCCAGCCGAGGAGCAGGAGAAGGAGCAGCAGAAGCAGGAGAAGGAGCCGCCACCACCTGCCTTGGATCCCATGCCATTGGTGTACGAAAAACCGCATCATTTCAAGGTGCGTTCAGGTTTAAACCGACCAATTAAAGGCTTTCTAATCCAAGTTCCTTCCTGCAAACAGGTGCACACCTTCAAGGGGCTGAACTGGTGCGAGTTCTGCGCCAACTTCCTGTGGGGATTCACAGCGCAGGGCGTTAAGTGCGAGGCCTGCGGCTTCGTGGCGCACAGCAAGTGCTCCGAACTGGTGCCGCCCAAGTGCGTGCCGGACTTGAAACGCATACGTGGCGTGTTCGGCACGGATCTGACCACCATGGTGCAGCTGGAGCCGCACCACCAGATACCCTTCGTGGTGCGGCGCTGCGTGGAGGAGGTGGAGGCCAGGGGCATGCTGCAGGAGGGCATCTACCGGGTGTCCGGGTTCGCGGACGAGATCGAAGCACTCAAGCTGGCCCTGGATCGGGATGGCGAGCGAACGGACATGTCGGAGACAGCCTACGGCAATGTGAATGTGATTGCTGGCACTCTGAAGCTCTATCTCCGCCTGCTACCCGTGCCGCTGATCACGTTCCAGGCGTATCCCAGCTTCATGGCAGCAGGACGTGAGTCTAAACTGGATTTTTATACCCTTGTCAATCCCTGTTTATACCTAGTAAAAGTTTAGGAGACATTTCAGTGGCATTTGCCTTAAACATCATAACTATGAGACTAAATCTAGCCATGTCCGTATGTCCGTATGTTCCTCTGTCTGTCCGCTTCTTAGTAAACTAGTCTCTCCGTTTGCCATATGTTTGTCCTTAAACACATACGCTTAAAAATCGATTTATAGAAGTTTTATAAAATATTTATTTAGATAAATATTTAATTTTGTTAGTAGCTGCAATTTAGACTTTGGCTTGTCCACTTGTCTTGATCTTAAATCTCTTTTCTCGCAGGCACTGGCCAGCAGGCGGAGCAGCGCCAGCTCATGGCCGAGGCAGTGCGTCGCCTGCCGCCCGCCCACCACAGCTGCCTGCAGTACATGCTGGAGCACCTGAAGCGGTGAGTGTTTAACTGGCTGTATAACGACTATCCTTATAAACTTATTACACCGTTCGCAGCGTGGCCTCCCATTACGCCGTGAACAAGATGAACGAGCACAATTTGGCCACCGTGTTTGCGCCCACGCTGATTGCCACGCCCCAGCACATGACGAACCTCACCGAGGAGATCTTCATGCTCTCCTCGCTCATCACCCACTGCCAGATGATTTTCTCGTAACATCCTGAACATCCTGAACAGCCTTAAAGCCAAAACCTTAAGCACTTATCCGAGGGGCAAAGCCACACAGATAGGCTCTCTCTTTCCAAACGGATACATCCTTAACTTTACTCTTTGCCAAGCATACATCATTACTCGTAACTCGATAATTCCACCAAAAATTTAGCCTAAGATCAAATATCTGCATCGGTCAATTGGACTCGATGGTTTTATATCTCTTTTTAGCAGCCCAAAAACATAAGGAAACACACAAAAACAAAAAACACATTGAATGTTGTAAGAGTCGAACGTACGAATTTAACAATTTTTCTAAATGTTTTTAGGCCAAGTATTTTATGTCACAATAAAGATATTTATTTTATTTGTACAAGACTATCTATTTACTATTAAAGAATTGATTCCTATGACCAGAATTAAAAAATTAATAAGGAAACTTTATAAAAATATATATCAATTTTACTCATGTTATAATGTTTGCTATTGATTTGTATCCAATTTAAGTTTTTAGTTTTTATTTGACTAATTTAATTTAACTTGAGGAATAGATTTAAAAATCTAAAGTATTTAAACTAAATTTAAAACATATTAAACTGAAAAAAATGAATATTAAAAAATGGGGCCAATTTTAAATCCAATATTTCTAACATTAATACAAAAATTTTCATATTAAATTCAGGCATTGTATTTATATTATAATTTTATTTAATTTTTATTTATTATTTATTTATTTAATTTAAATATGCAATATGAAATTTTGAATTCAAAAGACATATTTTTTTTTCTATTGAATTTTTTTTGTCGGTGATTTTAAATATTAGTCGCTTTTCCAGAAATTTAAGAAACTTAACGACTTAATTCCGCCGCAGAAAAAGCGACATAATTTCGCCAGCCGCGAAACGCCGCGAAATTATGTCGCTGCTAAACACATATTTTCGCGCGGAATTATGACGTTTAAAAACTACTTGTAGCAGACTTATGTCGCTTAAAAGGGGTATTCTGGTCTAAAAGCCAGAATTTTTGCCATTTTTTTAAGTAAGATAAAAAAAACGAAAAACCCTCTCAATTTACACTTCTGTTAGGTTTTTATTGACATTTTGAGTATACAAATAAAAAATAACAAGAAAAAAAAAACAAATTCGCCGAGGTACAGGCCGGTGGAGAGGGGTCTTCAAAAAATCGGTGCGTCCTGGTTGACATGATTTCAACCCTTGTAGAGATCGGAAAATAAAATTTTTCTTTGATAAAGATACCGCTATAAGGTTGAACGGTTAAAAAAAAACAAAATGGCGTCGACTTGAAATGAAAAAAAGTGATTACCCAATTTTTTCGATGTTTTCGAATATTTAAAAATACTTTTAATAAACATTTTTTTAAATCCGTGGCAGATGCGATAGAGAGTTGTATGAACAAGATAAAAATCAAATTTCAAAGGAATCGATTTAATAGAACTTGAAATATCATGTAACCACCTCAAAAAAAGTAGTGGTATCGATAAATCGCGTTTAAAGTTTAAAAACATATATAATGACGCCACGTCACAAAATCGGCTGTATCTCTTAAAATAATTTGAATTTGAAAAAAATATTTTAAGGATCATATTTTTGAAAGTCTAAACTGCCCCCATAATGTGACATATGTAAGTTCGCCGAGGAAAAAACGTCATAAATTCGCCAGCCGCGAAATTATGACGCTGCTAAATGTCACATGTAAGTTCGCGCGAAATAATATCGTTTGAAATTAGTAATGGCAAACTTGCATAAGTCGCTTGAAAGTGAGCAGATCAGGACTTAAACAATAATTTCTGCATTTCAAAGTATTACTTCAATTTATTATATTTCTGATTTTTCTGAGTCGCACATCTGGTGGTAATGTGAATTGGCATTGATGTGCGTGTGTGGCAGACCGCATCAGTGAGCGTTCTGCATATTAGCGAATTAGACAGGTCCAAAAAACTTATGCATTGTGACATAGAGAGAGATGGTCTGACGCTGAAAAAGTGTGTTCGTTGTGCGCTGACCGAAGGATAGAAAGAGATGATAATAGGGCTTGTAACTTTTGGTAAGGTTAGGAGTCGCGAAGTTAAGGCAGAGGATTCTGGGATCAGTCTTCGTTGTGCCGCAAGCACAGTTAGAACTTTGTGGTAATCGGTAAGTGATTAAACGTTTATTCATGTATCCGTAAATAGATAAATATATAAAAAAAATAAGATTGAAACCAGTTCTAAATGTTTAATATATCACTAAATTATCAGCAAAATAAATGTGCATACATTCATACAAATGAAGAGGCACGTGCCGCTAAAATATGTTACTGTATGTGTAAGGTTAACGGAACGCATACACATATTACACATATATGTATATATGTACATGTATTTCTAAAAAAATGCAGAAATCTAGAAAAATCCAACAAGATTTTTTTGGGCCCGCAAAATAAATATACTGATATTAACTGATTAATTTATGCTCTTTTGCTGATGATTTGCTGTTTTTTTTTTGCTGATGTATTTATATATATATTACCTTTTATCACCAGTGATGAAAAATTAACTGTACTGTTTTTATATATATATGTATGTAAATACCTACAGTGGGTAAATAAAGCTTACGAACATTTTGTATGAAATTTCACTGTAATTATGTATGTATGTATAGCAACTCAATTTAAGACGACATTATTTCGCGCGAACTTTCGTCGTTTATGCCCTGATGGAATAGGCTTTGAATTTCTAGGATTTCAAAAAATTCAATCAAATCAATTGTTCGAATTTCAGACATTGGATCTAGTCATTTAAGGTGTATTATTTCCTTTGCCGAATCGCATTTTGTGTTTTGAATTTGCCGAAATAAATGAACACGGAGAATTTGAAGTAAGACGAACGTGAGACTTTTAAGAAGCTGGTTCCATTCGATAACGAAGAAATCGCAGAGAAGCTTGAAGATATCAACGAGCAGAAGTCCCACGCCAACGAAATCGCAAAAGTCCTGGAGTACCTCGTAACCCATACCAATTCGAAAAGTATGCCGAAGACCGTCAGTGATAAGTGAGTGCCTAATGTTATTATTTATTAACAAAATATACCATCCGATGATAATACAATTTTGATATAATCCGTATGATTTGTGTTTTTCAGTGTTCAGTGTTTTTTTTGTATCAGATAATATATTTATTGTTATTCATTTGAATGAGGAACTTTAAAGTACTTAACTAGGGTGATAAACCAAAATGTTTATTTGGTAGCCTTTAGAAGGCTATAATCTTACTCGAAAACCAAAAACATTTTATTTAAAGTCTATCACTGGATAAAAACAAATTATTTAAACAGAGACAAATTTTTAAAGTTTGGAATTTAGTTTCGAATTTTTACCAATTGCATTTTTTAATTTGAATTTGTGCTTTTTATATTTAGGGAGTCGAAAGAAAATGTGGTACCTGATGCCGCGGAGAATTCGGAAAAGCCAAACTACAACCAGGACGAAGAGAAGCCTTCGGAGAGTGCTGCTGCCAGGATGAATAACGACGGGGCCATTAATCTGGCAAAGGACGAACATAAGGATGAGCTCATATACGTGGATTCCGCGGTAAACATGTTATCCTACAACCGGATGGCAATCACGAGTTTTACACAGTGCATCCCCCGAAGTACAAGGAGGAGCAGAGGGTTGACATGCATGAGATAGTCATCGAGGATGGGGAAATCATCCTCCTAACCGGCGGAAATGGCGAAGTAGTCTACAATCCGGAGGACACCGTGGCCATTGACATCTCCGATTCGCGAGTTTTCGTCGTTGATGCTCAAGAGAGCGGAGATTGTATTATGCAGTCATCTGGGGATCACGACATAAAAGAGTACTTGCTGGAGAAGACTCAAATTCCTGAAGTTGTTAAATCCTGAAGAGATCCTAGGAACTGTTAAGTCGCCAATTCTTGAGGAGACGCCAGAACTGGTTGACCCATTAAATATGTTTACGATTAAAATATTAAATTGTGCGTTGAAATTATTTCATAGATTTTGGGTTTCCAGTTGTAGGTTTCAATAATAATTTACCATTTTCAGTTTTAGGCACTCAAAAAAATAAAAAAGTTTTACTAATAATAATAATAACAATAAATTATATAGGCCAGACACCTATAATTTACGGTTAAGTCTTAAATCCTCAGTTAAATTAAAAATAATGCATTCTTATACAAGTCAAACATTTCAGCTCCAGTTTATTTAAAAATTTTATGTTATACTGCTTTATTTTATGCAAACTGCTTGAATCATGACAATTTCATGTATATAACATTTCAAGTTAATTAATTTACAGCCTGTAAGTAACACCGATATTATTTTTACTTTTTTAATATTACATCGGAAGTTAGTTACTTTTACATGACTTTTCAAATTAACTGCGTTACAGCCTGTAACTTACAAAAATATTTTACGCCGGGCTTGAATCCTACGTTACATCTCTTTCATTGCACGATGTAATAAAAATGTAATGTGCGCGTTCAAATTTTGTTGACATGTAAAAACGTAAATATCGAGTAAAAAATGTAAGACTGAAAGTAGAAAGCAAATAGTAACATCAGATGTCAATAAAATTTGAATGTCAATATTTGTAAAATAAATTTCTAGGCTTTTTAAAAAAACATTTTTAAATGTGAATTTTTAATGCCAAACGATTATTCCATTTTAGACTTTTTTAATTTAATAATTTTAATTTTTTATAGAATTTTATATTGATAAAATAACTTTTCTTGTAACTTTGTTGACATTGCAAAGTATGGCACACTAAGACATTTTCACCAATTGAAAAATAACCTTTTTTTTAATTTAACAATTACTGGGAAAAAGCTGCATCAACCATGAAGGGCCTCAAAAACATCTGTGTATGATCGTAATGAACTTGGATTACGAAAACGAAGAAATTCCAGAAAAACTTGAATAAATAATGCATATCTTTTAAAAAACCAACCATTTCATAAAAGGAATAAAAAAAAAGTTTTTTTTGGCTTTGTAAACATTATCTAGGTTTGTTTAATGATTTTTTTCCAAAACCTTCTAGCATTTTTTCTGATCAAAAGTGCTGTGACATTCAAGAAGTACCGAAAGAAAATTACACAAAATCATTTTTTTTAAATCATCCATTTTATTTCATCTAACTTTCATATATAAGTATGTGTATTGTATGTGGATTTGTTTTGTTTTTTATTTGTTTAATTAATTACACGATTTGCAGTTACTTCTTGTTTTACAAAACTGGAGAAAAAATGAGAAAAACGATGAGAGGCAGTGGACTGGGGGTTACATTTGAGGTCCTGACATATGAATGCATATATTGAATTGATTGAAAATGGGATTTGGTATGTACATTTTTACAGGAAGGAAAGTACAATATAAAAAAAAAAAGGATTTAATTTAATAGGCAAAAAAAATTGTCTTAAACCATAAAAAGCCTTGTTCAGAATGGACAACTAAATTAAATCACATTTAGCATATTTTAAAAATGTTGCAAGTCGTTGCAGCTCTTCTTACGCGCTAATGTCTTGTGTTGTTTGCTTTTATATTTTTTAATAAATTAATATTTACACTAAAAAAAATGAGAGATTATATGTTATTGTATATATATAGATTAATTACGTGTGCTTCTTAGGTGTATGAAAAAAAATGTTTTGCTGGCTTTAATTTTAGGTTTTTTTGTTTCCATTTTAGTTATGAATGTAATGTGTTTAATTTATATATGATTTCTACACTGGGTTGCGTATTTGTATGTCAAAGCACAGCAACCCGGTGTAAAAAGCTCATTTCATTTCTGCTCGAAATAATGTTCATTGCATTTAGCCTGTATTTGTATATATATTTATATTTATCGTTGTCCTTAGAACAACACATCGATGTACATGTTTCATCTGGGTCCGTGGTGGGCCTGCTCCTGCTTGACTTTCAAGAGGAGCTGCTCCTGCAGACGCACCTCCTCGTCGTGGTCGTCGCAAATGTCTATTTCGGGATCTGCGTCTGCGTCCCCTTCGTTGTCGTTGTTGTGATCGTTATCCACGGGCTCCACCTCCTCCTCCACCTCGCAGTCCTTGTCCAGTTCCATGTCCTCGATGTCGTCCTGCTCCTCCTCCGCCTCGGACTCGGCAATGGTCACGGATGCGGATGCGGATGCTGATGCTGATGCGGATGCGTTGGCCACTGCCACTGCTGCGGCGGCTGCTGCGTTCCGGGCATTTGCTGCGGCCGCAACAGCTGCTGCGGCTGCTGCCGCGGCCACCGCCGCCTCAGCGTATCCCGCTGCATTGTGGTGGTGCATGTGGTGCACCTGGTGGTGCTGGTGGTGGTGGTTGTGCTGCTGCTGCTGTTGCTGCTGCTGCTGCTGCAGTTGCTGCAGGTGATGCAGGTGCTGCTGCTGATTGTAGGGATGGTGGGCAGGTGGCCCAGCCGCTGATCCTGCTGCGGATCCTTGCTGCTGCTGCAAGGAAACCTCTGCGCCATGCAAATGGTGCTGTTGCTGCTGCTGTTGCTGCTGCTGCTGCTGCTGCTGCTGGTGGTGCAACAGCATGTGGGCGTGCGCCTGCGCCTGGGCGTGCACATGGGCGTGGTGGTGGTGCCCCTTCTGGTGGTGATGGTGCCCATGCCCGTGCCCCTTGGAGCCCGCCGCCGGCGGTGGGGCATCGAATAGCAGCCGCGAGATCGAGAAACTGGAGATCGGCGAGTTGTGGGTGCTGCCGGCGGAGTAGCTGGTGTTCGTGTCATCGGAAGTGGGGGTCTCGCGGTCGCTTTCGTCGCTCTTCAGCAGCTCGGCGGCCTCCAGCGACTTCTTGTGCATGCCGAGCAGCCAGGGGGCCACCGACTCGTCCTCCTTGGCCGACTTGATGATGGTCTCCGGCAAGGGCAGCGAGTGCCTCACCATTGCCCCGTACAGTCCGTACTCGGCCATTTTGGTGCTGTGGCCCCAGCACTTCTCCGTTTTCCGCCACTTGGCCCGTCGATTCTGGTACCACACCTGCAGGATCAACGAGGAAAACGAGGAAAAGGGTTTCCCCAAATTAGTGACTTATTTTTGCACGCAGCTCGGATAACTTATCAACAACTATTTCTGGCCCTGCAACTTAATATGCAATTATAATGTAAAAGTAAGTCAATTAGAAGAGCAATTTTTACCTAACCCCAAAAGCCGCTCAAGGTTAATTCAACTGATTTTCATTCTTAAGTTCTGGCTTACATATTGGATAAGAATAAAATTTACTGTCAAAAAAAAAAACGGTTTTTATTGCAGTAAAAATAGTTTTGGCCAATATTTTGGAGAAGAATAAAATTTACTGTCCAAATATAAATTCGGCTTTTTTTTCAAATAATATAAATGATTATATTTAATTATAAAAATATTTATTACGGGTGATTCGTAAGTGTAAGAAAAAAAATGTTTTACTTTATATATTTTTAGTTCAGATTTAAAAAAACTATTAAAATATTTTCTGGTATCATAAAATGACTACATCACTTGGTAATCAATATTATTAACAACTTGCTAAATAACTCACTGCAGTTCAAGTTGAACTGCAAATTAATTAAGAAATTATTTGCGCCACCGACAATATTTTTCAGGGATTATCATCAAATCCTGCGATTGTTCAGTGCTGCACACAAAGGCGTCGGCAAAAATCAGGACAATAGCGACCGAAAAACTAATTAATTTACCGGGGGTCTGACTTCGCCCTTTTCCGCCCGCCCCCTTTGACAAGAACACTTGTCACGCATCCCCCGGCTTTTCAAGTACTTATTAGTAACAACATTAGTATTAACATTAAACATTAACAAGAAATGCTGCCAGCCGACAACATTAAACGGTCAATTTTCAATTTTCGCAGACAAGATTGCGGCGGCCCCGGTTTTCCCCTTTTTCCCCTTGGGACAACTTAATCTTCTGTTGTGAAAAGTTCAAGTTTTCCCAGGGTTGCGCTGACGTAGCGACATGTGCCGCAATTCTCCAAGGACCGAATCGCTTTAAATTCCCCGCCACGCGGCTTCGTCCTGTTTTTATTTCTTTTTTTTTTTTTGTTAGATTTTTTTGTTATTTCATTTCAGTCGGTGTGATGTCAACATTTGCATTTACAGTTGTTTGCCTTGTTTATTGTTGCACTTGAGCGGCAGCACGAAAAAAGCAAAGCGAAAACATGGCAAATTAAATCTGCTTGAGTTGACAACACTTAACACCCCCTCGAATCCTCCGCCCTCGGATATTTGTATCTGTATCTGTATCTATAATGCCCAAGGTTCGGGGGTGCGACTCTTCTGGGCGGACAAACTCAATCAGTGTCGCTAATGCCATGATAAATGACTTTTTAAAATGCGCCTAAAAAACAGCTCTGTTATGGAACGCTGCTGCCAAGTTTTGGCTTTTGAAGTACTGGCACTCTTTAAGAATAGTATTGCTCATATTTAATAAATTTGTAATTTAATCATTTAAAGCTAACATTGATTAGATTTTGATAAAAAAGGAAAACAGTAGTATTTCTTAGTTTTAAAACTATTTAATATACATTTAAAATTCAATTCCACATTTTTAGCTAAATTTCGGATATTTGTTTAAACTTACAAAAAATAACATCTTATTTCAAATTGTAATTTTTTTTCTGTAAAACCCAAAATATATATTGCTTAAAATTAATAAAAAAGACAACAAAATTTAAACGATTATGTTTTGAGCTAGCTGTTTAAAAAATTATTAATAAGGCTTAATCGTTGGCACAAAACGAATCAATTTTACTTTTTATAAACTAAAAATACTTTTCAAGTGAAAAAGCCTTGTTTATCGAGATAATTAGAAAAAGTTATAATTTTGTTTTCAAATATGTTTTTACATTTAGTTTTCTAAAATTTGTAGACCAAAAGGAAACAGTACCCTTTAATTTCCTAAGCGTATTTAAATTTGTGTTTTTTGTAAGGGACTGTTGCCAAATGCGGAGAGAAAAGAGTGAGTAAACAATTTTTTAAATGCTTCTGTTGCACAGCCATAACCTCTTTTGTTTAAATGTTAATTACATAATTATGCATAATCATTTTTAATTTCATTTTTTCTCTGGGCTGTGTGTGTGTTAATATTAACAGCTCATTAAAAGCGCAGGAGAAAAGAAACGCTGAAGTGAATAATTAATGCAAGGAGCAACAAAATTATGCAAAACAAAAAAATAAGTACAGATGTTGCAATTCGTAATTCGCACTTGGCAATTGCTAGTGAGCTAGCTCTTAAGTTTTATGGCAGTATTAAACATGCATTTTTATACGTATTACTGCTTTGATTTTATGTAAGCATTTAAATTTAATATTTGCAGGATTAGATACAAGATTACAATTTCACAGCAATTAAAAGTTGTAAAATAACTACAGCAGTATAGAAGTATTTGAAAAGGGACTCGCTTTGCCAGCAAAGGAGAACAACTATTTTTTCAAGGAAAATGTTTTTGCACATTCGAAATAAATGTGGATTACTATTTTCATAACATATTTTCAAATATTGAGTGGTGTTATCTAACCTTTGCTATATCACTTACAAACTAAAAAGGATAACCGGAAATTTTTTGAAACAAGTGGCTTTGAACACTGATTATCCTTTGTTTTTATATAAAATCTGCCGAATCCTTTTGTTTCTTGATTTTTGAGCTCAAAAATCTCGATATTTCGCTTGAAGCACACTTAAGGTTTTCAAAAGTAGGAAACTCTTGCTCTTTTTTTTTTCTTTGAAGTGCAAGTGTCGTTTCTTTTGTTTTTTGAAAAATTACAAACTGAAAGTGGCAATTTTGTAGCATTTTGTTTGTGACGAATTGGAACAATTTGAACATGCGGTGGAGTGCAATTAGATTTCTTTGCATTTAATGCACTTTTCATTGTTTTAAGTCGCGATTGTTTTTTTTCTTGAATGGACCGCTCATTGTTTTTGCGTTAACTATGCGCTGCTAATATGTGTGCATACATGTGTGTCGAAATAAGCAAAAAAAAAAAAGGATAGTAAACAGCAAAGGAGAAGAGCAAAAGAAATTGCAAAATTGGCAGACAATGCAACTTCCAGCTTCGCCATTGTAGAACCCTCAACAGGCGACTTAAAAAAATTCTAATTGCAAAAATTAAAAATGTTTTATAGTCGTAATTTACTTATCCAACTGTTTGTAAAAACACTTCAAAAAGTTTCTAGAAGTCTACTTAAATACTGTGATGATGAAAAAATTGAAAAACAGCCCAAATAGCACAAACAAAGACATTTTTTTGTTGATCAAGTTTTTTTAAGGAAGTCTATGGAATGGCTTTATTGTGATCGTGACGCCTTTGTCGCCTGGACGTTGACTTTTGGCAGTGGCAACATTTTGGCAACTTCCAAGAGCCAAAAAGCACTTCCAAAAAGCCAACAAGTGTGAATGAGAGAGCACGCTGTTCCAGAGCGCGAGGAAGAGAGATAGAAATGCAAAACATGTTTGGCCATGTTTCTTTTTCTTCGTTGCGAGGGGAAATAATATGCAAAAAAAAGAGGGGAAGACTTGCTGAAAAACTCATACAATACGAGAATTGCACGCAAAATGGAATGCAATTAAAAACGGCAGGCAAAAAACGCATAAAATGAGAGAGAAAGAAAGAACCTTTAATGGTGGCGTCGATATTTTCCGTTGTTTTTTTGCGAATTTGCATGGCTGCCACTTCCCTTGTCCCACTTCCTCTTGCGCCCATTTCCTCTTCCCCTTCGTTCTACCATTCTTATAGTGCTGCTAATGATTGCCTCTCCTCCTCGCATCCTCCTTCCTCCTCTCTCCTTTGCCCATTACTTTTCTATAGCTGTGCGCCATATTTGCACTTAATTGAAGTGTATTTGCATGTGTGTGCGAGTGTTTTGGTTTTATATTTACTGCAGCTCTTCTCCTTTTTCATTCTGACGTCGCTTTTTTTTGTTGTTGTTGCTGTTGCTTCTTTATGCCTTTCAGCCAATTGTGCTTGTTAATTTGATTTTCGCACACAAATGCAAAAAACAGGATGCACTCACACACACGCCATCTTGCGGCTTTTCAAGTGCTTAATGGAATAACGGGAGTGACGAAAAGTGGGAAACCCCGCAAAATGGTTGATTGTTAAGAGAAAGTCCCCAAATAAAAAGGGTGTCACTAAAGTTCTTAATCGCCTAATGATTTTAAGCTAACCTGATAAAATTAATAACTTTGTAATACAACATTTACTTGAACAGTTATTTATGTTGATAGAGTTAATTAACTAATGTTGTAGATACAAATTGGCGAGTATTTCTGTAAGAGTTAATTTTTGTATTAGCTATTTGTGATTGAAACACTCTCGAAATTGGATTGTATTATGTCACTTTATGCTTGTTCAATTTTGACTTATTTATCTCTTGTTTAAGTTTTTCAAATTGACAAAGAGCTAATTTTTATAACTTATTAAAGTTAGTATCACCCTCCAAACTAGATGATATTGTGGCACTCTATGCTGTTTTAATTTTGACTTATTTATCCCTTGTTTTGAGGCTTTTCAGTCGCATTCGTTTCAGTTTCTATTGCCGCTGCCGACGTCTTTAAAAAATGTATTTTGCAATTTTGAAGCTCGCACCTCACGAGCTCTTGTATCGAATTTTTGTGGACTTTTGGAGTGTCGGCGAGTGCCGCCTGCCACGTTTTCTTACTTCATTCCGTTTCCGTTTTTGTTTCGCTACTTGGACGTTGCAATTGCGATTGTGTGCACTCGTAATTACGTAATCAGCAAGGCCTCATTACGTGTGGCAACACTTGCCAAGTGCCATTTGCACTCCCCATTTTCAAATTTCTTTTATGGGGGACCGCGAAACACTCCCCTCGAATCGAAGCAGTCTTTGATTACAATCCTTGCGAGTCCCGTATAAAAAAGCCATAAAAAATGGCCATAAAATGGCAGCGGAAAACCGCGCATCCTCAGTCCGATTCTGCAGTGCTACGTGATAGCCCCAGTCCGCCCATGAAAATAAAACCACAACACAGCAGCCCACAATGGTGGATCCTTGATTTACTCAGTATCAGTCAAAAAAAGCAAACTCGAAATAGAATGTTAAGTTTTTGCTTTAAAACTTTCATAGAGATAATTGAAATATCATATAATATGGGTCTGAGAACAATGATTTCAAAGCTGATTTTGTTATACTGCTTACTAAAATAGAAATAATAAATAATAATTCTCAGATTTTAAAATTTTTAGATATTCAAAAAAGTGTCCGATGATATCATAAGTGCAATAATCTACTAAGCAATAGCCTAAAATATTCCTAAAAGCTAGTCAGAAGTGGACTCTCTAAAATTAACTTTAAATCAATCCTGTCCTTGGCAATACTCTTCTCTTTAAAACCGAAGGTGTTAAATATAAATATATATTCCATAGGTATTTTGTTATAAGTGCTTTGCTCACCTGAATGCGATCCTCGGCCAGTCCGGTTTTCATGGACAGCAGCTCCCGGGCACTGACGTCCGGATAGTGGGCCTCCTTGAAGGCCTTCTCCAGCTCCTCCAGCTGGCTGCTGGTGAAGATCGTCCTGCCGTGGCGCCTCTTGTTCTTCTTCTTGCCACCGGGTCCGGTGCCGCCAGGACCCACCAGGACATCGCCGCCATGGGCGGCCAGCAGACTGTTGGGATTGCCTCCAGCCCCGCCGGCCGCTCCCAGAAACGCCTCGGCGTGATGGGCGTGGGCTGCATGGGCGGCGTGGGCGACATGGGCGTGAACATGGGCATGGCCGTGGGCGTGGGCGTGTGCCTGCGCGTGGGCGTGGTGGGCATGATGGGCGGCGGCGGCGGCAGCGGCATGATGATGAGCGGCGGCCGCAGCAGCCGCTGCATGTTGGTGGGCGGCCAGAGCGGCCGAGTGATGCGGACCAGCGGGCGAAGAGCGGTTGCCGGCAGAGTTTCCAACAGAGTTGCCGCCGGATGTGGCGGAGCTGCTACCGGAAGTTCCCCCCGATCCAGATGTACCCCCGCCAGATCCACCATTGCTGGTCGTTGGCGAGCCCAAATGTCCCAGGCCATTGGAGGTCTGGTTAGCTCCCGATCCCGATCCCGATCCTGATCCTCCAGAACCTCCAGATCCCGAGCCCCCGGATCCGTTGCCCGAAGAACTGCTATTTTTGCTGGGCGACTGCTCATCGCCACTGGCATTGGCCAAGCTGCTGGCATACTCCTGACCACGTGCGGCAGCTTGTTCTGCGAAAAAAGGGGAAAAAAAGGGAAAGAGATCAAGATTAGTTACTGACAGAGGCGTGGGCAATGTTTTGTTTTCAGGGGTTGGTCATCAGGTTTATTTAAGGCAAACAAACCAATAAAACTAATGATAATGATCTAATGATTTTGTATTTTTAAATACGTTTAAATTAAGAAACGCTTTTAAAGGCTTAAGAATTTGTTTATAATAATTCGTATAATATGCTCAACAAACAAATCAACAAAACTCGCAGTCCTAAAAATATATTAAGGTATGAAAACGCGTTGTTGTTTTAAGAACTTGTTAATTAAATGCAAAAATATTTATTTAACTTAGTAAAAAGGTTTTTCTTTTTATGATTTTGTACTTTAAATTACGTTTAAGTAAAAAAACAACTTATATAAATTGTAGTTAGTAAAATCATATTTCTAAGCCAACTTGCGACCCCTTTCCAAACGCCACTGTCTGCCTAAATTCCTGGCGCTTGCTAAACACATGTCGTAGGATGTTGCCCCCGATGCCGAAGAGCAACAAAGCCTGGCCCAAAACCAAAACCAACACCAAAACCCAATCCCTGTGGCAAATCCCATTTCCTTTAAATGGCAGACAATGGCGAGCAGATATTCGAGAAGTTGATTTTTCGCACACGATAAAGCGGCAGCTGGAAAATCGCTCCATGGCCCATTCAACTCGATGTGTCGCGCAGATTTTGACAAGTTGCCTGGATTTTTATTCAAATGTCAGCGAAGCGAAGGGTTAAATGTGCTTGTGTTTGCGTTTGCACCTTCCCAGAAAACGGAATCGAGAAAATAGCAACACACACACCCTCAGATGGCAAATATTTTCTTTGGCTACCATGGCTCCTTGAAGAGGAAAGCGAAGGAAGCGGACGAAAGGACGAAAGGACGAAAGGAAGAGGTCGTCGGTTTCGTGTGCCGGCTTTGTTTTGACAATTAGGGTGTTAGGGTGTTAAGTGGTTTAGCCCTTTTTTCGGTCTCAAATTAAACGGGAATCGGCTTAGGCGTGTTGCACAGGGCGTTCTATTGTGATTGCCAAAAAGAGCCGATCCACAAGAATAATAATAATGACAAAAGCGATGAGGATAATGATGATGATGATGATGAGGTTGACGAACACGAATGTCTCACTTTTCATTGTTGGATTTCCAGCCAGTTAATTTGACCAATCTATTATTATCTCTTACAAATAGTTTGATTTTGATTTTGGATTTTGAATCTTCCATTTAAACAAAAATAATATTAATAAGAACCGCTTTGTTTTGCAAATTATATATGCTTTATAAATTTCCTTAACAAATACAAATGCATTTGGTTACAACTGCCTAAAATTAAGTAACAATTGTCTGATAACTTATAATCATAAAACTAAAACTGCCCAAGTGTTCAACAAATTAGGCACATGTTAACGAACTAATTTGGACCTTAATTTACCACCCAATGGATCCTATTCAGTTCCCTATAAATATACACACAGATCTTTGGGCGGTGCTTTTATTGCCTGGCTACTTTGGTGGCACAATTAGACACACATCAATTAGCAATTAGCTGGTCAGCGAACGACAGCTGACCAGCCCTCCACTATATGCCCTCTATACATATCGAAGCCAAAGTCAGACCCTCGCAAAAATGCTTTAAAAGCACTCGCACACTTATAAATAGCCATAATAATGGTACATATATATATATATAAATATATATATACAATACATTTAAGAGAGAGGGCGATGAGTGGTCAGCCACTTTGGCCAGCTATCGATGTCGTCTACACTGTGAAAAATAAAAAGGCTTCGGCGGTTAGGAAAAGATTGTTTTGAATTAAGAAGAAAGTGTGAAATTTGATTTTATTTTAAATTTGTAGATATTTAGATCTATCTTTTGTTTGCAATATCGAATTGAGGTCACCTATTTTCTGCCAGTGTGGAGCTTGGTCTGGTCCAGCTCACTTATTTTCCGTTGAGTTCTGTTCGGTTCGTCAACTAATTTAATTTGCTGCTCGGGTAAGTCAATCGGGGCATGAGTTGCTTGATTTTCTGTTTTCTGTCATGCGATATTTTGCGCCCCCCACTTTTCCGTTTGCCATTTTCCTTATCCATTTTCGTTCCCATTTCGCCGAGTTTTCCTGAATCGTTTTCCGCCTAAATTAATTTGATATGTACTCGTAGTTCTTTCTCCGGTTTTTGTGGTTCAGGGGATTTTGCGGAAAGTGGGGGTGAAATATATACGGCCGTGTCCTTTGTGTCCTGGCCCTTGGACGTGGATACTTTCCGGTTCCTTTGTGCCTCGATTAATTGTTCAATTAAGCAATATTTTGATCGAATGGCTTTTGTTTTGTGCGGCATTCCATGAATTTCATCAACTGCCTAGCGAAGCGGTCACGATTAATATGCCAATTTGTTGTTGGATTTTATAGGGTTCGGGCGTTAGTTAAATAGCTAGCTGTCTATAGTTTATATTTGGACATTATTTTTAAATATATAAATAATCAAAATATTAGGATTCATTGCTTTATAAATCTTAAAGATTAACTTGTGTATTAATTAACTTAATCAACATAAATAACCTCTTTTTTTTGAAGCACTGCATAAACTAGAATTCATAAATAAAAATGTTCCCAACAGTGTTAAACTAGTAAAAAAATTAGTACATTTTATTTTCGTAGTCAAACATATATTATATATTTCTAACGCAAATATTTGTAATTTTCCAATGTAGCGTTGCATATTGTCCAAAAAACATATAAATATATTATTTTTTCTTTTGTTTAATTTTCGGCTTGCCTTAGCTATCTTTATATATAGTTTACGTTTGTGTCTGTAAATTTGTTTTCTTTTTGTTGCAATTTTCAAGTAACCTATCCCATCGAGCGAGTGAAATTTATGGACTCCCCGGGAACTCCTCCTGATAAATGGCAGCCGTCCAAGTAGCAGATCCTGCAAAAAGGACCCCCCGCCATCGTCCACAGACGAAATGTAAAATTACCAATAAAGTCAAATTGAAATTGCCAGACATATTAATAAAAGCCCACCAACCACCGCCATTGAGAGCACCACCGTTTGGCATTGGCATCTATGCCTGTCTTGGGCCTCTTCCCAACTTGATAACACTGGAAAAAACGGGGATAACTTATATCATAGGCGTTATATTTAAATTCCAAGAGATTACAATATCATCAAAATTTGTGTGTAATTATATTTAGAATGTTATAAAGGCTTCAAAGATGAGATTAACATTACCAAATAAATTACATTTTGTAATTTGTATGTGCTTTAGTATAACATCATCTATAAACTAATGAAAATATCTATAAAGTAATGCTGCTTACTTGAAACTAACCTTATAAAACATTCTAAAAACACCTGAACTATCTCCTTAGCATACTTAATTTTCTTACTGTTAAGTATGATAAGAAAGGTATTTTTTTAAGTGTATCATTGCGTAGTAGCTGTGCGATTGAGTGGATGGGCCGCACGGGTGCCACCAGGCGTTGTAAATAGTAGATGAAGCCCAAGGAAACCGACGCCCCCCTTACAAACGATTTAAATTTCCCTCTTCTCTTCCTTTTCTTTCTGCTTTTAATTTTATTTTCGCTGTAGAGAAGAGGAAAAAAAAGAGAAAAATTTCTGTTGACAGGAAATACACTCGAAATTGGCAATTTTGCATTTACGTTAATAATACTCAAGCGTATTTACTACTTACACTTTTACAAGGAGAGGAGGTTGTCTAGGCGAAAAATGGGTTGGTTTTTTTTTTGCTGTTTTTTCTATGTGTTTTTTTTTGTTTTTTTTTTCTGGTCCCCAAAAAGAAAAACGCATTTATTTGCGTCAAGGCAACATTGCCCCATTGGGTGGTGCTGCTAGCTGCTTTTCTGGGGGTTGGCTTTTCTCGTCTGGGGCGAATTGCGAGGGCTAAGTATAGCTGAGCCAATATGACGCGCAATTATTTGTAATGGAGACGTAAATAAGTTGAAGAAGCAAAGTGGCAAAAGAAAAATGGCAAGGCAAGTGGGCTGATGTGCTGGTGGGTGGGTGGTTTGCTGCTGCCTGCTTTTCACCCAACTTGTTAGTTGTTACACAACGAGAGACTTGCTTTTTGTTTTGGGGTTGCTTTTTCGGCTTGTCTCCCACTTTTCTGGGTGGTTGTTCGTCGCCACGGGGGAAAGACAATATTCGGGGGTTTTAGGGGGTTTCTCACTACCGTTTAATGGGGGTTTTTTGAGTTTTTATTTAGAGGAGAGGGGTGCAAAAGTGTGGGTGGCTGGACGTCCCGCAGTTAGCTCGTTAACTCGATTTGCGCTAGCATTTCGCTTTGTTGCTATTCCTATTGCCCTCGCTGTTGTAATAAATACGAAAAGGCGTTGTTTTTCCAAGATGGCGGACCTCCCTGTGTGTGTGTGTGTTTGTGTGTGTGACCGTGTGTGCGTGTGTGGGAGCGGCACAGACAGAGAAAGAGAGTTTCCACTTTAAGTTTATATAATAGAATAAAAACAATTTGCATGGCGACAGAAAACGCAGCTGTGCGTTAGGCCATTCATTAGGCATTAGGATTGCAAACAATTTACATGATATTCAATTGTTTTTAGACAAATAATTAAAGTTTTCTTTACTTAATAACGTGAAAATAAATTACGTTAGGTCCCCTAGCTATCAGTCTTTAATTTAATATTTTAACGTTGAGTGCTTATAATTTTCAACTAGTGTTTGCGGACAGATGGCAGCAGATATATTATGTGGCGACACCATCTTTCTTGGAACTAGTCTAATGAAGCCGGATCGATGTCCCGTTAACGTATGTAGTATTTTTAGATACTTATTAATTTAATTAGTTATTGAGACTTTAATTCAAGTTTGTGTGTCTGTTTGTGCTTGAAGTGCCTTGCAGAGGACGTTTGGCGAAACTTGGAAATGACACCAGGACCCTATAAGGTATGTTCCATTTTTAAAATAACGTAATTAAATTAATTATTAAAGCAATCCAGTTTTAAAGTGCACCTTAAGGTTTGTAAAATATATTTTAAAAATTTATTTTTTCCTTTTAGCCGGATTATACTTCAACAAGCTACAAGTAACCTTGGGTGCATGTCAAAACCCAAAAGTAACACAAAGTTGGCATCACAAATTTTTGAAATGCAGACGGGACCGTTTGTTTTAAATAAAATTACAATATTGAAAAATAAGTAAGAATAAGGCATTATCTGTAAGCCGTCGTACTTGGCTGCCACTGCAATATAGATCGGCGAAGAGCAACGAACTTTTTTGGACAGTAATCTTTCGCTTAACTATACTCCAGAACGCACTGCATCAATGACGATCTTTTAAAATAACAAAAGTATGTTAGAGTGTGTGTTTTTTCACTTTAAGAAGTATATATTCTTGATCAGAGTCAAATTTAGCCAATAATTTCAATGCAAATTAAAAAAAAAATATATATATATAATATGTTTAATAGTGTTTCATGAATTTATATGTTCTCGTGTATTCTTAGTTTTCGCAGAACTCCTTGTTCTGGTTGAAACTCAGACAAACTCAGAAACAACAGCAAGAAACACTAAGGGAAAAGCAACAATCAGACAATGACAATTTAAGGGAAAAGCAGTGGAAAGTAGAAAATGGGGTGTTTTGGGGCCGCGGGCATTTCCCCGTTTTGGTTTTGTGTTACGCTTATTTTCCAATTTTGCTGGTGTTTTTTTTTTATTCGCAGATTTGCAGCCATTGATTTTCCGAGCTGTGCTTAAATTTGCTTACTCGCCTTGAAAACCCCGCCTCCAAATTTTGCGCCACCCCACCCAACCACTTGACGCATTGTTGTTGTGTATTGTATTTCGATTTTCAAGCTGATTTTCTGCCTTTTTTCCTTGTTGTTTAGCCGTGTTTTCCTTCATTTTTTCTTCTACAGTTTTTTTTTATATTTTTGTTGTTTGTTTGAAAGCTTTCCGTTTCTGGTTTTCCATCCATTCGGCAGCGGAGCAGTGAAGCTTGAATGAAATAATTGGGTAGTTAGTGCGATTTTCCTTTCCTTTCGCAGGCCCCTTGAAAAACGCTTCTGCCGACTCGCTTTGCATTATTCCGCCTTTAATTTATTTATACGCCCGACACTTGAGTGAGGTAGGGGCTTTTCTTAACTTTTTTCCGCCGTTTTTCTCTGGCGCTGCTGCGCACAAACCATTTCTCCCCAATCCCCCCCCCCCCCCCCCCCCCGTATTTTCACCTTATAATTAGACATTATTTCGCGTTCAGTTGGGTTCTGTAGTTGGCGAAGTGGGCGTGGCTCAAATAGGTGGCTATTAGCTAATGAAATTCAGGCAGCAATGGCATATATCGAGTTACCAGCGATGTGGGGAAATTGTTCGGGGAATTGGGTTAGTGGACTCAAGCCGTGGACCTTGGAGTCGGAGTTTCGAAAATGTCGTTCTAGGTGATACTTCTGATAATTATCAGCTATAGCTTGTGCTTAAGTGCTCAAATGGCGCCTGAGGGGGACTGTTTGTTGCTTGCCAATGCTTACTAAATATATTGCCCTCAATTAAATATATATATTGCTTCAAATTATATCAGTAAATTAAAAAAATAAATTTCCAATTCTGTTTGGGTCTTTGTTGAGCCATTTTCACAACTTGTCCAGGCTGGGGCAATCAATAACAATAACTGTGTCGTCCGCAGTCAAATTATCGATAGAATTTGTGGAACAGCCCATTCCCCTAAGAATCAGAAACCAAGCCAAATTGTATGTTTCACTTTTGTAAAATTCATTTGGCCATAAAACGGGCAGTGCACAGTTAGGACCTGAGGACTTTTCGCCCCCCCCCAATTTGGGCCACCTCACAAATTGTCGGCCTGAACGTTGTTCCATTTAAATGGGCAACTAACTCGTAACCGGCAAACCGAACAGCCAAACGACCAACAACCCTTTTGTGGTCTGTCCATTTCGGCTGGCAACGTTTTACAACACTGTAAATGCTGTGCGGAAATAGCGGTAAATATAAAAACACACACACACAGGCAGCAGGGTGTTAAAATGCCTGTTTTGTGTGTGCTCAAATATTTATTAACCCATCAACACATGCGGAAGTTTTTCCGGCCGTTTCGTTACAAACACATATAACAACCGAAAACTTCAAGCCACCCCCTTTTTCACCTCTTTCCCCGTTTGCATATGTGTGTATTTGTATTTGTATGTTTTTCGGTGGTAACAAATTTGTGTAGCGTTGCAAATTGCTGTCAACAGGGAAATTAATAAAAAGTCAAACGCCTTTTAAAGGCGAAGCAACACGCACCCTCCCCTCCGAACACCCCCGCACCATCCAATGAAATGGGTGCTTGTGTGTTAAGATCGGCAAATAAAATAAGACCCTTAGCAGCTACACCAACTTTTGGGTTCTTTGCTTGGCCATAAAATGGATTAACACGTTTAATATTCAATTTGCGCACACGCAACGCTGTTAAAATACCGCAATGAGTGTGCGAAAGTGGCGCCCGACCAGGGACTCAAGTCCTAGTGAAGGTCTCTCTAGTTTTGGGCATTTTATTCGATTAACGGCAATTTAAGTGCCAAAATTTGTCGGGGTAATTGCAAATGATGATGGGAAATGAAATGAAGCATTGGGGCATTTCCTCTTCCTCTTTGTTTTTTTAAACCGTTGAGCTAGGGAAAGACATAAATTGGAAAAGTACTCATCGGATGATGTGAGTCACGGATTACAATTAGCATAATGGTGAGCCCTTATTTATTATTTTATTGTATTTAAGTGACTCTGTGAGAACATACTGTTAATCTTAATTTAAATTATTTAAGTAAGATTAAAGTACTCGCTAAGTGTGGCTCCTAAGTCAAATGTATTCTTCCCCGATTTTCATCGTCAGACTTCCCAACCATCTGTCCTTATTGCCTTACTGATTTTGGCAAATGCATCTCTACCACTGACTGGCTTAAAAATTGTTCATCATGTTCGTCTGCTGACCATCCATCTAATGCACTTTTTCCCCAATGCCACTTGGCCCCAAATGCTGAATGCTGTTTACCCTCTGGGGGCTTAACTGCAAAATCATGCAGAAAATGCTTGGGATTGGGATTCGGTTTGGATTTGGATTGGATTGGGCTTAAACTGGCGAACAAAGCCACTTAACTGATGCGCTGACTAGCCTTGTAGGTTTATATAGTTTTTGGCTGGTAGTTGGTAGTTGGCGGACTCCAATCTTCGGCTCCATCTCAGACCCTGAGAGCCAAAAGGCTGGAAAATCCGTATTTGTATCTGTATCTGTGTATCTGTGTCTGTGCAAGTTGTTTACACGCTGCTCTCGAGTGCTTCCTAGGAAAATGACGACGACTGCGACTGCGAGTGCAACTGCAGCCTGAAGTGGAGTGGCTGGCAGTGGTAGTGGTCCAGGTTGCATTTGGCTGATCATGCAGCTGGCTTAAAATTTGGACTGGACGGACGGGACGGGGTAGGACCGAGCGAGCTCCTTTCAATGCCTGCCACTTGTTGTCATCAATTTCTGGCTCTCTGTTTATCTGTTTATCCAGCGGGGCCACTTGCAGTTCGGTTGCACTTCGCTGGAAATAACATTTTGGGAAAAAACCCGAACCCGAAATATGAAAACCACGCGTATCATCCGTCCATATTTGTTTTCGTTTCGATTCGTTGAAACCCAAACTAGTGGTTTTCTAATTAAAAATTTATGAAGAAAATAATAGCTGCTCTTTTCGTTCTTGTTCCCATTCTCGTTTTCTCTTTCTTCTAGTTTTTTTTGAGCGACTCATTGTCACATAATTAACACTTGATATAGCATTTTGTGTACACTTTTTTTTTTTGGACATTTTCCCAGCAGTTTTCTTCTCTTATTTAGGGAAAATGTGCGAAAAACTATCGTATTTCCTTTGTCGGACGGGCAGGAAATGTGCAAGGATTTGTATCGGAAGTGCGTCCTTGCGGGGCACAATAATATCGCAAAAATATCTTACCCCTCGTTCATTATGTTTCTGAAGAGCAAAGATTCATATCGCTTGTGCTGCTATTTTTTGTGGTCTTATTTTTTCTCGGTTTTTCTTTATTCCGTCTACTTTGTGGTAATTATTTTTTGGCTTTCGAAAATTGGTGCGATTGATTTACAGTCGGCGAGGTCACGCGTGACACGGAACCTTTTCCAAGAAAGATCACAAGAATTGCTTATTTTATGTATACTAATTACCTTAGGCATGATTGAAATTATAATTGGCTGATGACTGCTATTAAAGTAAAGCTTATCATTGTATAAAGAAATTTAGATAAAGTGTTTATCGAACTTTTACAATCGTTAACCGATATAAGTTAATTTGTTAATTACTCTCAAAGCCGCTTATCCGCTGTATTGTTTTTTTTTTGTCCTAAGGGAGATACCAATTAGCGAAACCAATTTGTCTGCAATTATTCGCCATTAAGACCAAAACCACTTTTCAGAGTGCAGGGAAAAATTGCTCATGACTAAGGCGGCAACAAGACACCAACACAATGGCCAAGAAAAAGAGGCGCTGACAACCAAATGGCTCCCAGGGCGACTCAGCCAAATGTGTGAAGAAAAATAAAAATACAAAAAAAATTCAAGACAAATACGAAAGAAAAATAGTTTGCCTGTATTACACGAAGACAGCGATACGGACACAAGGACACAACATACGACAAGGATCTCTCGAGTAAATATTTATTAGAGCCAGAGCCAGAAAGCCGAGGTGAAAAGAGTGCTCCTCAATGGCCACTCAAATTAGGGCTAACAACGTGCAAGTAGCAATTTCGTCGGAGAAAAGAAAATTGAAAGGATGCTGCACAGCACCACACTCACACTCACACCCACACCCACACCCACACCCACTCCATTCTCGATTTTCCGATGTTCCAGCTGCGGTTAACCACTCGAGTCGATTTATTTTGTACACAATTTGCCTTGAAAACTAACGCCCCGTGTCCTGCAGATCCAGGATTCAGGATCCAGGACATTGTAGCCGGGAAAGGACACGGCCACGAACACGGCGTTTGTTGCCTTTTTTACAGCTCTCAAGGAGCCTCGGGGTCTCAACTTCTGCTGTTGTGCAAACAAAGTGCGAATGGACCTTCGGCAAATAGACCACGATGGGCATGACGGACAAGAACAAGTTGAAAAGGATGTGCCAGGATGCAGACAGAAAAATTGTGTGATTTGATCAAGCATTTGTACTTGAAAATCAGGTTTATGGATAATCAGAGAAACAACGATCACTTACGCTTTGATTCGTTTTCAATTCAGTTGACATAAATCATAACAATTCATTATATTTGTTGACTTAAAAGTTTGGATTTTAATTAACAATTTTAAAATTTTGTAAGTGACTTGAATCTTGCGATGTTATTAAATAAATTCTACCCTATTTAGGTTTTTTTTTAGCCTTATCGCTCAGTGCAGAGGTGAAACTAGAAGATAAAGACCACTTTAAAGTGGCTGGCAACAGCTTCCGGAAAGGTCAACAATGAGGGAATGACAATGACGGAATGACGAAACGACTGAAAGACAAACGAAGAAGTCGAACTGAAGAACCACACAAACGGAATGCCAAATAAACAGATGTAAAGTGTGAAAATTTAACAAGATAAGTGCGTGTAAGTCTCGCATACAATTATATCTGCGATGTGTGTGTGCAAAATGTGCGAAGAAGAGATAGCCGATTCCGGTGAAAATTGTGCGGGGCGTGGCCATTTCTCCGTGAAATGAAGTTCTGAGGCATAAGGTGGTAAAACATGTGCGAGAAAGGCACTTTTTCAATAATAATAGTACCGTAAAACGTCATAGCGTGTTAAAAATGCTTTAAAAATGTTTACTATATTTTGTGTATGCATATATATAACACCAAATATTCCCTTATAGATAAGATTGTTTAAGGAATGACATTAAATGTAGAAATTTAAACGGTTCCCGAATTTTATTTCCCATTTTGTGGTTAGTTCTAAATAAGTTACTTATTGATTTTCCTACAAATCTATACAACTTTTAATACTGGATTGAACTGTGCATAAATACTTGGAGCTTTAATCTCTTTTAATGAAGCGCCACTGGCTATCTCATTTTAATGGATGCTCGTGCCAACTGGAGTTTGCTAATTTCACTGAAAATTATGCGCTTAATTAGCGATACACACGCACACACTCACTCACACACAGAAAACGAAATCGTGCCTCGAGTGAAGTGTGTGTGAGATTTAACACTTTGCTGACAGGACGGCTGCCGCTCACTAACCGTCCCTGCCCCCTGCCTCCTGCCACGCCCCTACTTCTGTCCCTCCCTCATTCAGGGCGAACACTTGGAAAAATCACAGTGCCATTAAAGCAAATAAAATGCTTAATTCCTTTTTTGAATCAAAACGTGAGTTATCCAAAAGGGGATTTTCTTTATCATAATCAACAAATAATTTCATTCAAAGTATGTATAATAACTATTAAGTATAGTAAAAACTATTACAATAGGCTTGTTAATTTCAATGTTTTTAACAAATGTTCAAGTACCGAAAAGTTTCTTATAGGCAAAGCCAGGTAACTTTCGTATGCAACATCTTTTTTTTTTCTTTGTTAAACGTCTTTTTTTTGTAAGTGCATGAGTGTTATTAATAAGCTCGGACCCCCGTAACATCCCCTTGGCCGACAACCGCGCCCTTTGTCATGTGCTTAATCGTGTCGTTTCATTGTTTTAACTCCGATGAGGACGCAACTCAATTGCCAACCCCTTTGAGCTTATTAGTGCGCCTATGGTTGGGCAAGGGACGAAGGACCAAGTACGGAGCTCGGAGCACGGAGCACAATCCAGGAGACAGATGCGGTTGCCACTTGGCTGCACCCGTACAGCAGATGCAACAGAGTGCTCAACGCTATGTAGCTCCTTGCCCCCCGTACTCCTCCTAATTAGCCGCAACTCTTTGCTTTTATACCCCTATTCGAAGTAACTCACTGGCAAAGTGCAGGTGCAGAATATGTTTTTTTTGCTAGGTTCCTATCTACAATAAAGCCAGTTCAAAAGTATCCAAAGTCCTCTGCAAAAACACTCAGACTTGAATACAATAAAAGTTATATTTTAATGTTCACATTGGATTGGTTTTGATCCATTTCAAATGAACAATAACAGCTTACTGATAGCTAGAAAATTTCCTATTCAAATATAGGAGCAATTTGACGATAAGAATATAGGATAAGATTAACAATTTTAATATAATAACAAGGAAAAATAGTTGAGAAAAACATATATGTGAATATTTCCATTACAGTTGCCTTATTTTATAATTAAACTAGACAAGAATTAAACAATGTTCTTAGAACCGACAATAAATTCTAAAACAGTGGTTTGGAGAAAAGCCAATTATTAGAGTATTATTTTATTAAAAAGATATTTGTTGTCAAAATGACAGAGGGCAAAAGTGCCACATCTAAAACAAAACTTTATTGTTGGCTCTATTTTAATTTATTGGATTCGGGGTTATAAGCCAACGTAATAAAAAAAAAAAACAATTAATAGAACAAACTTAATTTTGTCAGACAATGCAAAAAAATGTCTTTACTTTAGTTATAATGACCTAATCATGGTCTTAACGATGAGTCTTCCAACTATATGTTTATGGAATAATAATCTAAACAATGACTTAAATACATGGCCTGCCATTTAGCCTTAATTAACTGTTGGGATAATTTTTCTGAAATATAGATGGTAATAATAAGGGCTATGTTTATGCCGGATATTAAGGAATTGTTTTCCTTTATTTAGGGAATTTAGTTTTCTGTGAGTAGAAAACTACACCTGAGGCGTTTGCTATTCCGGGCCATGGGCCACTTAACTCACCTGCAAACTGGGCGCCGAAGTGCTGCTGAAAGTGCCCCCGGAACTCGTGGGGCGTACTGAATCCGGGCGGCAGGAATCCCCGGAGATAGGCGGCCGCCGCCAAGGTGGTCATGTGGTGATGGTGGGCGGCCGCCGCGTTTCCCGGATCCGCTGCAGCGGCATATCCGGCGGCGGCATAGAAGTTGGCCGGATTGAAGACGGGCAGTTGGCAGTGGGCGGCGGCCGCCGCCGCAGCCGCTGCAGCCGCCGATAATCTGGAGACATCGGGCGATATCGAACGGGATTCCCTTAAGTTGTCTATAACCTGCTGCTGCTGTTGTTGCTGTTGCTGCTGCAGTTGTTGCTGCTGCTGCTGTTGTTGTTGCTGCTGTCCGGCGGTTAAAGAAGACCCATTAACGGGCGTACTTGCAGCCGGCGGGGGCGTGGCTGCCGGCGAGGGCGGCGCCTCTGTGGGCGTGGCACTGGCATTGTTGTTATTCTGTTGTTGGTAGGCGCCAAGTCCCAGAATCTCCTGAATGGCGAAGGGCGTTCGCATTTTGGTGGCCTGCATTTTTGCCGACGGTACTTTGCACTTTACTGTGTTACTGCGATTTGGAGTTCCTAGTTTTTGTCGTCAAAAGTTGGAGAATTCCCAAGTTTCTATTTATTGCACACTTTCATGGCAGCTGGCAAACACACGCACACACGGACACTGGAAAAAAAGTTCACTCACGCACTTAGGGTTTCTATATATATAAATATATATATATATATATTTTGGTATTATTGTGGTTTAGTTTTTTTGTATTTTAGAGTGTGTTTTGAGCGCTGGAGCGTTCGGTGCGGCGTTCGAAAACGAACTGAAATTGAAAAGCGAATTGCACGCCAGCAAAAGCGTCGCTTTTTGCGTCGCTGCCGACGTCGACGACGCTGCCGGCGTCTCTGCCCGCTCCCACACAAGCGGCAAAGCAAAAACAACTCGCAGCGCCATCTTTGCGGGCCAAAAGGGGATGGCAGTAGTTGCGCCATGTGGCCATCTCCCTCTCTCGTGCGCTATTCTCTTGGATACTTCCAATGCAGAGGGGTTATCGTCTATTCTTCTCGTTCTTCCGCACGTCAAACCCCTATTTCGCTCTCTTTTCGTCCTGGAAGTCGCTCACGTACACTGTAAACACTGTGTATGTGCCCGGTTTTGAAGTGTGCGTGTTAATTACACGCGATTTTATTTCGCTCCGAGTTTTTCGATTTTTCGATTTCAGTTTGTTTTGAGACGCCAATGATGCTATATGTCCTTATGTATAGATATATCTGTGTGCGAGTGAGAGAGTGCGTGTGCAATTGGAATTAACCCTATTTACGTTTTTTTCTTGTTTTTTGTTTGGTTAATAAATTAACTTAAATAAACCATATAAAGGCAAAGATTGGAAATATTTGCTTGCATTGATAATAAGCCGTATTATTTAAAAACCCCCTTTATAAAAATGGTTCACTCAAAAATTTCCCGCCAAAATTGCTGTTTCAAAAACTTTATCAGAGTTTTAATTTAAGTTTAGCTTTAATATCTTAACATTATTTAATTTCATTGGTATTCAATGATATTTTGAACAACCTACTTTGTAGTTCAACAGGTTCAAGGCTCAGTAGTTGTAATCTTTATAATCTTGATATTTTATTTTTATTATACTCTATGTTAACACTTTGTTAGAAATTTAAAAAATCGACTGAAATACTTTTGAATTTATACATCCGGCATTGATTTTTTGAGCAGAGTTTTGACTTTTCTAATAGATAAATTTATTAGATTAGTGATTTAAATTCATAATTAATCACTGATTATTTTTTTATTACGGTCAAACGAAAATTCTGCTTTTCATATATTATGCGTTTGTATGCGAGCTGTGTAATCTGTAATACTTGAGCTTACCAGTCTTGCTTTCATAAATTAAACCACCATCTGGCTCCAAGATCAATTCGAGTTATGGAGATTTCGAGTTTTGGAACATTTGTTACCTGTATTTTCATTATCATGACTTACAGGGACTAAAAATTAAATTGGAATTTTGCCAAAAATGTCTTCACTTTCTCTTTAACTTTTTGCGATTTCCCCGCTCTCTCTCCCTCTCTTAGTTCTCTCTGAAAGTTACGTTTTTCCTGGAAGTTTTAAGTTCCCTGCGCTTTTCCGTTTTCCGTTTTCCACGTTTCTCCCCAAATTGCTTGCATTGTTCAGGCCAAAGTTGGTCATGTTAATTAAGCTTCGCTCGTCCCTTCTCATTCCCTCTCCAGTATACCCCTCTCTCTCTCTTATCGATTAGCCGATGCTGCTATCGTCCACTCGCTCCTCCGCTCCTCCGCTCCACCCGTTTCCCTCGGCCCGGATTGCACTTGCAAACATTAATTAGTCGCATTGCATAACAATTGCATAATCAATATGCCATTTCAATTAACTGCTTGGATAGCAATTAGTCAGCCCACTAAACCGCCCAACCACCCAACCACGCCTCCTTTTCAGCCCATGTTTTTCCGCCCACTGGATTTTTCTGTGGGTTATTTTAAGTGACTAGCACTTAGTAACTTAAACTATACGCTAAAAAACCTATATGGGTGGAAAATAATGTAATGAAATGTAATTATGAGACATTAAAATATTTGGTTGTGATTTTAAATGGCAGTATACAGTTTATTATGAAATTATTTTTTAGGTGATCTAGTTGACCTAGGTTGTAAAAACACCGAATAAAATTTTAGAATATAATAAAAACCTTTTTATTAACAATAGCTTATATCAAAAAGACTTAATATATGTAATATATTTAACAACCGACATTTACTTTTATTACGTCAGTTGTATGTACATTTATAATGCACAACCACTCTTATTTTGTTTGGCTTTCATCTTAACTCTTCAACTGCACCATTAATAAAACCCATTAAAACTGACAATTTTGACAGCATTCCATTTGCATGACTTATTTTTCGCTTTAATCTTCGCATTTTCAGTCTCAAGTGGCAGTATAAAATGGCATATGAAATAAATCTAATTAAGGAATGGCAAAGTGGGTGTTGTAGGGTGCAGTTTGATAGTTGAAAATGAACTGAAAAACTTAGGCGAAATAAATAAAATAAATATTGTATTTATATTTGTGATACCTTTAATTGCCTTTTTGTATTTTAAGCAGATTGAAAGTATGGCAAATAGTGCAAATTAAATTGTATTAAATCGCTTTAAGCATCATGTTTTCATTTCCACAATAAACATTCATATCCTTTGGGATGTAAGGCCCATTCTTATTTGTTTGGGACCCCCAATCCCCCACGTAATTGGTTCGCAGCCGTCCTCACATGACTTTTAAGTGAAACAGAAGTGGTCAGGACACAAAAGTTCGATAAAAGGAGTTTCCGTTTCGCATTGTCCTCGAGGACTCGAGCATTATTTCATATTTATAATGTAATCTGCACTTGAGCCTCAAAGAGACGGCGCATAAATCACGAATACAAATGGAGGCAGGTTTGGCGACTATTCCGAATATATATGTATATTCTGTATTCCGTATTCTGTATTCCATATGCAGAGCGTCCACTTCATGGACTAAAAGCCTTTGTATGCGGCTTATGCTCATGCTTATGTTTTATTTTTTATTTTTTTTTTACAGCGACGCCTTTTTTGTTTGATGTTCGACGGCCACTTCAGATGCATTTGGATTAAGTCGTTTTCATATATGTTTTCCGCGGGTGTGGGCGCAGCAGTTCCTTGGTTTTAGCTTTTGTTGAATGCAAATGGGAAATTCACTTCGATTATTGGTTGATTGATCCTTTGATACCCTGATCTTGAGACTCAGAGAGACCCTACCCCAATACTCATTAGGCTAAAAGCCTCGGTGGCCAACTAATTAACCGAGGAGGCGAAAGGAACATCTGCCATCGATTGCATCGCTTTTGGTTTTTTGTTTTTGCTCACTTGTTGGGCTGTTTTAGGTCCCCGGGGGAATTGCACGGCATTGTCTTCGGCCAACTCCGTAGCCGACCGCATATTAGCCCCCGTAATGCCCAAAGTTTTTGCCATTGCCATTGCCATTGCCATTGTTGTTGCTAAGCCAGCAAGGACATTGGCTGGAATTCTGAAAATCCTGCCATTTGACTAATGACAAACCCGCAATCACTCTACGGGAGTTTCATTCGCAAGGATCTGTTGGGGTCCGTAGGACGATATCCTTGAACTTAAAATAGCATAGGGATGTTATTAAAACAAGTAAAAACTTGAGTTTAAATTTTTTCGTAATACGCAATCAATCTGTTTGGCTCACGAACTTTTTTATAAATTTATATTACATATTTTTTATAGTTGGGATCAATTTAAGTAATTTAATAAATCAATTGATTTGACGATAAGCATATTCCTTTACTATTTTGACGTTTTTATTTTACATAAATAAATATATTTATTATGTTAAGAAAATTACTACTACATTTTTTGTTTATTTTTAATTTAGATATCGCCATAAGATCTTATTTCTATACTTTCTAAAACTTCTAAGAGCTTTTTTTAAGATATAAAAGAATTGGAAAATAAACAAATTAATAAGTACATAAAGTAAAATTGAAAACAATTTCACGTCCTTGGAATTGGATAATTGCAGAAAATGTATCCGAAACTTTTATAATTACGTTTATATTTTGCAAATGAAATCCTAAAATTTATTTGTACAAAATATTGGCGTATCCGAAGCGAATGCTAATCAGCGGAAAGGGCTCAAAACATTTGAGAGGTCCCTCAAAAGACAGACTGTACCCAAACCGGCACTCCTGTATCCCTGTGCCATATTATCCTGGCCATTGTTCCATCGTTCCTTCTCCTTTTTCGTTATCCTGGCTGACACGCTCCCAAATGGCGACGTCGCTTTGAGCCACTTGGAAATCGTTAATTTCATAATTACATGTTTCATGCACACGCTCCGAACTCAGAACTCCGAACTCCAAAATGGGGAAGTCCGGGTTGTATATACATATACAAGAATGCGTGTATATGTGTTGGCTTGCCTGTGCATGTGTGAGTGGCACATAAGTGGCAGCCAGCCAGAAAGCCAACACCATTTTGGCCATAATTTAGTTTTGCCCGTCCATTAGCAGTTCAGGCCACACGAAATGGGCGGTGGTGGCGCGGGGAGGGGCCTTTGTTGCAATGCCACTCAGCGGGAAATCAGCACCAGGATTGGGTGATGGTTGGTGGGAGGTGGGAGGTGGGCAGTGGGCCGGAACCGCCTCGGTGAGGACCAAGTGGCCTCGAAGAAACGGCCACAACAAGCCAGTCTACACAAACAAAAATTTTAGGGAAAAGTTTAGATTTTATACACAATACCAGCAATCGATAGAACAATCGACGATTTCGATAGTTGGAAACTGGCCGCACATCGAGCAAAAGATTCCTTCTATAATATAATATTTTTATTAAGTTAGCTATATTTTGGTTATATTTCTTAACTTGAATTTAACTAGAAAATAATATTAGCTTTACAAATGTTCCCGTATTTATTATTAATAATTTGTGTATATATATGTTTTTCAGTGTTTCACAGTGAGGCACAGTGGGAGAGAGAGGGAAGAAGTGGTGAAAAGGGGCAGAAACAGGGGCAGCGGCAACAGAAGAAGTAAAAGAAGGACGAGTGGATAATTATTAATAATTATCGCATTGACGTGTTTTCGTTCTCAGTTTTTTTTTTTGTTTTTTTTGCTATGCGAGGGTGTGTCCGTAACTTTGTGTGTGGTGAGTGGTACATATGTAGTAACAGTGGTGTAAGTGGTTTATATAATTGGTCAACTTCTGATCCATTCCCTTCCAAATTTCCCCTTTCTCGTTGGCCACTTGGCTTATTCTTGCTTTTTCAGATTTCTTTGACTCAAGGGGTTGGCAAAAAAAAAAAAAACGGGTAAAAGGGTTGCCGGTCATCAGAGGGTTAAGAAAAAGAAGAGGGGCTTAGCTTATGTTCAGGGGTTAACAAGGAATTTTAAAATATGATTTGAAGCTAAGGTTTAGGTTCTTGGGCTCCTTAGTTTTTAATTTAATAATCCAGAAAGGACCAAATTAGTAACATAAATAAGATAAAAATAATAACATAGATTATAATAGTTAAAGAACTAATAATTTTTGATATTGCATTAAATACATTTTTTTTTTAAATCAGTTCTTAATATTTAAAGGTTACAAAGAAAGCTAACTTAATAGTTTTTACTAATTTTAAAGTGCTACTGATGTTAGGATATGCAATTAACCATACTTATTGATGACATAATCTCTGGAATAAGTTCGCTTTCATTTCCAACTTATGTCCCCATTCCCCAGGCCTAATCAACCGTCTCTTTTCAGCGAAAAGGCTGGAAAAACCTTCTATGTTGGACCTTCACCCCTTAGAATAACTCCTCAAGCCCCAACCATGTTTTTATTTAGCTGCGAGCTCATTAAGCTTCAGGCGTATTAAGCGAATTCCGCTTTTTTCAATTATTTCACCAGAAACAACATTTAAATGGGATTCATAAGCGCTCATAATTCAAAATTAATCCCAAACATGAGGGGGTTTTGTCGGGGGTTGTCTTTAGATTCTTTGTGGACATTGCGCCTAAATGAGCAGCGTTCTCTTCAAATGAATGTGAATCTGAATCACAGACTTCAAAAGGGGGCGAAAGTCGGGGTGAAAAGCGGGCTTTTCCTTTACTTTCTGTCGACGTGGCTTTTTCTTTTTGACCATTTAAGTCGGCGCGACCCATACACCAAACAAATTAAAAGTAAACGCTCTTTCAAGTGTTTCTATGTTTCAATGTTATCTGAAGGTTTATTTTCTTAATTACGCAGCTCAAAATGGTGGAGCTCCATTTGACGGCCAATGCCTTTGCAATTATGTGATTTCAGAATTTTTCAATTAAAAGAGTTGAAAGAAATGTCAGCTGCATAGTAGACATTCGCTGACATTTGTTAAGGGCTTTACGCTTTATTACATTTGGTTTTTTCTAGGGATTAGCGCAGCTGATGATTTGTAAAAAAAACTTTGAAAAACTAGTTATGCAGTTTACTTCTGGTGCAAAAAATTTTTAATCAAAAGGGAAAAAATGACAAAGTGACAGAGTACAACTATAGTTTTGAGTTCTTGCAGCAATATATTCTTCTTTCCCTCTATCAAACATTTTATAGCAAATTTATGGCAAACTGAGTCGAGCTACGTTAGATGGCGCCACGCAAAAAAAAGGACGAAAGTCCTTTGAAACTCGTGAACGTCCTGCGGTTTGTGTGCCCGTTAAAAGCCCAATAAAGCTATGATGAAAGCTTGGCGGAGCTTAAGCTTAGAGCTTGTTTTTTTGTACCTCATGATAAATATTATTTTGTATATAAATTTATTTTATATTTAATGGTAGAGCATGTTGTTAAGCGCACTAAGTTTGTACTATAAATATTAACCTTAGTATGCAGACCATTCCTTAGAATGAGTCATCAGTTTTAAACAGCAAACAATATAAAATGTGTCATTTTGTTGTTTTTTTAGAGTATGTAAATATTTTTGTTGTTTTTTTAGTGATTTAATATTCAAAAATGATTTTATTTTAAAGGTAAACTTAAATTTAAGCATAAACTTTTTAATAATTTATTTTATTTTGCTATTTTAATATTTTTGATTTTAATATTGTATATTTTGTTGAAATTATAAAACATTAATTTAATTGTTTGTATTGTAGCGACTATGATACTATGATACTAAGACTTAATTTACAACATTTTAAACAGGAAAAAACTATGCTTACATTTTTGGTGAACTAAGTGGTATATATACTATTTTTTTTTAATATTTTTAAACATTTTGTATTGATTCAAATTTAAATAAAAAAAATAAATTTTTGGTTGATATTCTTTGGGTTCTTTAAAATGCACGCGACCTTTAACGAGCAACTTAAATTGGTTAATTTGAAAAGGGACGTAAAGGGGAGGGAATTGGGAAGAGCGAATTTGATATCCGATGGATGACAGCAACATTGGATGGATTGGATGGATGCGTGACAGATGGAGCACTACAAACAGCCACACCCACACCCACACACACGGAAACGCACCCACACACACACAGTGCCATCTACATCCATGTCAGTATCTGATTGAATCAACTTTATTTCAAAATGATGCCACTTAAGGACTCCTCCGGCCCCTTAAAATATATGTGTGTGTTAGTGTGTGTGTAGCTGTGTGTTGGATACAGCTTTGCATGCACATCCTTACACACACACAAACACTCGCAGCCAACCGAATCCGTAGCATACTTTTTGGCATGTGCAACGTGCCGACCGAAATAAACTTGATAACAAGCAATTTCTCACGTCTCTCGAGCGTGGCAGTTGCCATTTTTGGTTGCCAGCGATGCTTTTGTTGATTTTGTCACCATTTCCGATTTTCAGGACGATGATGAGGGCACACACTAACAATCACATGTGTAGGAATCAAAATCTGCATGAATACACTGCACACAAAATTAATAAGGCACAGTTACAGTTCTTAAACTTAAATAAATATATACACCAGGAAAATTGCACTACTTCCGAATTCCATTTGCAATAAGAATTAGGCATATATGAAAAAATATAACAAATATAAAACCTAAATATAAATAAATTGATGTAAATGTAAATGCTAGTTTTTGAATAAATTAAAATTTATTTCAAGCCCTACACTTCATTTTTAATTTAATTTTGATGTTCGAATTGGTGTCATTAAATTTGTATTACATTATTTATTATACTAATTATAATTTCAAAATGATAAGGGTTTATATTTTCTATTGGCAAAAATGGAGAATCCTTTCTTAATTTTTTCTCTGTGTGGGTGCGTTTTTCTCCTCATGTTTTGACTTTCGACGTGTTCCATTTTGATCCGTTGCTCGTTTTGCTTATCATTAGTTTAATTGGTGGCATGACGACATCATTGACATCTATTTCCAGCACCCCGCCCCCGTTTTCCCGCTTTTCCGCCACCTTTTGGCATTTAATTGGACGTTGGCAGTCGCAGTCGCAGCAGGTGGTGAAAAAAGGACGAGATGGGCGAAATAGGGAGTGACAAGGATTAAATAGGGGGAGTTGCTTGTGTTTTGACATTTGACACAATTTGGATGGCTCGCAGCGGCATCAACAAACCTCCCCCTGGAATCCCACCACCCCGTTTCCCTGGTCGACTTTTAATTTGTCACTAATTTTCCACGTCTCGTCAAATTTCATTCCTCATTAACGCCCAACGGACACAAAAAAAACATGCTTCCAATTTCGCCAACTTAATGAAAGTGTCAACATTAACGAGCCTCAAATTGTTTTCATTTTCACTTGGCAATAATAACAGCAATAAAATAATAATAACGATGCCGGCAACGGACTTCCCATTGATTACATCATCATAAAAGCTGGAGCTTTGTCACTTGATTGATTGGAAAAATTATTCAATCTGTTGTACGGACTTTCGTTATTATTTGGATTATCGGGGGGAAAATTGCGGTTGTATAGATTGGATAAAAGTTAATGTCCTTTGATTTGAGTAGATTACTGATAAATGGCCGTAAGGATTACCAACCTATTGAGGCTGTAATTTATGATTTTGAATTTTTGGGCCATGAATATTGTAGTAAATGACGTTAACACATAAAAAACTCACCATCAAAACAATGAGCTGAACTATGAGCTTTTTAAATCAAATTGGAAAGATATACATAAGTATTTTCTTAAATCCTTAAAATTGATATTAATATTAATATTTTTAAATCTCTAAAATGGGAATGGAAATGCATCTGTAAATATATTTAAATTTAATTTATCTTTAATTTTAAAAGTCATAGATGTAGGCTTAATAGTTTTTTATGACTCAGCTTAATTTAAAGTGAATTAATCTTTTTAACTGAAGTCGTGATATCGATTCCCAGAAGTATTTCGAAATGCCTGGGGAAGGAGTCGCAAAAAAAGGATGCTGGGCAAGGCAAAAGCTGCCTATTTAGACAATCGCTGTCAAAACATTTGGTAATTGATACCAGAACTCTCGTCCTCACCATCACGACTAACTAGGACACAATGCCAGCCGCACAAGAAAATAATAATAAATAGGAGGAAACGCGGCAAGTTGATTAAATTGCGTGAAGAGCCAAGCGACAACCGCAAGGATAATAAGGATAATGGCAGAAAGGATTGCCCGTGTCATGACGATCTGGTTTCGATTACAAAAAGGAAGTGCTCCGCTCCCTATGTTTATTTGTATTTTGATTTTTATTTGTATTTTTGTGCCAGCTCCAATTCAATTGCCGCTTCCTGGCGCAAATGTCATTTGTCCAAGGATCGGCACAAAGGATTCGATGATGTGATTTCGCTTTAGGGATATTTCATTCCCCGCCGGTTTTAATTACGTCAAGTGATTCGCAATAAGCAAAATGGAAATCAAATGCGCCATCTTGCAGGTTTCCCTGCATCCGCATCTCAAGTGACATTTATACCGCGTGTTTTGAAAATCCAAATCCAAATTGAAATCAAAGTCCCACCACATTTTCAAGCCTCGTCGACATTTTCATTTCCCATGGAGCAGTGGAAATAAAGGAGGAACTCTCAAGCAGCACCACAGCAAAATGGCGCTTTATTATCCAAATTATAGTCTCACATTTGCGATCCATCAAGCTAACAAGACGCACAGCATAAAAATTTTAGATTTATATTTTTCGACATATTATAATATATATGACAGCGATAGTGTAAAAATCATTCCATTTTTTTTCCATTATATAGAAATTAACTGTTTTAGAACTTCCTTAGTTAATTTTAGCAAAACGTACCAATGGCTTTTTTTTTTATTATGATTAATATCCATGATATGATTAGTGTTCGCTTAAATTTAAAACGATTACGAATGGACTTTATAGACTTTAGCTTTTAAGCTAAACTCGCGAACGGTAAGGAAGTCAAGAATGTATATGCTTTTACCCTTTGCAAGGTTATACAAAATATTCTTATATTTATATTTCCTAAGCATTAATGAAAGAGCATAGAATATTTTTTCAGTGAACCAAACGCTTGCAGCATCCAATTCCAATTCCGATTTGAATGCCACCCCCACACCAACGCAACAAAGGAAATCCTCGTTTTCCACTCGAATTGAGACGCAGTTCCCCCACTCACATTTTTTCCACCTTGAACACATTATGCAATCATTATATTTTTATGCCTATTAACAAATAAATAAATCCAAAGCAATTTGCATAAATATTGCGCAGGTGATTTGGTCAATGGAGTGTGTCTCAGACTGCGATTATGAATAAGTGGATTGAATGATAAATTGACTACTCAATTGGAATTGGTGCAGGAATATAATGGAGCTGCCGATCATCCAGAGAAAAGAAATTCTAATGAGTATTTTGAATCCTTAAAATCTAAAAATTAAATATATTAAATAAGATAGTAAATTAATATAATATTAATAATTTATAAATAAGATAAAGTCATCTTAGAATCTTAGAAAAAATCATTTTTTGTCTCTCCATTAAAAATCAATCTTCAAAAAACTTAGCCCCATTAAGGTTTTTAGAACATTATATCATATATATTTCCTCGTAGATCCTTTGTGAATGCAATTTTCCTTGCCACTGATATAATATTTGAAGTGGTTCAACCAATTGAATAGACAAAACCAATCACAATCCCTCGATTTGGACAATAAGTGTCCGAGAATAAGCGAATAAATCGAGTTGCCACTCACTTAGCCATGAAAAGCATTTCGCCCCTGACCATTTTTCCAGGATTTTCCCGAGCAGCTGAGGCACCTTTCCGCATATGTCCTTCCGCTCCTTTGTTGCTCAATTTGTGTCTCAATTTGCTCATTTATTCCCATACACTTGGCCTGCCATTTTCACACTTGTTTTGCAAGGAGCAGGAGGACAAAATTGAGTTGGCAGGACACAGGAAGTACACAGGAAAGTCTTTAGGTGTCTTGCAAAAATAAATAATATAATGTAAATAAATATTAAAATGTATTAGAAGCAGTAAAAATTCTGTGTCGGTTCCTTTAAAAACTTTAAGAAATTACTTAAAAGGTATGGAAAACTAAAGATTTTTTAAAAAACGTTTAAGCTTGTTTATTTTTGCAATTATAAAAATAAAAGATGATTTAAGAAATCTTCTTTAAGATGTTTTTATTTTTATTGTGGGTTAATTAATAAAATGGACGGCAATAATCAATAATGATGTACAAAAATCAGCTTTGGAGTCAGAAATTGAATGGAAAATACTTTTAAATTTTCTATCCAATTAAAATCGAATTTCTCTCCGTGTTGAGGCGAGTGGAATGGCGTGAAAACTCAATTGCAGTTCACATGACAGGACAATTGCGATGAGTCCGATATCATTATCATTGTCATTATCATTACACCTGCCACTCCACTCGCATCGAGTTTTCTGACTAATTGCTGCCTGCTCTTTGCCGCCAAGCGAAAGTTTTTCCCGCGGAAAAGCGGGGAAAGTCAGCCGTGAAATTTTAATGATTCGTAAGTTGATACGCCTTGTAAGGAGAACTTAAGACAACAAAAAAAAATATGGGGATTGGGGATGGAATGGTGGAAAATGCAAATTAAGCGAGTTTCTCGTCTTTGCCAAACTCCCACTAATCCGGTAAAGGACAATTTCTTATTGAGTATCAAAGGAGAAAAGCGAAGCGGGAAAAACCCAAGCGAACTGAGACAGAAAAAGGTGGCCAACCAAAAGAAAAAGAAAAAAACCCTCGTGGAATAATGCGAACAAATGAAGTGCGGGGGTGCATGTCAAAAGATTATGACAATTTTCCCACCACAAATGAACATGAAAATCCGACAGGCGACAACGACAGCCAAAGGAGCAACAGCCCAGGACCTTGAGCCATTGTTAGCTGCTGTTGACAAGGATTAAGGACATCTACGGAGAATAAGAAAATGACAAAATTCACACAGGCACAAAAAATACTATATATATGGCAGAAAAGAAAGAAAAGCCCGAACAGACAGCGGCACAAATGTAATCAATGTGCGAGGAAAATAGCGAAAATTATGATTGATGTCGATTGTTTGATTGGGTCGAAGGGGGGAGAGATTGGAAATCGGAGGAGGGACCCCTGTTCGGGGTCACCATTTTGTTCAGACTTGAGTTGGGAAAAATTCGACTTGGAACATGGCTGTGCTACATTAGGCAAAAAAAAATTCGACTTGTAATATTGTTTTACTACACCCAAATATAAAACTGGAGTTGGAGTTTAGTTTTAATAAGTGGGTCTTGAAAATAATTTACAGACGGTATTCAAGTTTAAGTATTAGTTCAATAGTAAATTATAAACCCTTATACTTCTTAGTTTCATTTCTTTAACGAAGAGTCTAAAACTGTTGTTTAAGGCCTACTTGCTAGACCGTAAGTAGTATTTTAATAATTTAGTGATATAAATTTAATACTTTTCTTTTTGAGAAGTTTAGCTTACCCAATAGTATAAAAATCAGTTTATTCGTAGTTTGCAACTTCAACTGTTAAAATGAGAGCAAGGATAAATTCTACTGGTAACGTTGTTGTGCTACATAATTTGTTTACACTTTTAACAAATTAATGAATTTCTCCCTAACTTTGTGATTAGAAGTGTGGTCACAATTTTGTTAAAATATATTTGAACTTATGAGCAAGGAAAAACTCGACTTGTAACATTGCTATGCAGATTTTCGGGCCCAGTTTTTGTACAATTTTACAAACTTAACGAATTTCTCTCAGAGTTTGCAACTTGAATTGCAACTGAGTCGAAGTGGAGTGGCAGGACTGCCACCCGGGGGGCGTTGCAACTTGAACGCGGCAACGGCAACCCTTTTCTCATTAAAAATCATTTAGGAAACGTTTTTTTTTTTTTATTCCGACTGTAATTTCAACAATGTCCTCAAAGGTTCCCAGCCACGCAGCACTTCTTAAGGGTTAGACGATGACGACAATGTCGACGACGTCATCGACGGGGGGCGTTAACCAAAAAAAGTGGGGGGTTACACGATGTGGGAGGGGCGGGCAAATGCATCAAGGATGCCAGAATTGTGGAGCTCCTTTTGATCGAATTAAGATGCCCGGCATGGCGGCCAAATATGGCCAACTTGGCACTTGCCCGGGGGCTTAAAGTCACCCAAAACCCACCCACGATCCACCCACACCCAACCACTTCCGCCTGCAACCACCCACCAACACCCACAACCACCCACTTCCACCTGCCTCGTGCTCGAGTGCAGTTTATTGTTTGATTTCGCTCTTTGTGCATTTGCTCGCCCTTTGAAATTCAAATTGAGACTCAAATTAAAATCAAGAGTGAGCAAAACGTTCGCCATCGTTCCATGTCGGCCATCATGGCTCCCTTTTTTTTGTTTTTAATTTAAAAATCTTCGGTATCCGCCCAATTCGTGGACATCAAAGTGGAGCTTGCCATGTGTAATGGGGAAATGTGGAAATTTTCCCAAAGCTTTGTCTTTTGTGAATGTGCAGCTTGGCTTGCTGTTGCGCCCCCAAAACAAAATGGTAGTAAAATCATCAAATAAAAGGCCTTTCAGGAACACTGAAAGGTTTCACGCTCCAGCGCGATGGCTAAATGAAACTTTTACCAGCTGGAAATCTTTTTACAAAATTTAAATTATTTGAGCAATTATTTAAATAAATAAATTGTTACTGCAACTATTCATTTACCCAAATGAACATTTCATAGCTAATATTAAAATCAAATTTTATGATGAAAAATGTTTAGGCATTTCACTAAATAAGTCCACTTTTTCGTTCCGATTTAACAAAGAATTTTTTTGTTCCATTGAGAAAATAATAAAAAGTATTTTTATTTAGTCGAACGATTGCTTCATCATTTTATGTCACAAAAAATTCAAATAATCAAAATTGAATTAAAATGGCAATCATTTGCCAAGCAGCTTTGAAATATTAAATCTTATTTGGAGTGCCGAACTGAGACAATACGTCCCAAGAAAAATAGAATGTGCATTTATTTGCCCAAGGGTATAGAATCTGATATCTGCTGAAACCCTTTTAACAATTTTTCCTCACCTTCCAAAATCGCCGATGGGCAGATTAAATGAATTGGTAAAATGCACAAACGTAAAAAAGTGCAATGAGATCCTTTGTGACACACACGTGTTTCAATGTCCCCGAAGGACGTCAGTCCGTCAAAGGGATATCGCACCTCAAAGCGAAATGCAAAATGCAAAATAATTGTTTATGGTGTTTTAACAATTTGCACGGAACGAAAAGAAATCCTGGAGAAATACAAACATATAACAATTATAAGGCAAAGGATGGGGTGCATTATGCAAAGCAGCCAAGGATATCCGCAAGGAGGTGAGGTGGGCTATGGGGATATGGAAAAATGTGTCTCATTACAGAGTCGACAGGATGATATATACACCCGCAAACCAACACACACACCCACACACACACTCACAGAGACTCTTGAGGACGACGTCGTTATCCTTAATTTATAAAAGTGTGCGTTGCTGCCGTCGTCATCTTGTGAATATGCATGAACCTGGAAGGAATTAAGTTTCCGACTAACCAACATCACGCCGAGAAACTGATCGCTACACAACCAATATTCAGCCATTTTGAATTATAAAATTTTCAAACGGCCTTAGTTTTGATATCAATAAGACAGTGTTTTGTTTTAATATAAAAAATAATTTGTAACCACTGTATTTTAGAGCACATTAGAAAGTCAAGAATTGAGCTTAAATTATTTAATCGAGATTTAAATTTGGAGAAAATTGGTACTTTGTTGTGAAAACATGTTCCAAAGAAATGTTTAATATTTTAAATAATATTTACAAAGGAAAAACACAACATTATCGACTTTCTTGCATTGTTTAAATGCAATAATTTCCTTGTAATATCAACACATTTTTTTCGGTGCACCTCTGCCACCATAATGAAATGTAATGCAATGTAACCGAATAACGAACCAACCAAGCGAAACCGCCGCTCCACCCAAGTTCCAAGTTTCCCGCCCCACCGAACCACCCACTGTACCACCCACCGCACCACAGAATCTCACACCACCGCACCACAATACCACCTGCAGGCTGCAGTTTTCCTTTTGAGCCCATCCTTCAGTAATTTGCATATGCATTAATATGCTTCAAGTATCCCATATCCCATATCCGCATATCCGAGCATATCCTTGAGTCCTGGCATCGCAGGATGAATAACTTCGTGGTCCTTTGGCTTTTGTGCACTTGTGTGAAATCGCTGGATTGGACTGGGCCTCCAAAGACTCGGGTATCACAATGATGATGTTGCACAAACGAGTCCTTGCTGGTCTGGAAGAGACTGCTTAAAATATTTACAATTCTGGTAAAAAAAATTTTCTTCAACTTATTTGGTTTTATTATACCCTTGCAGAGGGAATTATAATTTCAGTCAGAAGTTTGCAACGCAGTGAAGGAGACATCTCCGACCCTATAAAGTATATATATATTATTGATCAGCATCACTAGGCGAGTCGATCTAGCCATGTCCGTCTGTCCGTCCGTTTCTACGCAAACTAGTCTCTCAGTTTTAAAGCTATCTGCATGAGACTTTCCCAAAAGTTGTCTTTCTATTGCAGGTAGTATATAAGTCGGAACGAGCCGGATCGGACGACTATAGCATATAGCTCCCATAGGAACAATCGGAAAAATAAATGAAAAAAAATTATAACTTTTCTGTTTTTTAATTTTTTTTTTTAGTTCTTCGAGATATAGTAATGGTTAAATATTTCAGAATTACGGTTTAAATTTCATCAAAATCGGACGACTATAGCATATAGCTCCCATAGGAACAATCATAAATATAAATAAAAAAAAATTATAACTTTGGTGTTTTTAAATTTTTCTATAAGTTCTTCGACAAATAGTAATGGTTAAACATTTCAGAACTACGGTTTAAATTTCATCATAATCAGACGACTATATTATATAGCTCCCATAGAAATAATAAAATTATATAAAATAACTATCTAATAATTGAGCTGCAAATCATCATTGCTTCAATGTTTTTAGACGTATACGCAAGTAAATCATAATTTTAATGTTTTCAAAAATATTTAATTCTTGCAATAGCTGCAAGGGTATATAAACTTCGGCTTGTCGAAGTTTGCTTCCTTTCTTGTTTTAAAAATAAATTTAAGGTGTTCAAAATTGGCTAATTACTATACCATTTTTGTGAGGTTTCCATGATTATTAACATTTTGTTTTATTGTTTTTGGTTCTGAGCCAATTTGACCTGGAAAAATATAGGGTTTTTATAATTATAACTTTTTTTTAATTATTGAACAGCCAAACGTTTTTTTTTATTTTAAAGCAGAAAAAAAAATTTTTTAAGTATCTTATGTAATATTTTAAAAATGAATATTTAAATATTCTATAAGTTACCCCATTTCAAAAAATATGATATTTAAGTAGCTTCTTGTTTCAATTTGTTACATTTAAATGTTGCCCTGTTAATTATTTTGTTAAGACTAAAAACCTTAGATCCATCAGCTTAAAAGTTGTTAACATGAAAAATAATGCATGTATATTTTAGAATTTCTGAGTTTTTTTTGTGATTTTTTTTAAAATAGTTTTTTAATTACATAACAGCTATTTCTTGAAAAATTGTTTTGTGTGGCAAAATTTGGTATACAAATTTAAAGTTTTCTTATTTCTAAGATTTTAAATTTATTTTAAATTATGTGGTGGTTAACAAGAATTATCCATTGACTATTTATCCACTGGATAAATCTGATTAGCTTCTTTAATATATTAATAATATTGTGATAAAGTTATTAACATGATAGTGAGCTATGTCTAAGGATCTGTTGAATTGGTTGCTTGGTTAGTTAGGCGCTTGTTGTGCAAAAGTAACCACCGATTACCGGAGGGGTTGCCAAATCCAAAGCCAACTCGTAATCAGCGTTTTAATAAACTCCTCACCCCCATATTCCGTGCATTCCGTATACCCCAATCCTTCGGCGAAGGAAAATTTATAATGGCTTCCTCTTATGGGACCACCTCTCCAGCGGGTGCAAAAGAGAGAGGGCTAGCGCAACGGAAAGAGACGGCAGTATGGCGAGCGAAAGAGTGAGGGCGAATGGTGTGTGCGCAGGTCGAATGAGTGCGAGCGAGAGGGCGCGAGGGAGAGAGCGCAAATGCAATTCATAAAATGAAAATGAATAAATGAGGCCACAGAAAAAAGGGCGTGTGACAGAGAGGGCACTAAGGTGTGCGAAAGAGAGGGCAGTTCAAATTAACTGGGAGGGGCGAACAGCGAACTCCTGTCAAGGATGATTGCAAAATCAGAACAAGGCAAAAAAATCGAGGGTTGCTCTCGGCCACTCTTAAACCACCCACTCTATAAACTACCCATCACCACATCACCACCCACCCCTTAACCCCCGATTGCCCCGCCAGCAGGTAAGAAACAACCACCAGAGGGCTGCCGTGGGTTAAACAGAGATAGCCAGCCATCGAAGTCCGGAATCCTTGGACCTTGGCGCCAGTTTGGTCCTGGTTGGCTGTCCGCATTTCTGGGGGTCTTCTTCTGGGTGCTTCGCCGCATATTAGATTGGAAATATTGAATCCACGTAATCACCGATTGTGATGACTTGATGATCTGGGCGGTAAACACTTGACGAGCTCGAATTTCGATTGTATCGAATCAACAATTATGCAGGGCCTCTGGGTCTCTCCTCGATAATGAGGTGTATCGTCGAGGCTCCTTTTTAATGAGGCCTGCCTCCAATTAGACGAATTGCGGTTAAGGACAGTCAACTAATACGGCGATTAATCAAGTGGCTGCTCAAAAACTCATTAATATTGATAAATTGCAAAGAATCCTAAAAAATATTCCATCGTCCTATAAAATATTTATGCTTTGAGTGTCGATTATATTTTTAATTCAATTTGGTTAATTTAATTCAATTTACTGAGATGAATGTTTATTTTATACTCTATAACTAGTTTGTGAAACGTCCTTGTTTTTAAACATTTGTTCATCCTTTTTTAAACATTAAAAATTGTCTTATGTTTTAATACATTTTTTACACTTAATCCGAATTTAAAGATAACCGTTTCCAAAGCCCTTAAATTTTCAAAATTCAATATAAAATAGAATTTACTTTAAAAAATTCCTCAAGCAAAACCATACATACAATTTTTGACATATTAAATAATGCCAAGGTATATTTAGGTCTAAATTTATAGGAATAACTCTTTATTATGACTGTCTTGATTTATATATAAGCTGCGTAGGGTTAGGCTTTATAATGAGGAAAAAAATTAGATTAGACTTACAATCACGACTCAAAATTGTTGGTAATGACAAAAATTTTTTATCCTGGCCACCCTTACATCCAATATATAACCGATACTCGCCCAATTTCACCCTCAATCACTGCTTTAGCCCCATGCCTTATGTTCCACTTCATTTGGTCTGCTGATTTCGAAGTTTCTCCCGTATTTCAATGCAATTTTCGCTCTTAATTTTGGGAAGAAGAATCCCGAGTTCGTCTTCATCGTCAGTTGATTATGTCGCTGTGGGAATTGAGTTTATGATGGCAAACCACTCGCATCCATATGCAAATCTCGTTAGTTGAGTCCTCCGCAAATCGTTAGCGAATCTCGAATGCGAATGCGGGAAAATCGAGGTGGAAATTGAATTTCGCAACTTTTTATTTGGCCCTAAACACGCCTCCACAATGGCATATTAATTTCAGTTTCAGATGTGAAAATGTTTGCCAGCAGGGGCTTTGAAAGCTATATCTCCAAGGGTCCTTCAGCCCACACTCACTCTCTATGTTTTATGTTTTATGGCCTAACGAGTTGCAGCATCTCATTCATTATACGACGATTTGCAGTATTATGGCCTCGTTTGCAGGCCCAACCCTTGGGCTTTTTGTCGGTATGTACAGGGAGAAAATATCACCTAAATTGATGCCAAAGTAGGTCCTTTTCTCATATTAAACTATGTGATTTAGGATCTACTTTTATAAAAATAAATAATAAATTAAATGATCTTATATGCAAAAACAAACTTGTTGTGCACCTATCTAAACTTTGTTTCTGTTCGATCTAGGGAATCGTAGGATTCACTTATTTTAAAAAAAACAAAGAAAGTATCAGCAAAATAACCCCTGTTTTGGGGAAAAAACAAACTTGTTATTGTTTATCTACATGTTCTTTTAGGACTACATTTTACAAATAAAACTGAGAAAATATCAGCAATTTTATAATAATTTGAAGTTTGCAAAAATAAACTTTTTTTGTATAGATAATATGTTTTTTTCTGTGTGTTGTAGGACTCATCAAATCTAAGATTTTTTTTGCTTTGCCCGGAAGAAAATTTGCATTAAGTGAAGTAGTCATCAGTTATCAGCATCAGCACCAACATCATCGTTATTATCATCCTCATCATCGTGATTTTGGTGGGGCAACGCAGCAAATTTTGAATTGAATAGACGGGCGCAGCCTTCGGCTCCTCAAGGGGTTTTCCCAAAAAGGGGGTGGTTGGGTGGCTCAGTGGTTCGGTGGTGGCATTGTTTGCGCCAATGGAGCTGAAAACTCAACCTCATTTAGAGCAGAAATATGCCAACCGTTCTCGACATCCACAAGCACTCGGAATAATAGAACAAACTTCAAAATCGCAAAAGAAAAAAAAAAGGACTAGAAAAAAAGGGGTTTCAACGGGGTTTGGGGGGTTATGTTATACGCTTCAGTTGCCTGTTAGTTTCAACGCAAAATCAGCGACATTATAATCGTCCTCATTAACAGTCGTCCTCGTTGTCGTTGTCGTTAATATCCTGGAAAACCTACCTCGTCAACTCATCAGCGTCATTAGCGAAAAGCAGCGGAAGGAAAGAAAAATCGTTCTAAAAATGAGTTTGGATAGGTTGATACGGGCAATGCTCTACAAGGAAAATATGCAGTGTAAAAAGTTTTTAATGTTTTAGCTTTTATTGTATGAGAAAAATGTATGTTTTTGTCAATTCATTATAATAATTTATTCAATAAATTAAACAAATAATTTTAGTCATTATTATTGTTATTTTTTTAATAGAATTTTATTTAATTAGAAATAAACATTAAATCTAAATATATAGCGAACTATTAATTATAATGGGAAAGTGCTTTTAATACAAATTGTGTTCTTACATTGTTTTTTATATGTCTAAATGGAATGACTATATGTTAAAATTACATAAGCTAAGATCTGATAAACCATTTTATATTCCATATAGCAAAGAGTACAGTTCCTGTGGGTCTGATACACATAAGGACTTCTACGGCTCCCGATAACTTAACCGACCACGCCAAATCAATCCATTTCAATCCAATCCAATTCACTGCTACCTGGCAAGTTCGTTGAGTTTTCAATTGATAATACACTTGACTGAATCCAGCACATCGCCCATCCTCCTTTCAGGATCCATTCAATACCCATTCAGACAATTGCACAGCCCAGCGAAAAAGCACAGTGAAAAATGAAGATTATTCTGATCATTTAAATTAAAATTATTTTAAATGGAAAGATTTTTATTGATTTATATCGTAAGCTGCTTCAGATAACTAGTCTAAATAAGGAGTTTATAATTATCATCAAAAGATTATTTAAAATTCTGCTCAACAAAATGTATAAATAATTCGTGAACATAAGCCAACTCAAAAATGTTGCCTCATAAGTTAGTGGCGAAGACTCACCTACATTACTACCGGTATATAATATTTTTATTTTTAAAAATTGTAATTTCATAAATTGCCACTAGTGCTCAACAAAATCCGTAAAAAAATTGTAAGCTTAAACCAACTCATAAATTTTGCCTTATAAATTAAAGGAAAGTTTACGATATATCTAACTTAACATATAGTATAGAATATAGCTTAGAATATTTATCTTCTTTTTAAAACAATAATTTTGTAAATTGCCACTGTATTCTCAGTGCATCCAGAATCGCAATTTCTTAGTCTGACAGTCGGTCGATTTGTCAATCAGTCAGTCAATTGGGGAACGCAATTTTCTATTGGCAGTCAGTGACAGGAAGCCAGGATGCCGAAGAAGGATGCTCAAGAAGGCTGAGCGATGAGGGATGTGGGATTCGCGAAGGAAAAAATAATATTTCAGCATTTTTATGCTTCCATTTATTATTATATTGTAGCTCTTAAGTGCACTTTAAAGGGGTTGTGTAAATTATTCAGCTTAATTCGGATCCCGGCATTATTTGGTAATGGTAACTTAACCCCCATGAATCGACCCACCCTGGGTCCTTCGCATTTTTCAATTTCTGAATCCCTTTGACTCGATGCGATTCGCTCTGGGTGCTCTTATTATATATATTTTTTTTTATGAGTTCTGTTCAATGTTTTCTCATATTTCGCTAATGGCTGCCTGGATTCAGGACTCTTTGTGGGTTGGGCGGTGCATTGCGCACAGGATGTCATTATGGCGCACAACTGCAATGGGGAATTATGTTGGCTGTTGGCTGTTGGCTGTTGTCCTCGTCCTTCGTCCTTTTTCCTTCCGCCAAATTGAATGATATTCTAAATTCGAGAATTTCGCAATTGCAGCTTCGAGGCTGCCGGTCAGAGTTAATGGATTGCTAGCAAATGTGGGCGGGTAGGCACCCAATTATAATTATCGGGGTGTATTTAGAGATTTATTAATTCTGTCTCCAATATACTATTCAAACTATTAAATTTTAATATTTTCGCTTCAATTTCCATTTATTGCAGTTTTAATTTTTAAATTAAGAAAATATTACAACTTTTTAAAATGTATATATATATAATATTATGTATGCAATTTTGAATTCTATAGTCAGATATTTATCTGTACTCTTTTATTTTTTATCAGTGTATCACATTTTCTATTGTCGATATTGAAAATAATATTTTAAGTACAAATTAAGGGTTTCAAAAGGAAGTAAAAAGAGTTAGGTTAAAAAACTTCAAAATTCAGCTAACGGCAACAGGTATTTTCGTGAGTTTTCGGCGTTACCGGGAAAATGGCATTTGGCATTTTCTATTACCGTTTGACAATGGAAACGCATCGAACGACTTAAGCATGTTGTTGCACGGCAAATATTGGCAGCTCGAAAATGTGGGCCCAGAAAAGGAGTGAAAATGGAGGCTAAAAGTTGGCCAAAAGGGGGTGGCCTTGTCAAAAGCAGTTAACAGCAAACGATTTGAGTGAGTGAGTCGAAGTCACAAGCATTTGTGTGCGTTTGACAGAAGTTATTAAATTGAATCAAGTCGCAGGTGCTGGCGTCATATTTATTGTGCAATCATCATAACAAAAACGATTTCGATTCCAATTGCGATTCCGATTTGGAATCGGATTTAACAGCCAACTCCTTCAACTGCCGCTGACAGTCCTTGGGAAATTGCAACTAAACGCAATTTCTATTTCTATTACTATATCCATTTGGCATGTTGACACTTTAACTGTTGGCATTGCACTTGGTTTACTTGAATTGCGTTTCTCAGGCTTATCGTTGCTTTTCGATGGCAGTACAGTAGTCCATCGAAAACCAACAAACTGAAGCCGAAGCTCTCATTTTAAATATCAATAGTTTTCAATTACATTTTTCATTAGAATACTTTTTGCTCCTATCCTCGACATATATGAACTAAATTTATTTCATAATTAAACGCAGCTAAAAACTGGCTCGATCAGTTTAAAAATTGAGCGGATGCCCCTAGATTATAATAATGATGAAAAACATTAACATGCCGCAGATTGCGACGATACCCCCGAATTTTTCCCTAGGTTTTTCCACTTCGGAGGCGACGTGTCAGAATTGGTTGACATGTTTGTCCTTCGTCCTTCCGTGACGTGAAATGTTTGCACTTCATCCTTTTGTCAGCTCGATGGTGGCGATGATAAAAAGGCCCATTGTGCGCCGTATCTATCAGATACGCTTCTTTATTTCGTTATTTCCCTTTATATATTTGCTCACGCCGACAGATGTTGCATTTGACACATAATTCCGCATAATTTTCGGCTCGATTCTTGGAATAGCGAATAGCTTAATTTTATTTTGTTCATATTTCAGGTGGAAACAGTTCCAAGTGCTCATGGCATTCTGCTTCATCAGCAAAAATGTATAAAGATGAGCGGAGAAATTTTTCATTTGCATGGCAAAAGCATAAATAAAGCAAAAAAGAAAAAACTCTTTTCAACAGAAAAGACAAATCGCCGCCAAAGAAATTTCTCATCGTAATCCGAAATTAATTCATTTATGAAATTTGAAATTTCCATTTGTGCGGCGGAGGGTGAAAATTGCCGTTAAGCAATTTCTTTTCCTTTCATATGCAAAAAAGTTGTATTTTCTTTTAATTTTTATTATTTGGGTTGAGTGGGGCGGAAGTGGGTGTGGCTGAGCAGGTGGAGCAGAAGCAATGATAATGTGATATTCCTCAACTTAAATTTAAAATCTATACACACTTGGCTTACGAAAACTTGTTTAAGAAAAAATGTTTCACAATTAATGTGGCTAAAATTTCTAAAGCTAAATGACTAAATTATTATTACAAAATGGTAAATATTTTTAAAATGTACCTAATTTTTAGAACTCCAAACTACAAACATATTTAACACATAAATAATATGTTGTATTTAATGCCAGAATTATAAATCGCTCTTTATGAAAATTCAATCGTCTTATAAGCAACTGATTTTAGCCAGTCATTGCCGACTAATTGAATGTAGCCAGTACACAGCATCAATCCAAACAATTTGCCACACAAAGGACTGATACTTCGACCTCAAAACAATCGTGCTCCACCCCCCTCAAAATAACGCAAATTCCTTACAAAATCCTGACAAAATCCACCCAAAATCCTCCTTAACACCCCTCGCATAATCCAGGATATCCATTTTGGGCAGACTTGTTGACTGCGTTTGACTGGACCGCAACGAGTGTAAATAAATCCAAAGGGAAAATGCTTGGGTTTTCCGACGGGCCACCGGATTACGCACTGCAAAGGAAAAGGCAAAGGATAACAACTTGGCCCATTGTCAAGAGGGCTCTAAAGCTTTTAGCTTAAATACACTTTGGGCCAACTACTTGGGGGGCTGCCATCGTCCTGCCATTGACATGTCTGCTGGCCTTCCTCGTCCTCGTTCGCTGAGAGTAATTTAATTTATCGTTTTTATTGTGTATCGAGGATATTGCAAACTTAACAAAATTGCCAACAAATCACTTGTGTCCACTCTTCCTTTTTTTGTTGGCCAGCAGCATTTAATCGGAGGATATTAAATTGAATTGCGACGTGACGTCACGCATACGCAATGTGGTCCCCTGCACAAGGGCAGCTGCAATGGTGGCTCATTAGCACTAATACCCACGCAGTAAATAAACAAGGAGCAACCCTTTGAGAGGTCTGAAAAAAAGCTCCCCTTCCCTTTCCTTGATGAGCCTTAAAAAGCTGCGACCACTCGCAAACTCAACTTTTCAGCGCTCGCAATCAGCAATCGTCCTTTTAGCCGGGACACAAACCTAAGCCTAGAGCGTCCTGAACTCGCCGCTGAATCTCAGAAAAATATTCGGGTGCTTCTAGGCATTGTCCTTCAACATGCTATCCATCAGAAATGTCACTTAAGCCTTAAGCGATTAAAAAGGTATACAATGAGTCACTAATAAGGTTTTGGCTTTAGCCTCTAGTTAAGGAAAAAAACAATTTTTTAATATAGTTCAAAAACATCAGATTACTAACATCTGAAATATGTAAATAATACTAATCAAAACAGAAAGGACTTATGAATTCGAAAATCCCAAACTAAGAAAATAGGTATACAATCGCTTAAGATACTTAAAATTTTAATAAGTATCTAAAAAGTAACTTAATATGTATCTTAATAGTAACTTTTATTTTAAACGTTCCTAAAATCCATTTTTAAATAGTAGGCTTGCTATGTTTTATATTAATAAATTCTGTTAAGCTATAAGGCTTTCTTATTAAATTAAATTCATATTGATTGATTTTTATAGCAATCAAAATAGCTGATTAAATCAGTTTACGCAGTAACACATTTAATCTAATACTTAATTCTACAACAGATTTTTATTATTATGATTTTAAAACTAAGTATTTTTATTTGGGAAAATATTGTGTCCTTAAATCTTATATTAACGAAAACAATATACTCATTAATAATTAAAGAGATTAATGATTCATAGCGTCATAAATTTATACTCATTCTATAAAATTCAGTTTATTTAAATTGAATGAATTTAAATAGCTCTGTACTGGATTTTTAGGATGTCTTGAAACAACAAACTATGAAGTCTTTTAATTATTGGCAAAATCAATAACAAATTATAAGCCGTGAGAAGTTTAAGCCTGTCCTTAAAGCCAACAGCCAACAACTGGGGTTACTTAGGCATTGAAAGTGCATTTAAGTCAATCAGCTTGAGTGGGATTACCCTGATTGTCGCGGAAAAGGATATGGGATAAAATATGGGGTCCTTTCCCCTCGAGTGCCCAACCACTTCAAAGTGCAAATGCCAAAATGCACTTGAAGCCACCGAATCGCTTGATTACTTATTTAGCATTTATACCAATTTCCATTGCACCTTCGACAATTGTCTAATTGCAATCTGCGGATTGTGGAAATGCCTATTATGCAATCAAGACTCCATCTGCATCTCCATCTGCATCCCAATCTGAATATTCACGCCACTTGCGCATTATTCAAATTTTGCAATTTTCAAATGAAAAACAAAGGCCAAGGCGCTCTATTCAAAAAATGCTAAAAACAAGAGGAAAAAAAAGAAAAGAAAAAGAAAAGAAAAGAATTGAAATGGAATGGAGAGCAGTCGCCGTTGCCGCAAATCCTTTTATGATAATTTCTCAAGAGTGTCGTCCTTTGATCAAGCAAGTGCCTGGCGTGCAGAAAAAACCCATTCAAGCATGAATGTGAATATGATTTTCAACCACACACACCCATGAGGATTTAATAATTCGTTAAGCGAGATTAAAATTGCCAACTGCAGCCGCCCGACGACCATGGGCGCAGGTCTCTATTTTCGACACAAAAAAGGTTGCACTCTGTTCTTTGTTTCGTGCAAAAAATATATTTTGCTTCAATAACTACTAGTTTCTTACGTTTATACCATTACTTTAAATCTTCACATGAATTACAGTACGGACACTAATTAATTAATCTTTTTTCACATTTATTTAATCTATTTGGGATATAAAAATTGATTGTTATTTCTGTCTTTAACAAAATTTAGTAAAATATTAAATTGAGTTCTCTCATAAAGTTCTAGTTGGTAAAGTTAAAACCTTGTGTAAATTATTATTTGGTATCTTGTAGACCACTGTTCCTTACAATCACCTGCCCATATTGTGGACTCGTTAGTAGTAGGATTTATTTAGCTGCCCTTCTACACATTTTTTCCCCTTCTCATGTTTTTTTGCAATATGCTAAACTGCAGTGGCTACCCCCCACCGAAAAAAAACAGAATCCATTTCCCACACCATTCTTGTATTTTCCCTGGCCTTTTCTCACCGTGTCCGTGGCTCGTTTCCGGGGAAATCATTGCAATTAAAGCGTAATTGTTTTTACGCATTTGTCCACTTCACTCCTGAATTTGATCCCATTCTGCACCGACTGCTTAGCTCGGCTCGTGTCTTTTCAAGAGCCTTTGGAGAGTGGAAAAAAATGTGTATGGAAGAAATGAATTTACGACATTCATAATGCACCGCCTGCGCTTAATTTTCGCGCATTTGGTGGGAGTGGCGCTGAAGGACCAAAAAACCTCCTCGCTATTTCCCAGCGAATACGAACACACGAATTCATTTGCATAATTTTTTAATACTCCATTTCGGGCGGAGCATCGTTAGCTAACGAGGTGAGGATGTGGTGAGTTCTGGGTCCTGGGTCCTCGGTTCCTAGAGTCCTAGAGTCCTGGTGGGTGTCCTCATTATTATATTTCCCCGCCTCGTCGAGCAGACACGTTAATAATGCCTCCATTCTCTCACTCACTCAGGTTTTTAACTCGTTTTGCCCGCTGTGAGAATAAAAACCAGACCATCCAAATTAATGCTAAAATATGTTGATTTCCTTTGAGAAAAGCCTTTTTCGCTTAGCTCACTTGCAGATTTTTGCATGAGCATAATTCTAATGAATGCCACCAATAAGAATGTCCTTGTAGAAATATTTTGAAAATATTTTATCCTTATTATTTCAATGGGATTTATATTAATAATATTTATATTAACTCAAAGTGCTTATGTATTGTCAACGACTACTTTCAGAAATGGTAAAATAATTGCTATGTACAAAGAATAATTTGTGAAGGGCTTGAGGAAAAGCTAAAGATCAATGTTTTGCCATCGATGTGAGCTATTAGCCAGCAGGCGATGAGACCCATTTATTCATTAATTCCAATCCATCAACCGCCAACAACTGCAGTTTAGACGATATTCTGACTATTCTGACGCTCCGCCAATTATCCAATCAAAGAGGCGTGTGCAAATTGGTTTCCAAAACGGGGAAAATGAATTAATTCGATTGAGGCCCATCTCGCAATGGGCGTATCACCCATGGCATATTCTAAAAATTTAATTGGTTCCAACGAAACGGAAAAAAATAGGAAAATAGGAAGGCTGGCAGGCCCTTGAGAGGCATTTTCGCGCCGTCGTTGCCTCGTTAAAAAAGGTACAAAAAGAAGGTGAAAAACTGTTGTAATTGTTTTTACAGAAGCGGCGGAAAGAGCGACGAAGGCAAGTGTGAATGTGGCTCGTAATTGGTTCTGACTGCTAAATGAACCATTTACCAATTAAACCCGATTGCCAGCCAAAGACTTGAGAACTGGAGAGCCTGAGAACCATGTGTGAGTTTTTCACCTGCCCTAGAGAGGAGGTCGATTCGAGCCAAGTTGCCCACTCGATAGTCGTGACTAGCTCAACAATATTTGTTTTATAATTTGGATAAAATACATTTTATAACAAATTCATAAATTAAATAGCAAGGTTTAAATTCATAAATGAAAGAAAATAGTTACGTAATTATATGGTAGACCCTATTTTAATTTTATGTTAACAAACTTTTCGTAAGAATCTGGAAGAGTATATTAAAAAACTGATTTTACAAATTTGAAATTAAAATTAAAATACAATTTGCCAGTCTTTCTTTAAGATATCAAAGATATAAATATAATATAGGGAATGTGGGACACTCTAAAAATTAATTAATATTGACTTAAACATTTTTGAATTTCCCCAAAAATTAGTTTAAATAAACTCTTATATTACAGTCACGTTACCGTCTCCACAAATTGCGTTCGTTAGCGGCCTGTTAGAGAAATGCGTTAGTCACGCTTGAGAGTGGAGCAGAATGGAATAGAATTGGTAAAGAAATGGAGGAACGTGTAAACGTTGCCAGTTTGCTGGAAATCGTTGGAAAAAATCGTCGGCAAGCATTCGCAAAGCAAAAGTTGCTGAGCCATCGGCCGAGTGGAGAAGTGAAGAAGCACCTGTGCCTGCTGCTCCTTGCTGTCTTTTTTCCAGCTCACTTTTTTCCAGAGGAGGGCAACTCAAGTGCCCGAGGATCCTTTGTGCCCAAAATGGGGGAGAAGACGAGCAATCCGCGGCGGATTGGCGTTAATCACGCAATTAATTGGGCTATAAGTACGCCTCCGATGGCCCGGGATAATGGATAACGACAGGCATGTTGATATCAAATAAAAAGGTCTTCAGTTCATGGTTCGTTTATTTTTAGATTACCAAAACTCGGTTTAAATTTTGTACTTCTTAAATTTTTACTAAGAACGCTGATTAATTTCCATATTGGGAAATGCTTAAGAAGTATAAGCAAAAATTTTTTTTATTATTGCAAAAATTTGATGGCAAAAACGAAAAAGATATTGATATTAGTCTGATTTAAATTTTCTGAGAAAAATAGGAATTTTTTATAAAGTTAGCTACCTTTTTTTAGTTTTAAAGTTGTTGATCATAGTCTGATTTATGGATATTTATTTTAAACAATAAAAAAAATTAATAATTTATGTTTTTTGTATTGTTTCCAACAAATGCTATTAATATTTATCATTTTGAGTTTCTGTTCAAAACAAGTTACCTTATAGTTATATTTCCAAAGACTATTTCCTCTCGAAATGTCTTCAGTTGCCGTGGTCAAACCGAATGTCATGGCCTTTGTTTGTCCTGGCCAACTGTTGCTACCGAGGATTGTTGTTTTTCTGCCCCTTAAGGATCTAAATCCCCGATCACACCTTTGCCGGGTAAAAGGTCAATGCTAATCCCTAATCCTGTTCGACCGCCTTCTCGCACCTCTTATTTACATTGCCACTTCTCGGGCAGGATTATTATCATAATTACTGGGCATCCTGCCCTATTCGTGCTGTGTTTGACCTCCAGATAATATAATTACAAGTAATTTCTGCTGCCCACGACTGTGATCCCATGCTGGGACAGGACAATGGCGCACTGGAATGTCCTGCGAGGTCCTGCCAAAGGAACTGACAGCCTGACAACTGTTGTGTCAATATTTTGACAGAAGAATGCCAAAAGGAGAGAGCTTCTTTTTGCACAAAGCAGGAAGAGCCGAATGAAAGAAAGAGAAGCAGCAGGATTCAAGGATCAAGGAACGCTCATTGGATGAGTCAGCCTGGAAATATGCAGACTGGATAATGCAAATTGTGGGAAGGGGGGGAACGCCAGAAGTCTTGGGGACACTGGGAAAAAAAGTGCAGAACTAATCAGGTAATAAGTTTTTTAAAACATCCACATCATTTACATTTTGAAAGTAATTCACTAAGTCACTGAATTTGGTCTAAATATGTAGTACATTTTAATACATTTTTTATATTTTACAGTTTTCTTAATATAACATTTATAACATTTAGAAACTCCTATTTAATCGGATGATAGCACCCGTTGAGCTCCATGACGTATTGCAGACGAAGTGCGGTATCCAGTAGAGTCCTTAGCTGAACATTGGCCTCCTCCACTTCCTTGGAACTTTGGCCCAGAGTCGTGAAGACTTTGAGTAGGCAACAAAAACAGGTGGGCTGCCGCCAAATTGCCCCTAGAAGTTTGACCATCGCTTTTACATCGACACTGCACGCCATTTCTCAGAAGTTATAAATTTAAATTTTATAAAAATTTGGGATCTCCTTGCTTGAATTATCGGTATTGAGTGATTTTGAGGCTTGAAATATACAACTTTGTTAGACTGGACTACTGTGTTTTAAATATGAAAAAATAAGTTTAGATCAAATTCATGAGACCCAAAGAAAAACCATCCTGTCAAATAAATAACGGTATGAATATTTGTTTATCAAACGTGCATAATAAACATTTTGATAGTCAAATTGAAGTAGACCTTCTTAAACTTACATTTAAAACTGCTTGGAAAATAAACTTTTCCCAATATGTTTTATATGACATTACATAATTTATATATAATGATAGTAACAATAGATGATATAAGCATAGCAATGGTACAAAATGTTCATACACGTAAATGGAAGAGCACTTGTATCTGTCTTACATGACAATACCTCATGTGACTATAGCATATATATATCACTCTTTCACTTAACAACAATTGGAGCACACACACCCAGGCATTTTTCAAGTGTCCAGACACACACAAACACATAGGCATTTGCATAAAAAGACGATATAAGCAGCAAACTAAAATAGAAATTAAGAGAAATGGCAAGGGTTGGGTTGGGGTTGGGAAAATAAAACAAAAACACAAAGTGCAACTCAGATGGCGGAAATGAAAAGAAATTGCATATACATAAGTATATCTGTGTGTGTGTGATGCATTTCCCTGTGCATATGTGTCTGTGTGTATATAATGAAAAAGTACTTCATTAAAAATCAAGTATGTGTTGATTTCCATATGAAAAACAACAACAGAGACATAAACCGACCGAGGAAATGCTAAGTACACCGTACGTAATGTGCTAGTGGGCGTTGGGTAGTAGGTGCCACGCCCAACGCAAGAGGGGAGAGGGTAAAGCGGGGGGCACCGCCCATTGTCACAGGAAATGAGTTGAGCCATAATGCAGGAGAAATGGAGAAAGCTACAGACTTTGGCTCAGAATTGAAATTAAAAATGTGTAAATGAAAAAATGAATAAATATGCCCGATGAGAGAAGGAGAAGGGTGTGGGGTGGGGATTCTGCAAATGCAAGAATATAATTGCTACATTTCGTATTAAGCCCCCCCCCCAACCCATAATACCCCCTTCCACCTACAACCCCATTTCCGCTGCTGGGCAAATGGCAACAATTGAAAACTTTCTTTGATCTTTCGCATGGAAATTAATTTCTTGCGTCTTTTTGTTGTTGCTCAGCAATTATTATTCGTATTATTTGCAATGAGCCTGAGTTTTTTCAAGGGGAATGGGGGGCCCTCAATAATGGAAGATTGGAGCACTCGATGGGCCTTTGGAAATACGATATGAAACAGAAAATCCGTTGAAAATAATGGAAATTTGCATTTAGGGCTTTTGGTTAAGCCACATAAATTGGAAAACATATAATAAACATAAGTTAGTAATCAGCATTTCGTGTGTTAGCTATGAGGATTAGTAAATGAATAGCTCTTACTTAAATACCAAAAACGTTAATTAAATTTTAAATTTTAATGTGGTAAAAATATAACAAATAAATACAAATAGAACCAATATCATATAAATTGTAGGGTTTTTACTTTGTTCAAATGCAAGAAAATTTCAAATTGGATTTTCTTAAATCGTCAAGCCATTGTTAAAGCACTCATAAATTTTAAATATAAACATTTTAATATATGTAATGTAAATAGTAGGTAAATTTTATTTATTAAAATAATTGCAACAAATTGCAAAAGTATATGAATAATTACAAAAGGGAGACGGAGAAATGGAGCTGCACTCCCACTTGTCTGCTGACGTTTTGGTAATGACTATGATAATGATGAGGCTGATTTAACCAACCCACATATACACATACAGATACGACTTGCTCGTTGGGTGTGAATTTTCATTACAATTATGCCTTCCTTTCCTTCGCGGTCTAAACCACGCCATTTTGTAAAACAATGGAAAATGCAGCCAGAAACCGCAGCAATTTATGGGAAACTCACATAAGGAAACGTGTAAAATCCCACTCGGTTGCGCTGAGAAAAATTGGGGCTAGAATTGAAGGTAGAGTTTTACATTTTGTAGAGTGTTAGAGGGGAAAATAAATTGATGGTTCATGGTTTTTATATATCTAATTCCAGTCGGCGTTTTATAAAACAATTTAAATACATTTTTGTTTGTACTTATTTGTACTTTACTTTATTTAAAAACTCAGAAACAACAATCTAAAAGCCCTTCTGATGACTAATCCTCTTTTTCGCAGTGTTCTTTCTTCTTATTCTGCAGTCGCGAAATTTTGCAATTTGCACATAATAATCATGATAATAATAATCGCACCCACACATGGAATTTTTTTTTACCTCGGGGCCAGGGCGTTGGCGCTTGCCAGACAAAATTCCACAAAAAAAAATGTGAAAAAATACGGAACGGAAAAGAGGAAAATAATTCTAATGGAGGCGTTGTGGGCGTGGTATGTCGTTAATGTGTGTGTGGGTGTGTGTGTGTGTGTGGGAGTGGGAGTGTCATTCGCCTGGTTAATTGTGGTGGAAATGGAGGAATGGGGTATACTATATGTGCTCTGTTTCCCACTTGTGAGAATTGCGCAATTTTCAATTATTTCTTGGGGAAAAATATGAAAAATGTGGGGGGGGGGGGGGCTGTGGATTGGTGTGGGCGTGTCATTGCAGACTTTTGCATAATTATAAGCTGCGATTCACTCACAGCCTGCAAATTATAATTAATGTAAGCTATAGTGTGAGTGTCGCTTTTTTCAAATGCTCGTGTGTGGGTCTAAAATTATGCAATGGTCTGATTATGCAACTGTGGAAAAAAGAACTCAAAGAAATATGAACTGAAGCTTTCGTCAAGGATAAATATTACACAAGGAAATTCTAATATAATGCTTTCCATTCCCCGAATTCCCTTTGTCAGAACAAACTTTCTGTTAAACAGTAATACAGTAATTTTAAATAATTTTTAAATTTAATGGAGAGAGATCAAATATTTATCTTTGAAATTAATTTAGCTTGCTCCCCATTTGAAGTCAAGTTTGTAAAATAATGTCCATGTCATACTGGGATAGGTTAATCCCTATATTGATGCATTCAACAGATCTATTCATTGTCCTGCGCCCATAAAATCCTCGAATTTGCGTTTTCCGCAAATCCAATTCAGTTCCTTTGACTGCGATTGCGTGAATGTTGAACAAACGGAGAACAACAAAAAAGCGGCACAAAAAACAGAAAATTAATCAAAATTCGTGTCGAAAATTGTGAGTTCAATTCGAGGCAGGTTGATTGAAACCGCCTCCTAGTGGGTGGTTTTTAATCTCTGGTCCTCAGAACTGTATTGATGCACTTTCTGCACAAACAATCAAACGCTTTTTGCCTTTTTGGTTTTGTTTGCATTGGGCTCGTTTTTGCCAATTTCCAAACGATTTTTTGTTTTATTCACCAGATGGTGAGAGAAGGGAGAAAACAAAGTTAATTAAAAAATGTAAATAAACACAAAAAGTTGTGCTTACTGAAAATAAATATATTTGTTTACTTATTAATTTTGTTTTAAGTCTATTTTTTTTTTTATTTCCATACAAAAGCCCATTATATTTATAATTGCGTAAACCTTTGTTTTGCAAATTTCTTCTAGTAAATTAAACAACAATTCTTCGCATTCCACAATTTGGCTTTAGAATCTTTCTCATTTAAAAATGTGTACGTTTTCTTCGAAAGGCAACATTTTCCTTCGTGTTTGATTGGTTTTTTTTTTTTAAATTTGTAATAACAATAATTTATTTACTGTCTTCTTGGCATATCTATAGATCCTCTTGAAAAAACGAAATTCAAATGTTTTTATCTAAAAGAAGTACATATAAAATACAAAATCTATATTCTGAATAACACATACTGGACACTTTAAATTTCCTATTTCTGGACATCTCTTGACAATACTTCAATTCAGTAATATTTCATTACTTGGATTCGGTATGCAAATCGCGCTTTGAATGGCTCATTAGCAAAAGCCAGCGACAACTTCTAACAAAAGAATTTTGACACAGAAAAAAAAACGAAAAAGCGTTGAAAAAAAGTTGGCAACTCTTGCGAACAGAATAAAATGACGCCCCGCCCCAGGAATCTCCATGGGTCACAGCTTGAAGGCGAAATAATCAAATTTGCACGCGACTCTGATTTGAAAATTAACAAATAAAATGCCAGCGAAACATATTCAGAGAGCGGGGGAAAAAAAAGAACTCAAATAATAAGTAATGATGGCAGCGGCGGAAACGCCTGCAATTTGCCACAATTGAAAGTGGCTGCCTTCCCCTTTTTTTTCGCCCAGCAAGCTGCCATGTTTTCTGTGTTCTGTGTTTTATTTTTTTTCTCTCTCGTCTTTATTGTAAATCCGTGTTGTACTCCCATTTTCAGGCGAACTGCGCCCCTTTTGGTTGGCTGCCAAGTACCGCCACCATCGAAAACATCAAAAACCAGGCGTCTAATTGAAGTCATTCCCACTTCCCACTTCCCAGTCCACTCGCATTTAACACTCCCTTGCCCCCGGCGGCTGCTTTGCATAACTGAAATCCCGCTCATACAATTTGATTAACCCACAAACGAGGCGCGGGACCTTCCATCATCATTAGCGACTCGTCGCCGGCGAGCTACACTGAGCCAATCGAGGGTTGAGCGGCGATATTAAAAGACTTTATTTTATTAAACTTCTTTTTATGTGTTTTAAAGCCACAGTTTTGAGCTTCATTTTCGGATTATTTTACTAAGCCACTTGATATATACTTTTGAACGGAAACCAAAACATTTTGCTTAATTTTGTATTATTAATAAGATATATACATAAATAATAATCTTTTATTCTTGAAAACATTTTCGAAAATAACAAATTTTCCCGATGTTTAGTTTGATATTATACTTAAAAAACTTTTTTTTTTGATAATCCTCTTTTCTTAGGCTAAAAACGTTGTTGCCTGAGAAATATATGTTTATTTTATTTTCGGTCAGTGTGGCGGCCATCGGCGTTATGCGTAAGATTATGTGCCACTGTAAACTCAGCGGACGGCCACTTCTTCCGTTACACTTCAATTGAAGTTCGGCCATTTTGGATTTCATTCCCCTCGCTCCCTTATTTTCATTATTGTTATTGTGTTTTTTGTGCTGCTACTAATTTGTTTTGGCTCTGCATCTTTTTGTTGCCTATTTTCTAATTTGAGGCTACAACCACCCGAAACTCGATGGCCAGAGTTGCCACCAACCCTAATCACACCCCGACCCTCCCTTCTTCGTTCTGCTTGTGTGTAGTGTAGTGTTTGCCTTTCGGTTTACTCAAGTACCGGCTCGAAAGCCTGTCCCATAAATTGGTTCGTCGTCATTGTCGAGCACACTCTTCGGCCACTTCGGTAGCTCACACAGCCAGATATAGTGGAACACTGAAAGAAACGGGCTTTAAGGTCAAACTAAAAACCATTTTGTAACTTAATCAAATGAAATATTTTCTGAAAAAAAATCTGTACATCATAAACGCTATTATCATGAAAGTACTCAGTTAAACCTAGTTTGTGCCCTCTGTCTTAACTTGCCTTTGAATATTATGCAACTTTAAAACTCAAATTTTATCTTTATATATCTTTAAAGACGTATACAATTTTTTTTTCACATCTGCAGAAATATTGTTTGAAAGTGTTAATACAGAATGCAAAATACACTTTTTGAAATATGTATTAAAAGTCTCATAGCCATTAAAAGGTCGGAAAATACAATATTAAATGTATTCAATGCTAGTACCATACGGTAATTTTATTTTACATTTTGGTTCCGCAGTTTAATATACACTACTTTCAAAAAAGGCCGTGTGAAATTAATATACCCATTATTAATAATATTTTAATACAAATCTGTAATTCGCTATACTATCCAAGCGCGAACTAGAACTAGTTTTGATGGTGCTTCCAGAAACCAAATTTTGTGTTGCCCTGTGAAATGAAAGGTAAGAAAAGAAATTGAATTCAAAAAGATTTAGCATTTTTCTCCATGTAAATATGGCATATAGAACTAAAACCCGCCCAACTCAGTCGAAGAGCGGAGCATATAGCCCAACCCCTGTCAGCGAACATCCTCACTTTCGAGTGTTCTTAAATGATAAATCATTTTTTCCGTCGCTCACACAAATGATGATCGAGTATTTTCAACTTCAGCTCCTCGGCTGTTTCTTTTTTGCTGCGTGGAAATTAGTGCAGATAATCCGCAAAGCCGTAAGTGGATTTGTTTATAAGAAATTCGAATGGCGACGCAATAACAAATCAATAAAATAGCTACTAAAGTTTTGAAAAAAAAAACTAGTGTAGGATAGTATACACATATTTCCATCTAAAATTGCCATGATTGCCATGATTTTAAAATAAATGCAGTAATAAGCTAAAATTTATTTTAAACGCAAAGCTATGTAATTAAACGGATTAATAAGCAGGAGAAAATATGTAATAAAAGCAACAATTTGGTATTAAGAAAAGCTGATACTTTTGTCGATCCTATGTTAATTAATTCGCGAAAACTTTTACTAATTAACTTTGCAGCCCGAGGACCTATTTAGCGGGGACACAAACCAACCGCAACACAAGGATGATTGGCTTTGTGCAAAATTAGCCATAAACGTAACAGTGGCGCCATCTGTGAGCAGCGGCCGACAGTTTCGTCTTTTCCCAAAGGCAGAAATTAATTTTCTCACGTTACCCAAGCGAAATAAACAATTAAATAATTGAAAACTAAACTCGAAATCAGCAGCACAGACAACAATGGACAGAGCCACAAAAATAGCAGCCACAATAACAATAATAAATAATAGTAATATGATAATGACGATTATAATTCACGGCTAATACCAAATGGTACCACTTGTACGGTAAATGCAATTTAGTATGCCCTATAAATTATTTGGAGGTATTTACATTTATTGACTATTTGAAAGGGGAAGTTAACTGTGTTTAAAAATTAATTTCACAAACATTAATTTCCAAATTCTAGTCAGACTTAGATACTTACTTAAAAAATCTTTGTACATTTTTATTAAGTGAGTCTATTAATAAAAATGCAAGCAATCATAAAAAGTAAATCTTTAAGTGTTTTTTTTAAGGGTTTTAATATGCTAGGCAAGTTCGAACTCCTTAGTAAATTGAAAATTATTTCAAGATAAACAATTATACATTCGCACAGTTTTTAAAGAGTATTGAAACCTCGACAAAGCGACGAACTAAAAGCTTCACTTCAAAATTTTTGTCTGCTTTTCGGGCCATTATCGTTGTTATTATGCCATTGTGGTGCAATTAAGGTTTCAACTAATCACATGGCAACAATCGTGTGACAATAATATTGTCTAAAGCCCCTTCAAAACACCCCCGTTTCCCCGCGAAGATTTACCGAGATTTGTTCACACTTAACAACTTAATTACACAACAATATGCTTGTTGTTATTTATTCCATTTGATTTATTATTATTTTTACTGTTTTTATTGTCCACCTTTTTTTGTTAGACTTTTTGGCAAGACTTATAGCGCCTGTCAGTTGGCCATCAATCCAAAAATAATCGAGAAACTCGCTGGGGAAGCCTACACAAAAAGTAACTGAACTTTAATTGTTCATAATTAAGTTTGTCCAATTCCGATTGTATATTGTGTATTGTGTGTGTGCCAAGACAATAATAGTTAAGTAAATAAATCTCGACACATAATTGACAGTCGATTTTGGTCAACTTTCGCACTTGAAAGCATAATTGAATCATTTGGCGGGCCACGTCAACTACCAGAAATGTGAAGAGCAACTCGAGACGGAACGGAGCACCCGGTATCCAAATATTCGAATATATATATAATAAATTTATTTATATATATGTGTATATATATAAATATATATCCCCAGACTACACCAGGTAGTCGGGTTGTCAGTCCTTCGTTGGCACGTCAAAATATTTGCAAAACAAAAGCACAAAGGTCCGAGCTTCTGGGAACTCGAAGGACACGCCAGAGGACCCAATAAAAAATAAGAAATCGCCAACATTGAACTGTAGCCAATGGCTGCCAGGTGGAAACTAGCTCTCCTCGCAGAGAAAAAAACTATATCTCCGCTATCGGATTACCCATAATCATCGGAGAAATTCAATATTTATTTTGACAGGATCCCGGCGATTGTAATTGCAAGTTAATTAACAATCAAATTCCAGTAAATAAACGAGAATTTGCTTTAGAACCTGAATGAATCATCCTGGGACAACCTGCTCTATAAAATATCGAATTACCCCGCGAAATTCTTCTAGTACGCACTGTTCACTGCTCGCCTTTCTTTCTTTTTCTTCAGCTTGTCGCCCTCTCTTTCTTGTGGCGGTATGCCATCTCTTTCATTAATTTTAATGCCAGACTGCGTGGCCCGATGGGTACGATCCATGCCACAGCGTTCCGTTTTTGATCCGCATCGATTTTTCGCCGTGTGAGCGTAGGCATTTCCATTGTCTAATTGCCGCGTGGGTTCTCAAAGGGGGAGCCCACTGTGGGGGCGTGAGAAAAGCCCCGAAAGACCCGTTGCACGCTTATTGGCGATCTTTTGAAGCCACCGATCTGGACTTTCCAATTTTTCTTCTCCTTTCTTGGGTATAACAACTCCTGTCTTGGCCCCTTATTATACTACAGACAGTATTAAAGTATAAGTACTAATGAAGTACTAAATAATTCAGCTCCTATACTTTTTAGTTCCATTTCTAATTTAAGGCACATAAGTTTTATTTTGGTAGTTTCGTGGGACTAATTTAATACTCATCTAAATGAGACGTTCCTCATATCCAATGGTCATTGAAAATTCATGTAAAAATATTTTATACTACAATTTTTTTTGGGTGCAGTTCCTCGAATTTTAGAAATTTGTCAGATAATTTTGGGATTAATAAAAATTAAATTATAATTTTAAACTATACTTTTAAGTCAAAGAATTATTTTTATGAAAATTATTTTATAAATCTCAGCTTTCGTAACGATATTTTACTTAGTCAAAATGTCTGCAATGTAATGAATTTCTAACAGTGATCGGGATAATCTTATTTAATTGATTGCAAAATATTTTATAAGTAAATCGGCCTGCTACTTACTTAATAGTCTTGCACAAGCTCTATTTGCCCCCGGAATCATGCCAACTATTTGGTAAAGCCAACTGAAGGGCTTGACTGCCCGAGTACCGAATTTCAGCACAATTGCCCCATGGGAGGCCGAGTTCCCTGGGAACAATAACCCACATACTGGCCCGAAAATCTCTCGCAATCCTGCAGAACTGCGCAGCAAGGACTCTCCCACACACACACACACAAGCACACTCACACACAAACACGCAAGGCCTCGTGTAAATGCTAATTTACGCATTTTAATAGTACAAGTTTTTGGCGAAAATTTTAATTAGACTGCTTTTTTTTGTTGCTCGGCATGGTTGGGCAGGCGACAATTCAGCCCGACAAGTGAGTAGTTTTTACCACTGCCAACCGAAATGTTCCTCGTTTTTTGGTCCATAAATTGGCGTCCTTCATTGAACGCGGAGAGGAGTTCGAGATCCGAGTTGGAGTTCGGGTCTTGGGATATCTTTTTGTCAACGATTTTGGCTACCCCTTCTGCGGTCGCCCTCTCTCTCTCTTGCTCTCTGGCTGTCTCTCACTCACACAAAATGGGTGCCGCACACTCTGGCAATGTGGCACTAATACCACGACATGGGGCTTACCAATACACTCAATGGCAGTCCAAAACTGGAAGTATAAGGGAAAACTGGAAGGTTTCGTGTGAGTAAGAAGAGCACGGCTAGCGCCTGGTTGGAAGGCTAGTGCTGCTCTCCTCGCTCCCACGCAGAATGGATGTTGCACATGCGCCATGTTGCCGAGGGGAAGTCCCGCATGTTGCCGCTTCGTTCGCACTCGCTGGGGAGCGAGGAGTGCGGCTAGCGTGCGACAGAGACCGCCCCTGAGTATTTACCGTTGTCGGGCAGCGCTGTCAACGTCGTCGTCGCTGCCAGCGTCGCTGCTGCTGCGGCTGCTGTTGCTGTTGCTGCTGTTGCCGCTGCAGATGTTGCTGCTGCGTTTGCCATGATTTGAGGTCCTCGGAAGAGCAAAGCTCCGCTGGCCGTTTACCGTTTGCTAGCTGAATGCCTCCTGCTTGGCCAAATCCAAAGCGGAATGCAAAGCCAAGTCGAAAGCCAACCACCAGCACCAGCAGCAACATCACGGCAGCAACACCACGGCAGCAAGAGCACGACAGCAACGACAGCAACTTCGACGACAAAACTCCTGGTGCACATTAACGCAGGCAACAGTTTAACGTGGAAATTATTGCGAATTTGTTGTGTGTTTTTCTGCGACGCGTGCCAGTCGCAATATCGCAGATTGCATATCGCGTGCACGGCAGCAACATTGCAAAGTTTGATTTTTTTGTTTGAGCAGTAGCATGTTTTCTTGTTGACAACAGGCAATTCTAGGCATTAGATTCAAAAGATATCGCGTGCATGCCAATTTTTTTTGGTTACCACCATGGTCTTTTGTTGACAGCAGCCAGATCTAGTCGTAGATTTAAATATTAGCTATTTAAAATGCCGCAGCGTTCGCCTTTTGCCATACAAGAGCTGCTGGGCTTGGCGGTGGCAGCGGCCACTGAAACGCCAACCGATTTGACGACAACAACGACAACTGTTGCCGGTGCAACGTTGGCGAAAGAGCGCCGAACGCCAACACCGCCAAAGACAACAACAAATTCCACGATGGCAGCAGGCAATCTAGCAACAACAGCAGCAACAGCAACACCAATACTTAGTACAGCAGCAACATCGTTCGGCAGTGGGGCAGCAGCAACAGCGACTGAGGGCAATTTAACATCCAGTTTGGAGCCACAGCAGCACCACCAGCAACAGCAGCAGCAGCAGCAGCACCACCATTACCGGGAGCACCACCAAATGACCATGGCGGCTGCATCGCGAATGGCCTACTTCAATGCCCATGCGGCGGTGGCCGCGGCCTTTATGCCCCACCAACTGGCCGCGGCGGTGCACCATCATCATCAGCATCAGCATCACCACCCGCACCACCCGCACGGTGCCGCTGGGGGGCCACCGCCGCCGCCGCCAATGCAGCATCACCATCCGCACCATCCGCACCACCCACTGCTGCATGCGCAGGGTAAGCCACTGTCCCCACCAACGAACCAACGAACCACTGAACCCAACCGACACACCGAAAGATATGATATTTCTAGCTAAAATTTACTTTTGTTAAAACTTATTTATCTGTGTAAATTATATCAAACCTATCTAGATTTATTTTCCTTAATTTTTTATTTCACACCATATTCATTACTTTTCTATTTCTGTGTGTCCAGGCTACAAATAAATGTACGAATTCTAGGCATCTAGCTTAATTGCTGCAGCTTCTTAAAAACAATTTGAAACACACAATATCCACTTTAAGATTTGTATTCATAAATATTCTTAACAATGTATAATTTAAAATACAAAGAAAAAAGTCGTATTTATTGCTAAGTTTATTTATTTGGCTTATTGGGTTTTTTTTTTTATAAGTTAAGTATAATAAATTATATTATTATTATTTGACTATATGTATAATTTTTAGCCTCAATCTATAAAGTATAAAATATTTTAAATATTATTAATAATTTCAAGTAAACAAAGAGAAAAGTATAATTGTAGTTCAAAAAACCATTAGCTCGTTGTCAAATATTAAAAGATTTCAAAATTCCCCTATTGATATTTTAAAACGTACCTTTTTTTATTATATGTATATTTTTTGAAACCTGAATCAACAAAGAATGGTTTTTCGCCGTGCACATTTACAATGACAATCAAAGTTTAAACGCAATTAGCAATCGCAACTGGTTTTGTCACCTGCCAGACAAGCCAACACAATCGCACGAACTTATGTATGTATGTATGTATGTGCAGTCAATTCGCACACACACGCTTACAGTGGGGCAAATCGGGGTCTGGAGTGCCGCTTAGTTGGCATTAAAAAGGAATTAATCAACGAGCCATCGTCCAGGCAAATCAGCTTTGGCCCCACTACACCACCCCAACTACCCCACCAAGCCAACCCACTCGAAAGCACCACCCCGCGCCATCCACCCACCACTCAAGTTGAGCTGCTAATTGCAGAGTGTGTGTGTGCAAAGTGGTGCACTTTGGTCTCACACACCGTTTTTGGCTTAATTCTAAGCAAATGCTTATCGCCAAAGGCCAAAACAGCTCTGAAATTGATTAAACATTTTAATTTTTAGGAAATAATCCCCCAAAAAACTCTACATATTTATTTTGCTCATCTAAAGTGTTCTTAGTTTAGTAAAACATTTATTTATCGAACTAAAACTGAGTAGCTACTAAAGAAAATTGGTTTAAACTAGTTTCAATATATTTTTAGTGACCTGGTGTCACTGTAATGCGCTTTTGTTTGGCGATCAGCTTAAGGCACACACACACACTGCGAGAAAAATACACAAACACACTGCCAACTGTCTCTCGAATTAAAGCTTATTTGCAAGTGGCAATATCATCCAAAGTCGAAGCGATGAGAGCGAATGGAGATAAACAGAAAGGCATGAAATAATAGGGAGTGCTACACTTGAAAAAAAACTACATTGTACACATCCAAAACCCCCTTCAGCATTAATTTGTATGGTAAATTTTCAGATTACATTAGTTACTTGCTTCATAACGCAAAATTGTTTCCAACATATGTACTTCTTGCTAATATTATACGATTTTAATATATTTTATTGAAATTGATTTCTAGGCTATTTTTTCGAGTGAAACAAGAGAGGCTCTCCGATAATCTTGCAGATTCAAGTGGCAGCTGTTATTATTATTTTAATTAGCGTTAAAATATCATCGTCATCTCCGATCCTCGACTTCCATTGCTCCGCACTGATTCACTGTGCCAATTTCACTCAGCACTCAACTTTTATTCATCGAATTTGATTTTTCGATGCGGAATTTGCTTACCCCGCCACTTCCGGACCCTTTTCTCGGTTTTATTTTGTTTAGCAAGTCTCTTAGCACAGTTTATTTTCCGCTGCTACTCCATCCACTTGGCGTTTCTGCTTTATTTTAATTATAATTCTTGTTTTCGTTTATCGCATATTTCCATAGTTTCGTCGTAATTTGTGTCTAAGAAATGTGAGAAATAACGGCGTGGCTGGTACTAAATTGTGATGGGGCGTATTGGTTTCTTGATTGCTTTCTTTTGATTGTCATAAGCTCCCTAAATTTATCAGAATTGTATTATTAAAGAAAACTGCAGTTCTTTTATTCCGAGTGTTTTAAATATAAGCGAGTGAGAAGTGTTAAATATTATTTTAGAATTTATTTAAAGAGCTATGCAACTAATCAAATAACATTAGGGTATGTCACCGTCGAGCTTTCGATTTTCCCTTGCGATTCTTAGTGCTTAGTTCTGTTATGGTACTGGTACTGTTGCTTTCTGCTTTTCATTCGCGTCATCGTATTTAATTTTGCATATTGTCGACTCGTTCTGCTCTTGATGTCGTACTCGTACACATATTTCGGATTTCTCTTGTTGATTTTATACCCATTTGCGTGGCCAGTTCGTCAATTTAAAAATCGCATCAAGTTCGGTCGGATTTCGTGCGGATTTCCTGTCCAGAGCTGACTATTTGGCGCCTTCCATTAAGTGCCTTTGATCTTTTACGAGAAAGGAAAACCAAATCGGAAAATTGGTTGCCCAACAACAAAGCAGGGAAAAGCTGGGGGGAAGAACAAGCGAAAACGATTTTTCTTCGTTTTTCTCCCTCCCCACACATATTTAATTGACAATTTTCACTTTGGCTCCTCGCGTCGCTTTGTTGTGACAGTCGTTTTGATGTGTTTGCACACCGACAAACAAACACCCGCAAACACACACCCCGCACACCCCCGATTGCACTGGTATTTGTGCACTTGTCGTGGGGACTTGTTATTGCAAATATTTCGGCAAATTACTTGAGGCTCGAAATTAACCATTTAGGATTTTCTACATTTTTCGCGTCGGGACGCCAATGTTCTATACTGAAAATAAGTAAGTAAATAAATTGGATAAGTACTTTGGTTTGGGGCTGTTTAAAAAGTAAAATAAAAAAAAAGGTAAATAGGTTTTTGTATTTTAAATTCTTAACATAGAAGTTTTAAATTACCTGTTTCGATTGCTCTAGTTATACATACATATATAAATATATTATATTAAGTTTACACAATTCGTTAATAATTTATTTGGCCGTAACAATAGCATTTATTGCAAAACTTGAATCAATAAAATTATTGTAATCAAGAGTAATGCAATTGATATTGTAAACTTTGAAATTAGGACCAAGACCAAGCATAATAGGCAGGATGTGTTTGTTTTCTGGCATCGACGGGAAGTGTTGCAACCAATGACTCCAGAACTGCTAATTGCTGCCTATCAGTCGCCCCAAAACTCTAACCATCTCTCCATCGATATATCCAAATATCCCGCCCTTTGATATTTGAGCCACTTTGCTAATAGCCTGCCCCAGTATATACATATATACATACAAGCATACATTTAAGTGTTCTTCTGTCTCCTTGGCTGATAAAAATATTCTTAATTGTAGTTTTCGGTCTTCGGACAATGTGTGCGGTCGTCTTTTGACTTTGCTTTGATTTTGCGTTGACGCAAATTAGAAAAATAAACGGGTGAAAAATGTGGAAGAAATGCAGGAAATTTCGTTTCGAACTGGGGAAAAAGTGTCGACAAACGCCCTTCGGTTTTTTGAGTGAGCGGACGACCGGTCGAGTGTGCCCCACCCCGCCCACATTTTCGGCCCCCTCCCCCCGCTGCATAGCCCCTGGCTGCCCACCCCTTCTTAACCCCTTAGTACCCCTCATCCAACATTTTTGTATTGTCTGAGGTGTGAAAATGTTCGGCGTCAGCGATTCACGAGTGCAGTTATTGTTTCAGTTGTTGTTGCTGCACTTTACCGCCCACCTCTCATATATTTTTTTTCATTTTATTTTTTTATTGTTTTTTTTTGGCACTTTGTCACACTTTTTCGCTTTGATTTTTTGCGAATTTAAAAGTCAATTAAAGCAACTTGACGAACGAAGTGCCGAGTGCCACTCAAGGGTTAATTTGTCCGTGCCAGTGTGTGTTTGTGTGTGTGTGTGTGTGTGTGTGTGTGTGTGTGAGGGGGTGAGAGTTTGTATGGGTGTGGGTGCCAGTTGATTCACATCACTTCGCGTGAAGCAGAATTAGCCGCAATAATTTCAAATTTTCCCAAACGGAACGCAACGCAATGCATTCACGATAATCACATATTACAAAAATAATAAAAACGAAAACTTTGGTGGCATATATACATATTCACATACAGTATAGCTTGCATAGCTCAATCTTTTATAAAATAAATTAACATAGATGGGGTGCATTTCAATCTATTTTCGTGGAAAAAAACATTCAATTTCTAAAAATACAAAATATACATTGCTTATATTTCTTCAAATCTATTTTGGTGGCTTCACTGTAAGCTAGTTGCTTGGCGTATTCGCGCATTCGTATTCATGTATTCATAAGCTGGATTTTGTGCCCCGTCACATGGCAATCAGAGCCGGGCAATTCGTGCCCCAAAAGCTTAACTCACATTGACTGCACACCCAGCGATTTCCAGGGGCGCCGTTTTGTGGGGGGGCTTGTGGAACCTAAGCCCCCCTTCTTTGCCGGAGAACGCCCCTGCACTGCGCTAATTTTATAACGCAAATAAACACGATTTGGCACTTGAGTTTGCTTCTTCAGCGGCTCGAAAGTGGGATTTCGGTACGGATTTGGAATTGAATTTGGAATTTGGTTGCTTTCACTGTCCAACAGCAGCAGCAACATCGGCAACAGCAGCAATAGCAACACCAAGAGCAACGACAACGACAACGACAACGACAACATCAACACCAACAATCAACAACTACGACTGCTAATTATTCATGGCATGGCCATCTATCTGGCTATTTGGAGTGGCTACTCAGCACTTTTTCGGCTGGAAATTGTTTCAATTGTGGACACGATGTGATTCACCTGGTCGAACGACTGAATTTACGCTGGATGCCAGCTAAATGATGATTGTAGTTGGCTTATTTGGTCCAAGTAATTGGGTTAATAGCCCTTTCCAATATCTTTACTATTTTAGTTAAAACCTTGTCTGACTGACTTACTATTTCAAAATAGCAAGTGTTTAAAAGTTTGTGGCTAATAAATTTAGATCAGAAACAGCACTTCTAAACTCATAACTTTTTCCACAGAAGTCGGCTTTTGAATAGACATACCTTTTGAATCATAAAATATTATGGCTTAGAGTTCTAAAATTCTGCGTTTAAATGTTGGTTTGTATTTCGGAGAGATTTTCAAGAAATTTTAATAAGGTGTGTCTTTCTTAAAACTACGGCTTGGCAGTAAAATCCTCTAAAACCAGCTTTTCAATTGTAGCTTTATTAATTTATGGTTGAAATTTCACAATTGGTTCTTGGCCTGAGAAAATTTCTTATTCAACCCGTATTTCTTTTAAGAGGTCGATTTCGAGTGCAAGTGTATGAGTTTTAAATGAATTCACTTGATTTTCACTCACGACGCCAGAGTCGCCTCGTCTGGCATAAAAGCTCAAAGTTGGACACCGAAACGGCTACTTTGCATGACCTCCGGCGGTTGGCAGCGGATTGCGCCGGATGCTCACGACCCACACGCTCCACGATCGCCTTGTGCGGTCCGCCTTTGACCCCCTGACCCCCTGACCCCCGCCATTCCCCGATATCCCCGGTATTTTTCCCGTATTTTTCCTATATATACCCCAAGTTCGCCGTTGCCAGTTCCCTTCCGCTAAGCGACCCATATCAGCTATTGTCGAGCGTTAATCAGTTTATAAATACTTCGTCACTTGCAGTTTTTCCTTCATTTTTTTTTGTTGTTGTTTCAACCATTCTTTAGAGCAGCTTCGCGCACTATATTGCAATATCAAATTTCATCAGCAAACGGAATTCCTGGTAGAGAGCTAATAAATGCGGTTTGATTGTCGTCATAATCATCATCATCATCATCATCAACATCATCATCATCGTTATTATTGTTGGCATATGTCGAGGTCCCATTGTGTTCTCGAAATGCGTCACCGAGAAACAATTGAGGGAAATGCCAGTTTGCGTCCCAGTTTCAGTTCCATTTGCAGTTCCAAGTTCCCCATCGCAATCCCGATTCTCGATTCCGAATCCCCTTTAGAGCCCCGAAACAAAGCCAAATCCGAGAGGCAAACTAAAGCGTACTCGAACGAGATGAACGCCTTGAAACAATGAAACATCGACCAAAAATTAGCGCGGTTGTCTGTCAAATTTGATTTTGCTTTGATATGTCACTCGCTGAGCCAGGGAACAAGCGGCACTGGGGCACTGAAGGGTTAACGGGGCGAGGTAGGGGTTAAGACTGCAAGGAGAGCTTGTCTCGATTTCGACAACGAGGTCGCCGATTTGCATTTCTGAGTGTCGGCAAATACAGAGAGAAAAGTGGAAGTAATCCACTCATCAAAAGTATTATTTAATTAGTCGCACATGAATATTAATTGTAAATACTTTAGTTTATTCGAAAAGGTAACAAAATTAAATTTAATTAAATAAAAACCTAATATAAAATGGATATCCATTTAAACTAAAAAAATATTAAAATGTTATTAATAATTTTGTGTATCAAAATCATCAGATCATCAATCATTGACAAATTGTCTTTGGAACTTTTATCAACAAAATATATTTAATCTCGTAATATATGATTCTTGTTTTTCGTTTTATTTAATTTAATTTTTGGCTGGGTATTATTGCAAACATGAGTATCTGCCATGTGTATGCAACCATTCGCCTTCTCAATTCGTTGGGTTGAGGGCTATAAATTCGGAGTCCCCCTTGTCTGGCTAATAAATGCAAAAAGTACAGTGTATAGTCGCTTTGAAGGCCCAGCAATGTGAGTTACTAAATATGTGCATTATTGCCGATCGATTAAAGAAACATGTTTAAATGTAAGTAGTTTTGCAATTTAGGTTTATTTCTTAATTATAATTGAGTTAATTCAAAATTATTAATATAATTTATTTTTAGTTTAACAACTAAGGACTGGTTTATAACACTAAATTTAATACGTGGGGGAATGGGCGCTGAAAGCTAAGATTAAGATAATATCCCATTTCCTTATAAGTTATCCTATTTCATTTATTATTCTCTCCCTTTTTCAGGATTCCCGCAGCTGAAAAGCTTTGCCGCAGGAACTGGAAGTTGTTTGCCCGGTAAGTACTCACTCACTCAACTGCAACTCGAAGGTGTAGTCAAATTAAAAGGAAGCCTAAAGGTAGACCATAAATCCTGGACACCTCAGACTGCAATCCCTTTTGCAATCCTTTAAAACAAAAGCCTAAAAAGCTGAATATTCTTCGACCAACAGAGGGCGCCACCTCCGCGCCCTGGCCTAATTAATGGGCATTCCAGCGCTTCATTTCGAGTCCTGGATTCCCGCCTCCTGCAGATCCTGCGGCGGGGGCGTGGCCAAGGGCAAAGAAAAAAGCAAAGGCCGAAGGGTGAAGGGTAAAGGGTGAAGCGTAAATTTCACATGTCGCGCACACATAAATTCTCCAAATTGCTAATAAAATAAACAATTTAGCTAACGAAAAAACAAAAAGGAATACATATACATACGTATGCACAGTGTACTATACACACACATGCGAGAGACAAAAGTCAAATAATGAAATTTCCATTTTCATTTTGTTGCATTCGTAACGGGCAATAAATATTTTCAACATACGCTTTTATACGCAATTTGCACGCGCATTCATCTCTCCTCACGTCCTCACATGTCCTGTTTGCCCCCTCTTTCACACCCCATCGTGCCGTCTCTTTCTGCCTTAACCCTTTCGACAGAGAAACACACACAAATACAGGGGCAATCCCAAAACAAAGGCGAAAGAAATGCGGAGCGCACACATAAACTTGTCTAATAAGAACGGATCTGGAAACTGGTTCGAAGGATGCCAGATGGGGCAAGGGGAGGGGAGGAGGGGAAAAGGGGAGAAGGGGTTCAGGACGGTGTAGGGAACAGTTTAGAGAAGGGGTTATGAGTGTGCCAATAAAATGAAAAATAAAACTCCAAACATTAGCACAAACTAATTGGTTAGTTACAGCTTAAACTACCTAAAATAACGAAATAATTAAACTTTTCAAACGAACTATAAGCTTCATACATTTATTAGAAATCGAAATTACAAAATTATAGAGGTTAAATTTAATTAAATGCCTGTTTCTCTCCAATGATTATATCAAATGCCTGATCAAAAATATATTCGATTTGTATATGTTAACAGGTTACTAATGTAAATAAATACATAAATCAAAGTTTATTTGCATTCTTAACTCCAGGTAATGGTTAGCTATAATATTTCTATAACGCAACGTTTTGAGTTAATTAATTTAAAAAAACACGCAAAATTATTTACTTATAATCGTAATCATATACCATTTACATACATCAATATATAATTTTAGTTGTTGGATAGTTTTGGCTGCAAGCTTTTAATGTTTTTTTTGAGCAGGTGAAGCTTAAACATGTGGTCTATTTGATTGTCTTATCTAGGCACTCCTTATAAGCTCTTGACTTTTTTTCCGAGAACTTGGGCCTACTTAATTGCCCTTTTGTCGCAGTTGTTGCTGCTGTTGATGTAGCTGCTGATGATGCTGGTGATGCTGCTGCCCTTCATATTGCTCCCGACAATGTTGCTGCCGTGTAGTGGGCTCTTCTAAACTCTAATCTCTGACTGGGCCAGGCAACACGAACTTGTCCACTTGGCCGCGCATTCTTTCCATTCTGTTTTTATGGGCGAAGTGCCCTGCTTAAGTCTTCCACTCGACGCCTGCATTCTTCCAGAGGAAAAGTCGACGGGAAAGGCGGGGAAAATCCGGTGAAAAGGGGGCAGCCACTTTTGAGCCATTTGCTGCAAGCAGATTGCAAGACAAGATTACACAAAAGCCAAGGAAAAGGCGAAGAAGCCGAGAGAGACTGACAAGTAGGGCAATTTGCCTTGAAAAATGGTAGGAAAGTCGGGGCAGTGGCAGTGGAAAGTGGAAAGTGGGGAGTGGGGCTGTGTTGCACCATCGTGTTGCACTTGTCATGGCTAAGATTTTAATTGGCATTTTTTCCCCCTTCGTGGCATTGTGTTACCCCCACAATCCTTTTTTCACGAGCGTGTCTAAGTTTTATTTGCTGGCCATGTCGAAAGAAAAGCCCTCCCCCCCAGAAATTGTTCGGCTTAATTGAAACACGCAAGACAAACAAAATAAAAGAAGATGTGTAAAAAAAAAAAAACCTCACACATGTGTGAAGCGAAACCAATCGCAATTCACGTCGCACCAGTTGACTGAATACGTGAATATGTCAGGGTGATAAAACGCGAAAGATGGGTTTACACACATCGGTAGGGGTGGCAAGGGGTTAAGCAACAACTTTAGAACAAAATAAATTGGTCACAGAATCAATGAAGATATCAGCTTAGGAACATCATAAATAATATAAGAGGTAGGTTGTTAAATTCGAGTAAAAAAATTAACCTGACCACTTTTATAGAAGTTAAAAAAAATGTAACTGAAAGGAGTCTATAAAATCTAAAAATTATCTTATAAAAAATTGTATTTTTTGGTATATTTGTTTAACTATTTTTGATGCAGATTTAAGGATGCGTCCCTCAATCGACTTTGTCTGGAATTTATGCGGAAAATTCGCTTTGACATTGTCCGGCATTCGTCCCCGTCTAATTGCTGCTGTCTGCCTCCTACGTCTCTCTCTACAATTCTCTTTCTCCGACCCTCCTGCCGTCCCTTTCTACTAACCTCTTGCTATCTCTTTCGGACGGATTGCCGGATCCCTTGCTTTCTGTTCCTGTTCCTCGTAATTTGCGCACTCAATGGAAAATTGTTAATTAGATTCCTTGCTTGTCGTGTGACTGCTTCTTCTTCTTCTCCGCCCCATTGTTTCGTCACCAGCGGGAAAATCAACCCACTAGCGCACCGCCACGCCCACCGTCCCCAAGCACTTTTGGGTGGCAGCGTTTTAGCCAGTTTTGTGTCAAAGTTAGTAAACATGATTGCCCGCTTTTTCCACAGTGTTGTCGAATGCGGCTTCACAAATGGCTAGGATTTTGTTTGCAAGCAGCTTATAATAATGCTACAATAATAATACAAATAATTGAGTGATGATCAGTTCTGACTAAGATGTAAGGTGTAATATTTAGCATAATTGAAATACATTTTGTTAATTAATTACAACCAATACACCAAAAACAAATTTGTTTTGTTTTGATTTAATAAACTTCCCAAAACAGTGAAAATAAATACTTTGGTAATGAATAGAATTACGTTTAATTGCAAAATAGCCAATTGCTCAGCACAGACTCTTAACCCTTTGTCGCCCCGCCCCCGTTAACCCTTTGGGCCCACTTTCAGACACCTTTTCTTTCCGCTTCACCGACCCAAGTGAACTCAACGAACTTTAAGTGCAAAGCGTTTTTCCCCAGCAGCAGCAACAGCAACAACTACAAAAACAACAGCAATAAGGAAAAATAGAAAAAACAACAACAGGAGTGGCACAATTTTTTCACGAAAACTTTGCTCTTTCACTTTTTCGCCAGCACGTGGGAAAGTGTATGTGTGTTTTTTTTTTTGTTGCTTTTGGGTGAAATCTTGCATCGTTAACGAAATGCAGGAAATAATACGGATGGGATGATAGCGAAAGAAATATAGATAGATTTAGAAACAAAGACAGGGATATATTTGGAGAAAGAGACAGCAAAGACATATTGTAGGTATAATTTGACACATAATTGCTTTATAATACACAACTGCAATTTTTTTGGCAGTTTAATATTCATAAAATTTTTGACTAAATGTGGCTAAAGCTATAACAATTTAAAAGAATGTACCAATACTATAAGTACTTAACAAAGCAGATTTTAAATTTATAACATCATGAAATGATAAAATGAATTTACTTTAATATTTATTGGAAAATAATAAATTTGGTTGTTGCATACTTAATTTATTGGATCTACTAATAAATTATTGACTTGAACTACATATGTATAAGCATATACCTACCTAATCGTTTCCCTAACAAATATTTAGCCCCATCATCAAGTAACTTTTCGTCTAGCAATTGGAATTAACCTTTTGGCATCAAAAACCGAGTTATCAAAGCTGTTAATTGGAGCATTTACTGCTCCACTCGCCATAGCCCCTTTTCTGATTTTTTGCGTTTGTGGGTTCTGTTTGATTCCTCAAGCAAATAATTCAATTTCATTTCTAATTAGTACGAAAAAAGCGTACGAAAAATGAGGGAAAATCCGAATAGCAGTTCAGAGGACACCCACACAACCATACATCCACAACCAAAAACCCACATACTAACACACCCACACCAACACCCACACACATGCACAAAAACGCAGCCACTTTCGTGCTAATGCAAATTGCGAATTGCGAATGCCCCTTCAACGAAGCCTCTGCCGCTGCCTCTGCCGACGTCGACTGCGCGGCTGCGTCGCTGTCGCGTTGCCAACAACTCAGCCACTTTATTAGCGTATTTTGCCATGCAACTGTTTATGCGACACACACACACACCAGCACACGCACTTGCACAGCAACACATAGACGAGGAATTAGTCATTTTGTTGGTTACTTGATGCATGGCGAGAAAATGGGGGAAACATGGGTTGGGAAAGTGGGGCGAGGGGCGAAAATTGGGCGGAAAAGGCAGTAACAGCGGGGGTAGAGGAAAATCCACACAGCAAACATTTTTGGGAAAGTCTCAAGATTAGAGGTTTGAAATCACTTGTGAAGGTGCTGATAAGTATGCAACAACCCATAATTTTATTTCAAAGTTTAGTTAAATCCATAGTAATTTTTAATACCCTCTTGCAATTGTGTAAAATTGCTATTGTATTGGAGTCTTTGATATTTTTGATGTTTTAACCAAAATAACCAAATTTTTCTCCCTGTTACTTTGGCTGGGTAGCAAAAATGGTGCAGCTTACAAAATGAACAAGTCAGAGGAACACCGTGGAATGAAACGGAAAGGGAAGTGAGGACGGCGATGGTGATGGTGTTGGTGAGAATGTGAAAATTCAGAACCCCCCACCCACACACACTTTCACACTTTAGAAGCGACAACATTTTTTATGCGCTTTTGAGCAAATTAGATTTCCTAATTAAATTTTCTAGTGAAATGCGCATAAATTTCATAAAATTCACTTGCCGGGCAAAGGAAAGAGAAGGGGCGACTTTCTTTGTGCGAAAAGCTAGTGAGAGCGACAGAGAGGCGACTAGCGGGAGCGAGAGAGATGGAAGAATGTTGTCGGCTTTCATTTGGCTGGCGACATTTTTTGCTCTGGCATTTTCCCCAGCTGACGTCACCGACATCCTTTCGTCCTTCATCCTTCGTCGTCGTCTGCTTAAAGTAATTAACTAAGAAAATTTTAATTGCTAATATGTTGTGATGCATGTGTGTGCGTGTGTTAGTGTGCATGTTGGAATGCTGGCGGAGTTTCCATTGAGTGTGTGTATGAGCTCATTAAAAGCGAGAAAGAATGTCAACGTTGCCTACTTTTTTGCGTTCCCGAATTGACTAATTTCCGACTTTTGTTTCGGCTTATCATAATTGTTAATTTTGATTTGGAGACTTTCAAGTAGATAAATTTAAACTGTTTATTAGATAAAAAAATTAGCACAAATGGCAATTATGCTGATCAATTTGGAGAACATTTTTTGTGTCAAAACGGCAGACTAAAAATATCTATTCAATTTTCTTGATAAAAGAAATGTATTTGCATCCAACGTTTTTATTATTATTATTGAAGCAGCTCAAAACCAATTACCTGTTGTGCTAAATAATGGAAAATAAATTGAGCAAAGATAGATTGCCAAAAAATCACTTTTCAAAAGTAAATGCAGATGAGAGCAGGTGCCGTGGCCTAATTGAATAATGACCGTGAAATGTACACCCCATAATTGAGAGAGCCCTCGAAATAATTTCTTTCTTCGAGAAATACCGAATAACCAGAACAATTAAATTTCCTTGTACATACATTGAATTCCTCTAGTGAATTGCATTTTTGCCTGGTAATTCAAGATGCAATTTTCGGCCTTCATTACACGATTTTTCACTGGCAGCTCCGGAGATATTTTTCACGCAGATTTAGTGGGAATGGTTAATGGGGATGAGGCTTCACTCGATCAACTCGTCAGCCGCAACGGCCCGTTTCTACTTCATTTTTCATATCGAATTTCAATGCAAAATGTTTGTTTTCTGCCTCGTTCTGACTGCACGAATGTGCCTCTACCAGTGTGTATTTTGTTTTTCATACTTTTCCATACTTTCCCAACTGCGAAGTGGTCCAGACCACTCGATCACCGAACTATGCATTTATGTTTTCCGGGTGCTTCAGGCCACAAGTTCGATTTGGCCAAAACACGGCTGCTTGGTAGCCCTCGAAGTCCTCGGTTTCTCAATCCGCCAAGTGGCTTCGATACTAAAACTTCGACTCATCTCCAATACCCAGACTCATCAGCATGCTCAACTCATCTCTAGGCCGCTCAACTTTGTGTGCACACCGAGAAAAAATATTTCAAAAAGGTTATAATATAATTAAAGTAACACATTTTTTTTTTTTGTTATATGATGTAGTTGGTTATAACTATATATAACTTACTACTCTGCAACTGAATGTTTTTATTTAAAATCCAAAAAATTGTTTGAAATGTGTTTCTCGGTGCAAAAACTCGACTGCCACTCATCGACAACTAAAATCGCGCCTGTCAACGCCTGTCAGCTCCTTCCTTCGATCCCAATCCCCATCCTCGTTCAGTGCCATCCTCCTTCGACGCTTTCACTTTTCCCCGCTTTTCCGCGGCCCTCTCAAGTGGGGATTTCCTTGGAACAAGAGATGATGTATGTGACAACCACAAAAAAACAAAAAACTACAAGGAGTTAACGACAGACAAGTGGGAAACTAGATACAATTATTAAATATTAAAATAACAAACCACTAAAACCACTTCAAGTCGCGCTTCAGCGCCATGTGTTTTCCGGCACCGGGTCGTGGGATTCTCGTCAAATAATTTGACATGAATATGTATAGTATAAAGGCGGCGAGGCATTCTAAATCCAGACATGGGTACGCACTACGTAGATTAAAATGAGTTGTCACGGTATAAATGATTACTTTAAGAACTAAAAATAAAATAAAATGCTGTTAATTTATGACGATCTTTTACAAAACAATACTGGTGACTTATATAAATAAAATTGATATTCATGTTATATGATCATTTGTAAAAATACACATACTGAGAGAAGAGTCATACTTTTAAGTAACATTATATACTAGTTTAATATTAATTAAGATAGTATAAATCACTTTTAACAATAATTTGTATTATTAACCCGCATCTTTTCAGGTTCCCTGGCGCCCAAGGACTTCGGCATGGACGGTCTAAATGGCTTTGGAGTGGGTCCGAATGGCAAAAAGAAGAAAAAGAAGCGACGGCACAGCCGCACCATATTCACAAGCTACCAACTGGAGAAACTGGAGGAGGCCTTCAAGGAAGCCCATTATCCCGACGTTTACGCTCGGGAGATGCTGTCGCTAAAGACGGAGCTGCCCGAGGATCGCATACAGGTGAGTCAGCATCAGCATCAGCCCTTCAGGTAATCCGATATTTGGGCATTGTCTTCCATTCCATACATACTCACATATTCCGCGTTCCTTAGTCTTCATTATTCCCCTAATGAATTAACAAACTAATTACATCCGCCGAAAGTAGGTGTTTGCTGTTGGCAAAACAAAAACTCGGCCAAGAAATTTTTGCATTTCCTTTGTCTTTGTCTTTGTCTTTGGTTTCTCATCTGCTTGTTTGGATGTCTCCGTTCTGATTTTTCACACCTCTTCAATTTGTGTGTGCAGCGTCATCTTGTTAAACCGCTTTCAACCCGCAATCAGCAGCAGAATCTCAAGTGCAACTCCTTCGAGTTGTGCGCTTTTTCTATACAGGGTTTAGTTGGTCTGTTTCAATGCATTTATGACACCGTCACCAAATGGGGATATCGAAAAGACTCTTAATTAGCAATAAAAATTGGACAGCCGTTCAGTATTCGAAGTCCCTTTTAAATACATTTAGTATTTGATTTGTTATATTATTTTACGTTAGTATTATTATTTAAAGGCATCGTATCCTATCTTTAAAAATTTAAAATAGGACTTTAAAGAACAATGTGATATATGCATAGGTAAAAGTGTGCACTGCATTGGGAACAACGCAAAATCCGGAAATCATTTAACGTCCGCTTCACGCTGGGCAAGTGAGAAGGCAATAGGGTGTGAGGGAGATGGCTGGCGAGTGGGGGAAAGAGAGGAATAGAGAGGTTGGGGAAAAAACGTAGAAAATTTCAGCAACGTTTGCGAATTTATAATTAAGCATTTTAATGGCCGTTATTGTTCTAAGTCCCTGAATCGCGGGAGTGAACGGGACGGAATATACCCTGTGGTGTGTGTGTGTGTGTGCGAGGGAGTATCTGTGTGTGCGCTTCCATCGAGTGAACTTCAGTTGAGCCAAATTGCCACCCTTAAAAGGCAAACCCAAAAACGCCTGTCTGTGTGTGTGTGTGAGTGTGTGTGTGCGTGTTTAATTAGCACTGAAAAAAGTATAATTATGGCGCAATTTCTTGGCGAATATGCCCTGTTTTAACCACTCACTCGCTATAAGTTCTGGGTCGTCGAACGGATGGGTTCGAAATTGGTTTTTTTTTACTGGAATGCTAATGGCAGGCTCTTTAAGGATCCAGGCCACTTAAATATACGCACATTTCCATTTACACTCAGAAAGGAATCGGCGGTTTGGCTTTCCATTAAACCAAAAATCTGATGAAGCCTTTCATATAAAATTTTATTTATAACATTTGCGCATTACAAACCAAATAAACTGTGTTAAAATATTTTGGTTAAGACTTTGTGAAAGCAATATTAAATTAATTACTATTCTCAAAACTCAAAAAATTTGTCATAATATGTTGGTCTCTAATTTTAAGTGGATTTTTTGACATTTTTGTGATGTATAGTAAAATGCCGTATTCAGATTTTGATGTGAAATGGTTGTATTCAAATAGTTTAAATAGTGCAAAGTTTTTTTTTGTGGGGATCATGGGTTAGGGTGACCCAAAACCATTGTTATTAAGTGACCTCATTCACTCAAAACGAATTTATAAGAAGATATAGCAGAAATTTTTGCAAAACGGCTACTGATTTCCATTCAACAGATTACTTTTTGTATAAGATTGTTGGGCAATACTACATTTTGTTAATTTTTAACCATATTAATCTCCTAAGCTTGTATATTTCTGTGATCGCTGCTAATTAAAACATATCGCAGGCACGCAATTAACCCACTGATGCCCCGGGTAATCACTCGCACATCCACTCACATTTCAACAGGCATTCTGCAGTCCAAATTGAATTTCGAGTGTGTAAAATTTTCCAATTATAGACTTTGGAGAAGGACACCCACACCCACACCCACATTGCATACATGTATTGGTGCAGGACTGTATATATATGTAGAGCACTTCGAAGGAGCTTTTGCTTTGGGATTGGGCTTGGGATTGGGATTGGGTTCTCGGGATCGAGATGGCTCGGGGGCCATGAAGCGATGCTAAAAGCGAGTCCAATTAGTAGCATTACTACTAACACTTCAATTCTGGCCACTAGAGCTACGGTTTTCCGTCTCTCTCCAGCTTGGCAATAACGGCAATAGTCAACAAAAACAACAAGGAGCCAGGAGCGAAGGACAACTGAAGTGAAGCAATGGCGCCAAAGTACGGCCATTTTGTGTGCACAGCTGTGGGTTGGTGGGGCGAAATGGGTGTGAAATCCCTGGGCGGGGGGATAGAAGAGGTCAGAAGGGGTGTGGAAAATCCATGGCTTCGAAAAGTGGGCGCTACGTTAGTTGTACATCAGTTAGTGGGAGTGGCAGGAGCGTAAATTTGCATTTAACGTTGTTTGCGGTGCCCACAAATGGAGTCTATCCTTGTCTGTCCCTGTCTCTATCCCTCTCTTTCCTTCATCCCATCCCAAGTGTGTAAGGGAGTGTGTGTGTGTGTGTGTGTGTGTGTAAGGGGCAAGGACTCAACAGTTAGACGGCCACAAAATACTTGGAAAGACCGAAACCACCGCAAAACGATGCACAAGTACAAGAACGATGAGAGGAGCCACGACCACACCAATACTAGCAAATATGCACTGAAAAATATTAGGTACAAGTAATATGAATGCCTTTTCAATGTTTTAGTTTTCCTTTTTATTATCATTTACCTTTTATAAAGTCCACATAAAACAACCAAAAATCATTATATTTCGAAATTGAAGGCTTTTTCTCTAAATAACATTATAACAGTTTCTCAAAATATTACTAGTGTTTTTATACGCTTATACATATACATATTTCTAGGTATTACTTATTTTCAGTGAAATACACTCACACACACACACACACACACACACACTCATACCCATGCAGACAGTGTCATTGAAAATAACAGGACTATTTGAACCAAAAAAGCTTTAGAAATTTGCTTTTTCGGGATGAAAGCAGCGGCGCCCGAAAAACTAACAACACACGTAACGCATATATAAACAAACAGAAGCACACACACCCACATAAACGCCCACCCACACAAAGATACTCTTCCACACACCCACATACACACATACACGTAACCAAAGTTGGATCGTCAAATGCGTTGCATATTTTTAGGCACTTAAGCTATTTTCATGAAATGTGCACACACAGACACATATGCAGATTACCCTGACAGCACAGCCACACCCACTTTGCGCCCCTCCCAACCCCTTAACCCCACAGTGCCCACCTCAACCCTGTCCCTGCTCGGCTAAAAAAAGGAAACTACGACTACAAGTACACACTCCGTATTGATTTTAATTGAAAAATTGTTAATTTTCCATGCCAGTAGCAGCAGCAGCAGCAGTACCGACTGCCACGCCCACCCGTATTCCACCGCCCACATTTTCCAGTCCCGCCTTTCCCCGCTTTTTTCGTCTTCGCCCCCAAACTTTTCCTTAACTTTTCGCTTGGAGCAAAAAGAGAAGAACTTGAAGTGAACTTTTTGTGCTGCCAATTTTCGCCTGTGTGAGTGTGTGTGTGTGAGTAAGCGTGAGTGTTTGCCCTTGTGTTAATGTGTGCCTGAATGTGTGTGTGTCTGTGTGTGCATTGCTGATTCTGCTGTGTTTTGTGTCTGGGTAATTATACGTTTCTGTGTGAATAAATTTTCAACCCCGCACAATTTCGAGGCGGAATTATTCATTCGCTTTTTGAGTTGACTTTGAAAGCCCTTGATGGGGTTTTAACCGCCCTATAGGGACATATACAGAGGTTCACGGATGGCAGCTGGAGGTTTCGCTTTTTACTCAAGATCAAACTACAATTGCTATGAGATCCGCGCTTAACGCTTAATCGTTCACTATTCACGCATTTGAAATACTTTCTTATCCTACATAAGCAATCGATTGCCAGTCTTTAAGGAAGCACTCAGAGAAAAGGTTAAGTAACTTGTGAACCAAACAAGTACTACGTCAGTGGAAGGTTAAATTTTACTTTCACCTAAATAAGCTGTGAAGTTAATGTGAATATAGTTTAATTATCTTCAAAAGAAGTCAAGATAGGTTATTGATTATTTAACTAGTCTTTTATGTACGTTTTTGTAATCTCTGTAATAATGTTTAAAACTTACATAAGGAAGTACGCTTGTTAAAATATATAAAATGGAATAAGAAAAAATAATTGAAGAGTAATTTGTAAATTACTCTTGCGAGAAATAGTGATGTTTCTCTCAGTGCGCTGCAACAATTGTGCTCATTGTGGGCCGTCTTGGAAGTTCTACGAAACTAATTTACTGGAGTGTCGACGCGTCCAAGTGAACAATGTCTCGATAGAGAGGGGCCGCCGAATGGAATGGACGCGAATTGGGCCCGAATCGTGGATTGTGGAGTCATTGGAGTAGCCACAGTCCTCCTCCGATTGGCAGAACCTGGGAAACCGACAAAAAACCAGACCTGTGGCAGACAGGTCGACTGGTCGATGCTGCCACTTGACGCAACAGCGTCTGCGTCGCAGGCGATCGAGTTACCCGCCAGTGCTGACCAAAGAGCCTTGAAAATAGCCAAATCAGGTTTCAGAAATATCTGAAATTATCTGAGATTAATTCTAGTAAGCTATCAAATAATATAGCCAATTTCCATATAATTAAAGATATGGGTTTCAGTGCCGCCCTAGTTACTACAGATTTAAAACTACTAAACAAACTTTTAAAAGTTCCGAATGCACTCAAAATAATTTGTACTTACCATAAGAGCAACAAATTCTCCTTTTTTTGCCTTTAAAAATCGTACAAATAGTCAAAAAAGACCTTTTTAAGCGACTACAGAACTATGTAGCTTTCAATAGCTCAGCAAATATGGAAATCAAGCTAAATATGGTAAAAAGCCAACTAAACAGCTCTGACTACCTACCTCAGCTCCCATTTCGCTGGATTCTTCGTTCTCCAGTCTTTACGAGGGATTCTCGCCTTTTCTCATGATCGTGAAACTTCTTCATTTTGTTGACTCTGCGCCGAGTACCAATTCGTTTAAAATGGTATCAGTTCCAAGAAAAATATTATTTTTTCATAATTTCTGGAGTGCCTTAATCTGTTCCCTGCAGTTCGATGTGCATAATCACGACGATCGTTCCGTTTTTTCTGGCCTTCTTGAGTGAAAACAGGCTGTCTGGAGGAGTGCTGGATCGTAGAGCCCCCTTAACCCCTGTTCGCCCCTTGGGGTGTTGACGTGCCCCGCCGCACAAAATGAAACGTCAATTTCAAGGGTTTTCCTGGTAATAATTAGTAGCTGAGGTGGGCATTTAAATACTCGTCGTCTTCCATTTTTCTCCACTGGTTCTTCTAGTCCCCCAACCATCGGCACATTCTGCGTATTCGTGTATAAAAATACTCGCCCAGCAGCCGAATAATAATGCATATAATTGCATTTTAAGTAGTTGCTGCCTGGAGTATTGTGTTACCTTCGAGCTCATGTCAACCCTGACATCGTATGCCTATGCTGGGTGTTTTTTATTTTATTTTTTTTTTGGGCTCGGGCTCGCGATGAGTGGATTTTATTTTCCATACTTGAGTTTTCCAGGAAAATGCAACGGAAACGCGAACAGCAAGTGGGTGGCTTCCAAATGCTTCCAATCGAAACAATGGCCTATTAAAGGTTTTAGAAACGTTATAATATGATGGTTAATGGGTTAAATCAAGGTGTTACAAAAAAATTTTATAAAAATATCATTAATAAAATAAGAGAATTTAAAATAAAAGTTGATTTTTAATTGTGATCTTTAATTTGCGAAATATTTTTCATAGAAAACAGTTCGAGACTTACTTGAAATAAGCAGACACTTTTTAAATAATTTTATATGGCTTAAATTTACCGTAAGCAAATTTTTATTTAAAAACAATGAAATTTGGTGTTTAATTAAAAATAGTTAATAATAGAAAGATATAAATTAAAACCATGGAACAAGATGATCATAGTCAGATGATCTTTAATTTAATTAAATATATAATATTTTAATAAGCCAAATTAGTTGTTAAATTTGTCTTTAGCAAAAAATAATTAGAAATGAGTACGCATAACAATCAATTACTACTCATTCCCGCTGCAAACAATTGATAAACGCCGGTCTCGGGAAGTAATTCCCCAATAACTTCCCCAGTGAACAAACAACAGAGTGTGTGTTTTTGTTCGAAGGGAGTGTGTTTTGCCCTCGGAACATCATTGCCCCTGCCCATAAAGTCAATGGCAACAATGTACCACTGTGGTTTGTCCGAAGGTCCTGCGAAGTCCCCGGAATCCCTTGGGAGGGTTGGGAAAACATTTCCGAGGGTGAAAAGCAGGCAGAAAGCAAGTGCGTAACTGGATGGCAGGATGGATGCATGGATGGACAGCGAATGATGCTGCGATGACACGTGTAAGTGCAGCCACATTGTCGCAATTACACTTACTTTTTTGGGGTGATGCGGGGCGCTACGGATTTGTTTGTTGTTTGTTTCGGGGCGGAACCCCGCTCCCCACACCCCACACCCCACCCACCGGGCAGCACCACCCACGGCGCGAAAACGTGACCTCCGCCGGTTTTCCCACTTCTCCGGCGGATGGTAATGATTCGTCTTGCACGCACTTACCATCACCACTCGCATTATAAATATCATCGAACTTATTAGCGCAAAATGAGCACAGCGCACAGCACCACAGCTCGTTTGTCCAATCTCCGAGACCGAAAATGCCAGATTTCGTTGGCCTGTTCGGTTTTTTTCCAGCTCACTCAACTCTGCTACTCTTTCTGTACGTGTCTTCAAGTGGGAAAGTAGCTCGTTAAGCACTTAACGCTCCCAAAAATCAGCCAACCAGGCTTTCGGGCAATGGTCTGAATCAGCAATTAGCCAGTTGCCAGACGATGAGAGTTTACTGCCGATAGATAGTGCCCAAATAAATGTAAAAAATTAAATAAATTGTTATCCATTGAGGATGAAATCTTGTTCATGTTTAGTAACACATCGTGCTTAAAGCCTCCTCCCAAAAAAACTAAAAAATTGATTTGGTTTCGGTGCTCAGCCAAATTGAATCACCCAAATTAGACGAACACGACACAAGTAGGCCGGGGAGTGAGATAATTGAAACACTTTTCCCAGCCAAACCAAAACTCATCCAACAATTAGGCCCCAACAAACGATCATCTGTGGTGCTGTCATCGGTCGTAACGGACCAGTTAGTTCCCAACCTCAATCCCAATCCCAAACCCAATCCCAATCCAAATCCAAGGAAGAGGGCAATCTGTTGGAGCTCTCGATCGCCCCGATTGAATGAGGCCTATTATCGCGTTTTGAAAGGCGTAATTATCGCATGACAATCCAAACGGAATGTGTTAACTCGCATTTGTATTTACTCAATAAACATTATCGTCGATCGTCCAGATTGGGCAACCAGTCCAATTTCCAGCTCCCACACATAAAACTCGTTATTACGGTTTGGATTGGACTCATCGAAAAATAAATAAACGGAGGTATACCTATATGTGGTGTTTGTACATCGGAAAATTAGTCATTTGAATCTGTTTTCATATGCGGCGATTTCCTGTTTGCCTTTAAGTTAAGGTGGGAATAAATATGGACGCGGAAAACATCTTAAACTACTAATTTTAAGTTGTTTCGACTTTGCTTTAATTAACTTAACATTTTAGAAGATCTTAATTTCAAAAAATCAATATAAATTCATAATTATGTCTTTAAAATTGTCAAATTTATGCCAATTTCATGATGACTTAAGTGCGAATCTTCCATGCCAACTACGGTCGACTCGTAATTACATACAACCAATTGGCGGTCCTATAAATAGCCATAGGCCAAATCCATAAGTGAACAGATTCCATATGAGGTTGCCAGCCACTCGGCAGTGCATTCAACTCGTTAGAGAAAAAAAAAGCACAGAGAACTCAGGTGAATCGAGTGAGTCACGAACCCTGGTCACACTAATCACACTCGTAGATTGCCCTGATCACTCTAATTCTGCAACTATGGCAAAATTTGGTTAATTTGCGCCAAATGCCTTTCACTTTTTTTTTTCGCCGCATTGTCTGCACCCGAACAATGGGAACCACCGAGTAAAAAAGGGGAGAGAGAGGCTGAAATATAATTAAAAAGGTGTTATTATATTTTCACGCCTCGACTGCGCGGAAAAGTCAACAGACAAAGTCCGGCGGGGCAGCGGAGGGTTAAACAAAAAACGTCAACGACTCCTACGAATTATTTGCAGAATCATCAAATTAAAGGTTTGATGTTGATTTCAACAAGCCCCACAGCACGAGGATGAAGACGACGTTGCATATTACTTCTATATATGTACTAGACGTATATATATTTTGAGAAACTGAACAGTCATGGCCTGCAACTTTTGGCCCCCCCTTCCGATCGAGTGTCTGTATAATTTTCGTTCGTTCTCTCGAATTGGCTGTCATAAGTTTTGAGTAGAAAATTGGTGTGCAACAAGCAACAACAAGTCCGATTTCATCCAGCAAAGCAAACAACAATGTTGTTGCTGTTGCTGGCGAAGGATTTCTTGATTGCGATAATGAGTTATACTTAATTTTCTCGCACCCTAAAAAATACCCCAAGCCACTTGAGAGGCAGAGGCCAAAATCCAGAAAACTGTCAGAAAAGGCTAAGGGAATAATATGCAGGATGGTGAAGGCTTAATGCATATGATGGGCGATATTGATTAAGATGGTACAGATGCAGTCCTCTATACATAACAACACTTTTAAAATATTTTAGGTTTATCAATAGAAGAAAACTTTATACAAATATAAGATATGTAGCACACTTTAAATAAATAAGTATTTTATTATGAAAAAAGATACATATGTAAATAGCTTTAAAATATTTTTTTTAGTTATAGCTACCAAGAAGATTTTAATCATTTTTGCAATTTCCAGCTTACAGAAATGTAATAAAAAGCGAACAACCATTAAAAACTTGTTTTTTGAGTCGAACAAAATTATTTTAAAATACGTGATTCAAAGTGAAGAAAGAGCTTATGTCAATGGTAGTTACAAATTTGTTTTAATATAATTAGTAAATCTTAATATGAGCAAAATACGGGAAAGAATCAAATGGACACTACTTTACTAATCTAGTCTCAAATTGACAGGCCTATTTTCGACTTATTGGTTCACATTGATGTCTTATTAGTTTCCTGCTGGTAACGAAGCTTTTGTGGTGTTGTTAATAAGAAAATATTGCATTCTAGTGAATGTTCTTTGCATTATTCAGCTATTTCATGAATTTCAGATACCCCAACCGACCCAACTAATTTCCTTCCTGCCGCCGCATTGTCCATTTGTTAAAAAAGCAAAGCGAAGTTTTGACACTTTCATTGTTTGTCCAAGGTCCACAAGTTGCTAAAAGGGTTGTTTCTACCTGGCAGGAAAATTAGGCGCGGCTGTGTGCAATTAGGGCAAATAGTTTTCTAGAACTCGTTCCTTGATTGATGGTCATTCGCAGCTCTGGCTGCCATTGATTGATGTTGGTCCAAAGAAGCTTGAGAAATGGATGGGGATGGGGATGGTCTATTCTGCGACCCACTAATCCACACTTTCATCTCGGAGGAAGCGCATATTTTCTACTTTTCCTATTTCCAAAGCCGAAAATGAAGCTCGAACGAGAGCTCGAACACAATTGACATTATAAATCGCATTTCACGCTAATTTGCAACAACAAGTGGCTTAAACGGGAAAATATTTTACAATTTGAGCTTCGTGTTTGCCCTGGGGACTTGCGACCGGCAAACAAAAAACACTTACAGAGCGAGTGGTTTTGAGAAAATTAATTTTATAGATTAGAAACATTTCCCGTTTTCCCCCGGGGCTCGCAAAATGGGGTGGGATTTGAAATTGGGACTGGTATTGGGATTGGGATGCCCATGCCACGCACTTGCCACCTTTCCACGTAATTGAGGAATTGTCGGCGAATTATGGTCGCATAATGTACGTGGGACGCGGAGTTGTGGGGCTGCGCAGCATGATCCAGACTATTTATATGGCGCAACTTAACCCGCAGAAGTTGTGCACTTTATCATCTGTTGCAATTTGGGGGCGTGGCGCCACGCGGCGTATCCTTCTGCCGATGACACTTCAATTGGTTTGGCGCAATGCAAAAATGAGTTCACAAAAAAATACTAGAAGGACTTGGGCATAGGCGAACATGGGGCTTCTCTTACAACGTGTCTCAGCACTGGGCTTAAAGCTATTCAGGTGATCTTTATTTTTTATATATTTATGGTAGATTTTTATGATAAAAAATTATATAATATTATCGATATATTTTCTTAAAAGTTCTTTTTAATGAACAACTTTTCTAAATTCTAAAATATGTTCGCTATTTTAAAAATTTTAATAAAAAGTGGGCAAAATATTATTTGTTCTATTTTTAAGAAAAATATTTCCGTAGACCATATAGTTTTAAGTTTAAATTCGCATTTACATTGGCCAAGGGTAACGGAAAGTTGGCGAGGCTCGAAGGACAACCTGGATCAGGGCGATTTGGGGTTTTCTGGCGGTGGTTCATGGGTGGTCCGTGGGTGCTGGGGGTGCTGGTGGTGCTGGGGGTGGCCAAATAACAGGAGGGGGCGTGGCAGGGGTAGGCGTGACATGGCGCCTGACTCGATTCAACTTGGTGTGGTTCAGTTCGGTTCAGTTCGGTTTGGTTTGGTTTGGCTTGGCACACGCAAATCAGACAATTTGTATCCAGCGGCGAATATAATTGAAAAATGATTGGTTTACCATTAATGAAAATGATGATGACAACGGCAACAACAACGTCGACTGCTGTCATCGACAGACACCTGCAGTTGCGTCTTCGATTGTTGGGTCAATCGGCCATCGAATGCCTCGAAATCGGGACGATAATGACAACAATAATTGCGATAATAACGAATATAATAATGACAATGATAATGATGACAGAGCACTCGTTGACTGGTAACAACAATGTGCGAATTTATGGCCAGATGAATAGGCACAAACAAAGGCGTTGAGATATTGGAATAGATAGTATTTGGTTGTCATTACCAAGTCAATTTGCGATGCATAAATACTCATATATAAACCAATAAACCAATCTAGCTATAATAAGAACTCATTCTTTTAAACGAATTAAAAATAAAATTTTAACTTCTAAAGTTAAATACCAATTCATTTGTTTAAAACTATACCATAAACAAAAGCTTAAGCTTGACTGACACAAAATAAAACAAGTATCCAAAACTACCACCTTAATGAAATATTGAATATTTAAAATAGTTTAATGTATTTAATGTGCAAGTAAGTGTTTTTGTGGTAGTAAAAGAGCACGAATTAAGCCAGAAGTTCAAAAATGTTTGTGAGTTCACTTCATTCTTTGGGTATTTCACAGTCAAACAAATCAGCTTTGGGGCATTGCATGCTGGGACCTTGCCCCTTTAAGGAGCCGCCTGATGCCCGGAAAATTCCGGAAAAACTAACCCACTCGGCGGCTCGCAATCGTAATCTGTGTCACAGGACCTCAGTCGCATTGCCGCACGTCCGGCCAGGAATTCCTATTTTGCGTAGGAACGCGGCACTTATTAACATTAAATCGCCGGCAGCTGCCTGTCGCCGCAAATTGGAAATTCCATCATTAATTCTAATAAGATTATTAGTTCCCCGATCGAGTAATTTGGTTTGGCTAGGGTTGGCTTGGGTTGGGTCGAGGATTTGTATTCCGACACCTCGAAGTCAAGTCCAATCAGCCGGCCGCAAAACTATGGTTGCGGTCGCCGGTCGTGTGAACTCGAATCCAAGCCCGTGAATCCGTGAATCCGGGAGATAAATATTGGGATGGCCACCCGAAAAACCACCACCCATCCGGCGATTTCCTTGACGACGCTCGAGTAAATCCAATAAGCATGAGTGTGCGACAAGGTCCCAAGAGATCCGAGGCCATTGAGTGCGAAATGAATGAAATTAGCGCGCGTTAATCATAAACAAACGAGCGAATAAAGGCTTTTTTTTTTTTTGCCCGAGAAGAGCAGGGTGATTTCTCCCCCAGCAGCAGCCCAACCCTTTGTTAAAAACGGAAAGGAAAAGAAAACAAACAAATTGCTACAGTTCTCACAGTGTGGAAGTGCGGATGTGGCTGCGGATGCGGATGCGGATGGACAACCTGCTGCGATGACACGCGTTTCACGTGCACTTGCCAATTTGGCGATGTTTACGATGATAACTACTCAACTGGGAAACCAAAGCTCATTTGTGGCTGCACGTTTTCAGTTGAGTTTTAAGATGAGATTCACTGTGGCAGAGATTTATGGATTTTTTTGTTTGAGAGAGTAGTTTTATAAGAAATAAATGTTGTAATTCAAAATCGAATTTTTGTTTTGTACAAAATAATATGAATACTCAAATTATTAATCGATATATTTTCTGAATTGGCTTCAATTGTCTATAATTGTATGACTATTAAATTTGTAATCACTCCAAAATAGGCCTTATAGATATAAATAGATCTATCTATATATGTTTGATGTAAATCAATAACTTTTATTTATAAACCCGCGGCAATAATGGGGATTCCCTAATTAAATCGACCACTTGGCCATTATTCAATAGATATACGAATAAGCTACCCGGATTACTAAATGCATACACTAAATGCCTCGTAATTGTTTGAGTCAACTGTTGGCATTGCACCACCCACAAACCGCCCCTTTTGGGACATTTAACCCCCCTACCGCCTCTGGTGATCTTCCAACGTAATTAGAAAATTTTCTCATTAATCATCTAAATGCCCGATGATCATTTGGCCGTAATTAATAGTTCAACGGCAATGGCAATTCCACTGCAGACTCAATGTCAAGTAAAGGTCATTATTACGACTCGCATGTGCAGTTTTCCTCTGGTTTTCATACCGCCCTTTCCCCATCTAACCTCCTCGTTTTCCGGCCCCCCTTTCGACCCCTTAATAACTCCAAAGTCAAGCCGTTAGTTCCGTTTGCGTAAATTAATACTCGACTTACGGAAAAAAGAATAAACCAAAAAAATCATTTCGCATTTACATTTCTTAATCCGGAAAGCTGAAAAGATACCGCTATCTACCTTTTCCTTTCATGGTATGAAACAAAAAAAAAAAGTTCGCGAACGTTAAACTCATATGAAAGTTGGAAATTGAAGTTCCAGCGGAAAAAAGGGAAAATGACAAGAAGGGAAGTACAAAAGGGAAAATGGATGGAAAACTGCGAAAAACTTTAGCTATGCTTCGAATACTCTTGCCAATAAATGGGAAATAATAGCAAACAGAATACGTACAACGCTTAAATCTTAAATTTTTTTAAATTTTACTGCTTAGTTTTATTTTTGAAACACATTTGTTTTAATATGCTTATAATTCTATAAAAATGGTAAACAAATCATTGCTTTTTTTTTATTTAAAAATATTTGGTTAAGTTACTGACTATTAAAAAAATTGTGTTTATAGTTTTTAAGTTTTTAATCTACCTCGCCAGACAATCTTCATTCAAAGGTTAGATTTCTGAGAAATAAATCTTTTATAAGATTGAGAAATATTTTTTTGTAAGTTTTCAGCTGCTTTACAAAACTGTCATATCCTTTTGCGCGAAGTTTGAAAACCGAATTCCGCGAATGTCAATTGAGTATTGCATATAAACTGCGGACTGTCGTTATGAAATTTCCACACGCCTCGCCGGGCTGACTGACTCACAACCACTCGGCTGTGCTCGCACCACCCCCTGAAATGGCCCCACCGAACCACCCAGAAAACACCCATAAAACACCCGTAAAACACCACCCAACCAGTCAGTCGTTCGAGTTGATGAAGTAAACCAATAAAGGCCGCTCACGAACTCAAAGGCAAATCCCCGCCCGAATGCAGGGCAAAATCGAATGCACAGGTGCACATGTCACCTGAAAAGGACGACGAGTCCTGCGACCCATGGCATATGCAATTTGAGCAATTTTGCAGCCCCGGTGAGCAAATATTCGCCACCCACAATCCCACAATCCCACAGTCCCACAATCCGACAATTCCACAGTCCCGCAATCCGAACCCAAACTCGAAAATCCCGCTTTGATGGGGAAATCGAAGTCCTCACCAATTGAGAATCTTTGATTGGTTACCAATATTTTAATTATGCCGGAAATGGCCACAAGGCCTGTGACCTTTGTGCGAGTGCAGTCGACTGGCCGAATTCGGGCAAATTGGTTTGACAATTGCGAATGTGAGCGGATGATAAAGATAAAGGGTTAAGCGGCCTCGGGGTCCCTGGGGTCACTAAAATACTAGATGGATATCCTAGATGCTCTGTTTTGTTTGGGGTTATAAGTGCGGCTTATACATTAAATTAGTTTTGCGCTGCGCTTTGATAATCTAAGCATTTTTTTAATAATTAAGGGACATAATCAACATACAAAAAAGTAAGCATGAGTTACGTTCGTATTATCAAAAATATTTGTTTATAATAACGTAATTTATTTATTTAATAACTTTTTAACAACGAGTTTTACAAATTAAATATTATAAGACTAATGTATAGGCAACTATTATAATTATTTATTTTTAAACTTCATAGGGAAGACAAACAGCATTGGTAAAGTAAAGTGTTTCTAAGGCTGATAATCTGTGTCTAACGCATAGGACCTTATTAGTTACTCTGGATGTAGCAAATTGCAATTTTAAAAAAAAAAATGGTTAGACTCTATTCGATTTATTACTTTATCTAGAAATAGTAAAGCTCTTAGGTTTATACAGTTTTCAAGACTTACGTTAAATACTCTGTTTTTTAGCTTGGTTAATTGATCTCCACGTTTCACTTTAAACACATATAAATATATAGATTCAATAAGGATGTCTAACAAGTATTTAGTACAACACACTACAGGATCCCCAAGGAATCCCTTTACAGTGACCTCATCATCGGTAAATTTCGTTTGACCAGCCAGTTGTTAGTTCGATAAATCAAAAGCCATTTCCACCAACCGGACAAGGGGGCGTGGCCCCTTCGGTTGCGCCCCATAAAAATGTCCTTCGAACTATTCACCCCTTCCACGCCCCTCCAAGGATAATAATAAATTTTCAATCAGCAAATTGATGTCGTGATTCGCAGCGTATTGGAATCGAAGTTGAACTGCGAATGGGTATGGGAATGGTCAAGAAGTAATCATTTAGCGGCAGATTGTCCAAGCTGTTATCTATATTAAAGTGGTTGGCATTATCCACTCCACCCTGATTTTTTGGTGGATGCTTTATATGTAGGGCTATTGAGTGCGTTTGCATCAATTGATTAAAATTGTGATTTAAGCTTCCCCATACTTAATCGACTGGAAAATAAATGCAGTATAATAGTATACTTGTAGACGGACATTTTATCTGTTAAAATGCTATATTTATTTATATTTTACTAAAGTGTTTTTAGCTTAAAATTATTTTGATATAAAGAATTTGTAAATAAGAACTTTTTTTTTTATTGAGTAACTGATAGTACTATAATATTTTTAAACTTATTTTGGACTAGAAACTATAAAATATATTTGATCTATGCGTGTTGTAATGAAACTTAATCATGTTCAAGGGCATTTTAGAGCATTTTTATTGAAATTTTCCAAGGGCACTTTTGTGAGCCCCTCGTTTCGGTTTGGCAGCGAATTTCCGTTTTGGAAATTTATGGCATTTCCCTCTTTGATTTCCGCACTCAAAGAGCCCTACCGAAATTGCCGGCCCCGCTTTTCCGGTCGCCACTCCAGTATCATAATGACGATTGAATCTGTATCTGGATCTGGATCTGGATGATGGGATGTTGATGTTGCCGGGTCTCCAAATTGCAAAATGATATAATTCAATGAGAGTTGATTAAATTATCAGAGGAGCCAGTGGCCTCCGGACGTTGATGTTGCTGTCGTGCCTCCATGTTGCTGCTGTGCCAGCGATGTTGCTGTTGCTGCTGCTGCTGCTGCTGCTGCTGCCTGTGTGCCTTGTTAATGAAATTTTCCGCTCCTTTGGCAGAGGAGCCAGATACAGCCGTGTATCTGTGTGTCTGTGTATGTGCATTGTTTACACCAGAGTGTGCCAGTAAGTGTGTGTGCTTCCATTTATTATTGCAAAATGCTGCTGGTGTTGCTGCTGCAGCAGCCCTTTGTCTGTTGTTGCAGCTGATGATGGTGACGTTGACGTTGCATGATGAAATAACAAACCGGATTAATTTGATTTTGCCAGCCAGAAAGGGCCAAGATCCAAGGCCTAAGTTGCAGGTCCCAGGTCCCAATTCCCGATTCCCAAGGCCCCAAAAGTGCCAAATCCCAGGTTCCGAGTTTGGAGGCTCCTCTTTGCCAAGGAGCAAAGTATCCGGGTGTGTGGAAATTAAATTGACATCCGTTGGCAGCACTCCCGAGAACAGTGGAGGGTAATTTCAGAACCCGGATTTATTTGCAGCTCCACGCCTGAGTAATTCAACTAAATCACTTGCTAAGTCACACTTCGCACAGTGCTAATCAGAAGTGTAGGGCTTTTGGGCTGACTAAAAAGGCCTTGTACTCTTTGATTTAAATACTCTGAAGTTTTTTTGGACTTCTACATTTTTATGTACTTGGATTGCAGTTTAAGCAGTTACTTTATTTATTTAATTACTATTTAAAAGTATAAATTAAAATTTAAAATAACTTCGAACTATGTTCTAATGATTACAGTTTAAAATAGTAGCTCTTTCTAGAATTAACGAAGGACGGTAAATGAATTTATTAATTTAAATTACTCAAATCCCACTTAAAACTGACCTTAGACTGCTGAACATTACTGTACCAGACTTGCGGCACTTTGCCAAAAAATCGGTGGCAAATTGTAAATTTTCTGGGCTGCCACGAAATGCACTGAGTAGCTGCCCAGAAAGTATACGCATATATAAAAAATATTCCATATAAAGTACCTCCCTCCGAAGTCAGAATTCAGAATTCGGAATTCGGGTCTGCCAATTTCTCAGGCAAGTGGATTTTGAAGATTTATGGGGCTCCTGGTAGGCAACCAAGACTTGGTGACAGAACCCCAAGCCAAACCACTTTATCTTCGTTTTCTGAGCTGTTTTTTTTATTTTGTTTTTTTTTTACTATTTTTGTGTCTGGAGGAAGGCCACGCCCAGTTGCCCACTTAACCCGCGCACACGATTTGTGGCGTTTTGTCCTCAATCCGTGGAGTTAAGGTTGGGATTTGGATCGTGGCCAGCGAATTCCTGGCAGTGATGTCGCCAGCTTTTAACACCCCTCGGACCAATGCTTAACCCTCTGCTGCCTGCTACCCTTCCCCATATTTTTTTCACTTTTCCTGCTTTGCATATTTTGCTTTTTTATTATAAGTTTTCCTTCTGCTGCCTCCAAGAGCCACTTCAGTTCGGGCTCTTTTGCTTCGTCCTCGTCGATTTCGCATTGCTGGGCAATCTTTGGTGTCCTGCCACCCCTCCCCTCTGGTATTCCATCCCCCTTTTGGCGTACATGACTAATAGCAGAACTAAACGATTTGATGGACCAGAAAAATGATGACTTCTTTTTCAGTGCAGAGGGTCCTGGTCCTGATTCCGGGGGTGGTTATCCCAATCCGCACACGAATCCGCACACGAATCCGAATCCTTTTGCCCGTCTGTGCGGCAAATCCTTTTATTGTGACAGTTGTTGTTGTTGCCGGTTGCCGGTCGCCTTTTGTGAACAACATTTAATGTTTTCATATTATTATATCGTTGTTGTTGCCGACAGAGAATCGGTTTAATGTTTCGGAAGATAATCTAATTTGGTCACTTATATGCGAATATGTATATCATTTGGCATTATGTGTGGGTTGTCGATGATGGTGTCGCATTGATGTTGCCAACCATGGCCAGTCCTCGATTCCAGAGGCTTTATTTTAAGGGGGGTAACCTAACATCTTAGGATTACTAAATATGTATAAAAAGCTGAATTTGGATATGTTTTTTATGCTGGATTTGGATGACCACTTAAAACGATTTCCATTTCAATTTTAATGTTCTTAAAAAACTCTACTCCCTTTTTGAATTATCCTCACCACGTCCATGTCTTTAAACTTTGACTTTAAGTGTGTTTGTATGTATTTTTGTGTGTTCGAAGCAGCTCAAAGGTTTACCGTCTTAGTATTAGCATTTAAAAAACATTCCATTTACATTTTTTCAATTTGAATGAGTTTTTTGTTTAATAATTTGCAATTTGCATGGCATTTTCCAAGGACTTGATGGTTGTTGACCACTGAGGAGGTCGGCGTCCATATGGCAAAGCACTTTAAGCGGAAGAATTTACGAAGAGAAACATGGCTCAATATTTAAATAATTTGCAATAATGCTGGATGGGTATTAAATCTTTTTTAGCTTTGTTTTAATATTTTTAAAAGCAAACTTAATTTTATTTTAAAAATCACAAAATAACTATTTTTTTATTTTGTATAGTACTCAACCAGAATAATAATAAGCATTGAGCTAGAAATTGATTTGTTGCAATAATAGATCTTCTCTTTTTCAGGTCTGGTTCCAGAATCGCCGGGCCAAGTGGCGCAAGACGGAGAAAGTCTGGGGCGGCAGTACGATTATGGCGGAGTACGGACTCTATGGGGCCATGGTGCGGCACTCGCTGCCTCTGCCAGATACGATCCTCAAGTCGGCCAAGGACAACGACGCGGTGGCTCCCTGGCTACTAGGTATGGAGCAGAAATGTAAATGCAAAAATCATATCAAATCTTTTTAACTAAGCCCCAAACCAGCATCCCCACAGCGCATCTCTATTGCAAAGCTAATAAACAGCTTTGGCTTGTTATTTTTTTTTTTTAATCTATTACGAATTTGAACTGCCAGACATATTGTTAACCATTCATATTTGTTTAGATCCTTCGATAAAATAATAATTTATAGTGTTATTTAGCTAAATTAATTTATTGGGACATGTATTTTTTTTTAAACATAACCATTTAATACTTTAAATAAAAAAATAGAGAATAATTTCCTAAAATATCCAAGTTTTTTGAGTCGCAACCTGTGGTAAACTCTTCAGTATATAGTCATCTTACTTTTAATTTTGAATTGATCATGATATCTGTTTTTATTGCACAAAAATTTTGATTGGCGATTTACCACATTTTTTAAGACAGCTGTATGGCTGAAAAGTCTTCCAAAACACACATATATCAGTGGACCTCAAGGAGGGTTTAATTAAATTTCGAGCCGCACAAAGGACAACGGTTCGGGGATTATAAACAGATAGCTGATGGACTGGGTAAAGAATTGTGAGCATATTTGGCGAGCATGTCCAACGACGCTTTTCCGCTTGCCGTCATATGTTGCGCACATTTCCCGGGAATGACTTTGCGGATTATCAGGAGGGGAGTTCCCGGGACAAGTGCCGCTGGTTCGGGGTGACTGCGCTCCTTTATTCGTTAATAATCGCTTAATAAATGCAAAATGCACACGCGACAAGGACGAGGGAATTCCCGTTTTATTTGGCATTTATCGTTTATCTATTTCCATTGTATGCAAGGGGGTGGTGGGTGTCAACTGGGTGGATTCGAAATTGGGTGCTGCGGCGGATTTTACGAGCCGGCTGACTCGATAATTAATTCCCAAGTAGCCGTGGCCAAAGGTTCGCTCGAACTTAAGTGGCTTACCGAGGACTTAGCGGGTCCTTCGACGGGGGAATCCATCCAGGAGTAGTTCAGTTTTTAATTAAGTCGATATGTCAAATTAGTTGGCAATTGATGGGGCAGCGACTGTGTGTGTGTCTGTGAGCTCAAAATTGGTATTAAATCCATTGTTGTGACAGGACATATTTATTTTAATTTATCTTTTTGGAGTATGGTTCGAAATTGGTACTACATAAATATGAATACTGTACAAAAGTAGCTAAAAATAAGCAAGCCATAGATTCGGTGAAGCAGTTTTAAGCTTATTAATTATACAATTTTTTATTTGAACACATTTATTTGGAATAGAAAGCTTTTTTTTTAAAGGGAACAATCTTGAAGTATTGTATCTATACAAATAATATCAAAATATTATTAAAAGATAAAAACTATAGTTTCAGTGACAAGTTCAAATCGAAAGACTATTTAATAAATTATAAGATAGCACTTAAAGAATAACCATGAAATAGGTTAAATTATATTTAATATGTGTTTTGTGAGATGATCCCAGTTTTTCTACTTACCCTTAAGGAATTTTAGAAAGAGTATCACTGAGTTAACCAATTTTTCAACACTCCGACAGGCATGCACCGCAAATCGATCGAGGCACAGTCGGCGCTCAAGGACGACTCGGGGGTGAGCGACCACGAGGACTCGGCTGGGTCGAAGTCCGCCCACTCGGAGGACCTTTCCCGCTCCCGCTCCCGCGCCCTCAGCTCCTCCACCGAGTCCTTGAACGTGGTGAGTCCTGCGCCCAGCAGCTGCACCACCTCCGCCTCCACGGCCCCGCCCACCTCGACAAGCGGCTACGCGGGGCCGGCATCCTCGGCGGCGACCACGCCCACCGGCGCCACGACCAACAGCTCGGGGAGTCCTCACATCGAGCTGAGTTCCCCCTCGCCGCAGCAACTCCAAATGCAACAACATCAGCAGCAGCAGCAGCAGCAGCATCAACAGCAGCAGGTACCGCTCTACATGGGCGGTGGCGTTGGCGGGGGGAGTGGCAGTGCTCCGCCCAGCTACCATCCGCTTCTGGACGCCGCCAATGCCGCTGGCGCAGGAGCAGCAGCCTCCAGCAAGGACTTCCACCTGATCATGAACACCGCCGTGGCAGCGGCAGCTGCAGCTGCCCAGCAGCAACACCAGCAGCAGCAACACCAGCAACAGCAACAGCAGCATCAGCAACAGCAGCAACAATCGCAGGGGACGGCGGCAACAACTGGGTTGCACGCTCACCACTTGGCAGCCGCCCTCATGGAACACGATCCCGATGCCTTTAGGTATGTCAACCACTTGAAAACTAAAAAATCAAGCTTAAGAAGTTAATAAACTTAGCCTATATATAGGTCAAAATAATAGTAGTTTTTCAAAATATGGAAATAGAAATTAAAAATTGTTTGCAAGAAATTTTAAAAATTTCTTTATGGTTTCGTTATAGTAATATTTAACATAATTATTTATAAAATTAATTACAAACTAGAATATATATTTTTTTTAAATTATTGAGTTCAATAATAGTTCAGGTATTAGAAACCTTTTTGTTCGTGGTTATTTTATTAAATTGTTATAAAATCATTATAATAAAAATTCATGGTCGTCAAATTATAATTTTAAACAAAACTTCGTATTTAAAAAATATCAAACATACATTTTTTCCGACCAGATTACAATTATATATTACTTTTGAAGCATGAATTTCCTCTTTTAAGTTTAATTTTAAACAAGCTGCTTATGTTTCTTATATGATTTGTTTCGAAAAGGACGCAAGCTAACCAATGCCATATGTATACCCTCAGTACCCCTTTATGTTCATTATATTACAATAATTTTTTTTTAAAGTAAGTAAATTAATTATCAAATATGAATTGCATTTCCAGAAACAACTCCATTGCCTGTTTGAGGGCAAAGGCGCAAGAGCACCAGGCCCGGCTCCTGAACAACGGAGGACTTTTCCTGCAGGTGCGAAGGTTTGCCCAAGGCCAGATGCAAATCCAGGACCCAAGTGATATGCTCAAGCTCAACGAGGAACACAACAACAACAACAACAACACCCCGCATTCCATTTCCATAAACCCATCCCATATACATGCCCAATCAAATGTCAAAATGGAGCTGACGGCCAACGGAGGATCGATGAAAACCTGTGGGGAGATCTAATGAAAGCCCCTCGAAATTGAAATCCAAAAACATCCAAACCAAAAATAAGAGAACCTTTTTTTTACTAAACTTAAGGAACATAACTCTTGGCTTAAGCATAAGATCTGTAATCGAATATTTTAAACAGTAGCATACATATGCTGCATTTAGCTGTAAAAATACGAAATCGAAATATTTTTAATAAATTCCTCATTGAAAATATTTTTTGTTTGCAAATACAATAAATAATTTGTGCACCAACGAAAATTTAACACAGGCTAACAGCTATGGCTGAAATAAATATAAGAATAATGCAAAAAATAATTTGTCGACTTTCATTGGGAGATTTTTTTTAATAGTTTATTAGTTTTTAATTTTACAACTATATTATAGAAATTTATCTGCCACTAATAAATGATTAATAATTACCAGTAAAGCTTACTGAAATGTAGATTAAGTGTAGAGTTTTAAATTTGTTTCGAACGTGTCCATATGCAGAATGTAACATTATTGTCGATTTAATGCATGTGTCACAAAGCATGTAACATAATTGTTGAATGTATGCACGTGTAGAATGTAATACTATTGTCGAATGTATGAACGTGTAGGATGTAACTTAACAGTCAAATGTTTGGTCGTGTTGAGTGTAACATAGTTGTCGAATGTTAAGATTTGTAGAGTGTAACAAAATTGTCGAATGTATATCTTGAGAAGAATATATACATTGCGTTATTTATAGACTGCGTATTATTATTAGATTGTAGAACATGTCTAATACGCACTGCTGTTCTACATTCTACAAAGCTACCATCACTTCTCGTCAGCAGCGCCATCTAGTGCAGGTGTTTGCTGTCGGTAAGGCAGTGTATCGGCAATGTAGTAGCCCAGATAACTCCCAATGAACACAGAGAATGGAAATGGCTTAGAGCGCTAATGCTCCCGCTTTCAAGCCCCCAGTAGTTCTCCATCGGACCTTGGTTCGAGTTCACCTAGTATAAAAGACATTTGTTTCAGTATTTCCATTCGCCACGCGCTACTTGTCGATAATATGACAACATAAGCGTGCCTAAAATAGTACGGAAGGAAAGATTAAATCTCCGAAGGAAGCTGATTGGTTGTTGAATTTAATTCTAATAGACCTTCGGTGCCAAATGACGAGAGACATTCTTTTTTGTCTTCTTTTTTGTTTTATTTAATACTTAAAATAGTTTTTTTTACGATTTTATTTCATCAGAGAACAAAACGGTTTCTTTTGGCGCTACTGAAATTACAAAACAAATTACTCAAGCCGATGTTAACCCTTTTCTGAACATTTGTTTGTTCCCGTGTTTGATTTAAAAACTGAAAACTAATTTGTATTTTGACGGCTTTGAGCCAATTTTCAATTAGTTTTGATTAGTTTCAAGTTTTCAACGCTGTTGGTGTGTATTGGTCTTTATTGTTATATATGAGTTTTAATATTTGCATACAAGTATTTGCCTTGCAGAAACAAAAATTTTGCGACAAATAACACCTCTATAGAACTGTGAACTAAATTCCCTCATGCTTAGAGGCGTATTCAGTCATTTTAATAAATTAATTTTGATTTTAAAAGCGGCCCAGAAATTGGCCTCCTATTGTCTCGTCTTCTAAATTAGTCGCAAAAGTGGAGGGCAAGGACAAAGAATGTGCGACAATTCAGGGCGCCCGAAGATAAAATGCGGATGTCGAAAATTAAAAGTAATACCAGCAACGGAAAGCAGCCATCGGAGAGTGGAAAAAACAGCAACAGCCGATGAAAGATGGAGGCGGCAGGAAAATGGCCAAAGATGCCTTCGTGCCATCATTTATTTTGGCCGCATTAGCATCCCAAAGCGTTTGCATAGCTGTGGTTAAGGGTGCCGGCGAAAGGGGATCAAAAAGTGGACCAAAAGGGCGTCGAAAAGGAGCGGATGGGGATGCTAGGCCCGCATTTCAACGCGTCATTTGCCCACCGCAACGTTTGGGGTGAGTAGAATGGATTGAATGGAAATGCCACGGAACACTAAGGAAAAGTGTAACAAGCCAAAATCTATTCTTAATTTATTAATTAAAATGTTTTTGCTGAAAGCGCTTATACCAAAACACAAGACGTATTAATACAAATATCATTTTGGATACCTTTTGTGTTTATTAACATAGCTCTTAAGTTCTTTTTATTTTTAATAATACAATGTAACACATTTTGTTGTTTAGCAGGAACAATTTTATCCTTTACACATAAAACAAATTACATTTGCTTTAAAAATTTAAGAAAGTCATTGATCATTTTCGGCCTTTTATAGTTGTTGTCTGTTAATAGTATTTCAGCTAAATGCCTTTTTTTGAGTGTCAGGCCAAGCCAGATAAATTGCACAAGGAACGGCGGACTGACTTTGATTAAATGCGCCTTTGATTTGAAAATGATTTCATTAATTAAGGACGGGCCACCTTTTCCCCCCACTTAATTACAATTTATATTTCGACCAAAAGTTATCACCCAGACCCTGTGGTTATTATGGCCCTTGAAGACTTTATTCATTTGCCGACCATTGATGCTTATCGCAGATCTGTCGACAGCTAATTAGGCCAGGAAAGAATTATGAACCAGCTATTGGATTGCCATGGCAATTTCTTCCGATTGAACTGGGCAATATAACCTTCTTTAAACTAGGTCCGCTCCCACATAAATCACCCACAAAATTTCCACAAACTCAATATGAACTCCGTCCACACGATTGCATTTCAATCACTCAAGGATTGACCCTGTGCCCCGCATTTCCGCTTTTCCGCCCTGTAAGGAGGCTGACTAACTGGCAAACAAGACTAATTAATTTCACTTTACGTGACTTGCATGGCCGAGAAGGTCGATGGAGGAGCAGAAATTATGGCACATTATGGATGGGAAGTGCTAAGAGCTGCCGGCAGAGAAATAATTAAATGGCCATTTAGCTAAAAGGGCAAAAAGTAACATAACTATATTGGCACCAATACGACGTAAGTATATTAGAGCAGTATATGCAAGACAAATACAAAAATCACTTGGTATAAAATACACCACGCGCTTCTAAAAAAAAAAAAAAATAACAGTAGTTGTTTAGTTTTATGTTACAAATAAAAGTGAAATTAAAAATAAAGTATTATTATTTATATTCATTATAAAAGGCAGTATAAAATCTTGCCTTTATTTAATTTTCGCCGTGTAAACAGCCAATAAGTAAACAAGGTCACGATCGCATAACAACCCGTTCACTTTCAGGGTTGCCCTATGCACTTGCAAAGCAATGAGGGAACCATTTTGCCTATGCCCAATTTATAAATATTTATAATTTATTTAATGCTTTTTGTTTTAGCGCTAATAGGCATAAAACGCATGAATATATTGCGCCCTTCATTATGTTGTTTAGCGTACTTAGCTGTAAATTTGCTTATGCTCGGCAAACAACTAACTATGAATAAATCGTGCCAGAAATAGACAAGAATCGGGGCGAAAACTTCATCAAACTGGCAACAAAAGTAATAATAATGAGGCGGCTTAGCGGGGGAAAAAAACAGCAACAAAGGCCGAGGCGAGAGAAAAACGCCCAAGGTGAGTGTATATTTGTGGGTGGTGGGTGGTGGGCGGTGTTTGAAAAAAGATTTGAAAAGCCAACAATGGCAACAGCTTACAGAAACCAAAACAAAAACAGAAACAGATAAGAGGGCTCCACAGGATACCTGTTTATTCTCAGTTTCAGTGCGGATAAGGTAAGCAAAGGTGTTCAGGTGAGTTCCCTACTTTTTTGCATGTGCCAGTTGGCGATATCATAGCCATAAAGTGGAGGTTACCGAAGTTCTATATGGCCATGCTTAGTACAAAATTGTTTGTTGACAATCAATGGGAATAATGTTTAGAGTGCCAGGTCTTTGTAATTAAAAATGTTGTTTGTTAAGTAATAAAACAAATTACACGTTTTTTATTTTTGTCAAAAATTGATGTATAATTATAAACATAACAATTCAGAGGCTATAAAAATTGTGCTGCAGGTTTATTTACAAGCTAACTATTAAAAAGTATATTTACTTGTGACACACAAATATTACTTAACTAAGGTACAAGCAAAATGTGTTCAGATATGTATACATATAGATAGAGATTTGTATATATATTTACGCTTTGTTAACCAGTTATCAGGGAAAGAGGAAGAAGCAGAGTCAGAAGACCAGCACAATAAGAATTATCTCTTTGGCATTTGCTCTCTGTTGTTAGTGGTTCCTCTCTGGCATTTGTCTCTCTGCAGTATATATGTACGCTATTTCCCGATCGACTGACTTTATCTTCTTCTCTTCCTGACCTATATCTAGCGACTTTAAGATAACACATCCAGTAACTTTGCACATTTTCCACCCTTTAGTACTAAACTACCAGACTTTAAAGTTATGTTTAATGTGTAAAGTTTAATGCAAACGATACTCTCTGGCACACACAGATTCAGTCGTGCTCACACAGATACTCACGCTCTCAGTCACAGATACACACACACACACATTCCACAGTGGAGTAGTAAGCTTCAAATCCACAAAAAAAAAAACACACAGAAAAAGCTGGGCTTGTGCACCTGAATCCAAGTCTATATCGTTTGGGTGGCCACCTCCCTCTGGCGACTGCGCCTATAGTTTCCATAGGCCTCCAATCCGTTGATGCTAAATGCTGTTAGGCCGAAAAACTGGAAAAAAACACGCAGAAATGGGGGTATTAGACGGGTCTAAAGAAAAACCCAGTTGTCGCAACAAGTGGATGAATCAGATGTTAAAAAGTAGTCAACAAGAAGAACGTCCTAAAGTTTAAGCCTGCATCAGAATTTTGTATGACTTAATGATTATGTAACAATCTTTAAACGTAACCTTGGCATAGGTTAAGTTCTCAATTCAGTTCAATAAGATTTTAGGATTTAAAAAAAAAGAAAGAAAGTTTGTAGCAAAATCAGGTAATCTAAGAATATTTTAAATAAATAAATAAATCTTCAGTTTTAAATGTAGTTTTAAGCTTTAAGCAGAATAAAAACAAAAAATGTTTAAAAATGTTATATGAACTGGTTTAAAAATTATTATTTTACAGCAAAATAATTTCATTATTGCATTCATAACTAAAAAATATTATAACATATTAATTTAATGGCTTGAATGCTTTTGAGGGTGTTCTGTTTAATTCGAAACAATACCATATGACAGCTTTTCAGGTCTGGCCAAGGAGCCCCAAATTCGGATCGATTTCGGAGGGATATCCTGCCCCAAATTCGTTTCGATTTCGGTGGGATTTCCTGCCGGAAGCACCTTGCGCTTTGAACTCACCGCCGCCGCCGTGTAGGCCGCGATGTCTAGGGACAGGACGAGCCCGGAGGCCGTGAAGTAGGCCAGGGCCAGCGAGGAGTGCACCGCCAGGGACCAGAGCGTGGGATCGCAGCGGCAGAACTGGCGCTGCCACATTCGGAGGTATCTGGCCAGGAGCAGGGCCGCCGTGGTCACGAAGCCAATGGAAACCACCGCCAGGTAGAAGCTGCCGCGGAAATTGCTCACGCGCACCGGCCCGCAGACGATGCACAGAAATCCAATAAAGCTGCACAGCTGTTCGAATCGAGGGGAAATGGAAATTCAATTGGGTGTTCCCACTGTGGAGCGAAGTGAATGGCTAATTACCAAACAGGCAACCTTGCACAGGCCCGGCATGCTGCGCAGGTACTTGCGATCGTAGTCCTGAGGGCCCGACATTGTGGCCGATTTATGGGGTCCAGATAGTCGGTCCGGCTAGTCCAGATAGTCCAGATAGTCCAGCTGATGCCACAGAGTCGAGTGAAAATATAGCGCCGCTGACTAATTCACATTGCGCTCTCCAGCACGCACAGCACGCCACTGAAATACAACTAATAAAACTGCTCGCAAACACTCAGAATTCTCCCATCGTCGAATTCTCACACTCGGCGAATGAAACAAGAAAATGCGAGAGCGGCAGTGAGAGAGCGAGCAACACATGGCACAGTGGGACAGGGCTGGCTGAAACAGCACGATATATTTACTACTATAGCAAAAAAATATAATAGTTTTAATATAGTATAGTTTTCTATTAGCATATTAACGATTTGATTTTTTTAATCAGAGAGTTTATTTTGAAAAGAAGTTTTTGTTGTATATATTTTATAATTTAACTTATTTTTAGAATAAACATATATTTCTTATGATTTGTTGTATGATAAATAATATAGTTTCTTATTAATATATAATCTTATTGAGCTTAAGAGTTTTTTGTTCTTATAATATATTTGAAAAAATATAATAAATTGTGTAGTTTTTGATTATTTTGATACATAGTTCGTATAAATGCAGTCTATGTAAGCACATAATGAATATTCAGTGTGAAGTACATTTCGTAATATTGTTTTTAGTTTGATGGTAAATATAAACTCCAATGTATATTATTTGAATGGCCGTTGTGAATAAATAAACAAATATTACGACATCCTTTTTTTAGGCCAATAACTATAGGCTCTACCTGTCTGTAGCCCAAATTAAGTTAATTTGAGTGGGGCCCGTGTATGCGTGAGCTACATTGCTTCGTTACATTATAATAATTTTCGTTAGGGGGTGTTAAGGGGTGAAACAGACTGAGTGACTCACTAACTCCCAGGGACATATTTAATATGTATTTATTAAGAAAGGTGACGGCTAGCTGGGTTGACGAAAAAAGCCTTTTATTTGAAGCAGCATTGCCATCTGGATTTTCATATATTTTAAATGCCGATCGTTTTAGTCTCTGCCACTGTGCCTTCGATTTTCCATCTCTAGCTGCCGTCAGCACCATTAGCTTCTATAATTTTGTTTCTTTTAAAACTGATAAACCCATTGTGCGCGCGGCAATAGCTCATCTCAATCTATTCTGCTGGAATCTCAAATCGAAACTGTTATCGGCTATGCCCGAATCGTTGATATTAATTTTTATCGGGGCAGTATGCTAATTGATAAGTAACAAAGAATATATATCGTTGCCCACAACCGAAATGCAAATACGAGCCACCTAAAACCAAATGCAATTTCAGCGTGATTCACATCGCTAAATGCAAATCACACATCACACCAAAGAGAATATCAAAACAAACACAAACAATTTGAATGTAGCTTTTAGGGTAGAGTGGTGATTTTTAAATACTCTTCCAGGAATGTTAGTTCCTAAAAATGTATATTGTATATACAAGCTCTTTTATTTTAAACTGTGTATTGTGCTTCAAAACCTGATTGTGCAATTAATAAAAGAGTGTTCCAAATTAATAACAAATGTTATAATAGGGTAGAGAACAACATATTCTCGACCGACATCAAATTGAGTTCTATTAATTGAGATCATATTCAGGGAGATGGTTCATTTGCTGAATGGGTGCATGGGTGGCCCCCTTCTCCCCCCTTATTTCTCTCCCCTAGACCAAGGTTACTTGTACAATCGCCTCGACTGACTGAGATTTAGCTATACTCTCAGTCTCAGATGCAGAACGGAAAATTCTGAGGGCAATAGAAAAAATCTAATCGACGGAAATGGGCAACAACAACCGGAACTGACGAGTACGTAGTGAACACGAAAACTGGCAATCGGGAATGCAGAGAAGGCGGGTTTTACACACTATCTAATGTCGCCTTAAACGAACTGCACTTGAGCAATTTAACCGACAAGCTGAAGTTTTCGTCTCGAGCGAGACTAAACTGTCTTACGATTTCCAGGGCAACTACTGTTTACACGATTTCTAAAAATAAAAATTCGAGATTTGCGCTCATCGATAAAGAGTGTATCAACTGACCAGCAGAATGGAAGAAAATCCAAGAAAATTCGCTGGAGAGTGTATTTTTAGCCATGAAAAAATGAGTTTTTCTTAACCAAACTACATTTCTTTCAAAGAAATGCTTACTAATTACATACACATAATTGACAATGAAACAAAATGAAACAAAAATAGTAAAATTCTGTTATTATTAAAAATAGAATTTAACCGCTCTCCATTTTAAAAAATCTAATAAAATGTAATAATAATTTAAACTAGATAATTCTACCAGATGAATTGCACAATGCTAAATGCGAACTTCTCGCCTACGATTTATCAACACGTATGGGTTTTTCCTCGATTTTCCCAGCTTTCCTCGCTGTTTTGGGTGGAGAAGGGAGGGGGATTGGGAAATGTGGGTGCATCTAATTAGAAAGCAGTCGCTGTAATTGGCAGTTGCAGCATCAGCGAGTTTTTGTTTGCTTTGGCGAAAGGATAATGGGGAGCAGGGCCCAAGGAGCGGCATGTGAGTGAGTGTTCTGTGGGAGTGTTCTGGTTGCCACAATCTCTAAGATATTTAATAACTTTAAGGGGGACGTAATAAAAGTTGGCAGTTTATCTCCTAAGGAAGTGTAAAATATTAAAAATACTTGTTATAGTACCTATTAGAGGTAATTGCAATGAAGAAAAATCAAAGCCCGGAACGTGACCATATGTTGACACTTCCCGACTGCCCCATTGAGATTCATTCGGAGCTCCTAAATGATGACAAACTTGGCTATAACTTGGGCAATTAGTCGGAAGTTGGAGAAACCGTATGCCAGCGAGGAGATAATTAATCTCAGGCCCCTGGAAGAAAGTCAGAAGAATGTAAGGAGTCGTGGGGACGGGAGTCATTTCTCATCCTCGACACAGAAGTGTTCCAGCTGGGAATCTGTCAGATACAGATTCGAATGCAAATTTCGTGCAGTGCTGTCAGACTCTTCAGCTGACGTGACGAGAGCGAGAACCCCAAAAAAGAAAAACCCCGAAATACCAACGACCTCAGCATATCTGCCAAGTTAATTTGAATCTGATATTCCCTTCATCTTTGGCTGCTTTTTCTGTTCTGCAGCAGCAGACGCCATCTGCCGGGGGCTAAAGCAACCACCCTGAGACCTGGCCAACTTTCCCCATTTTCCCCCGCTTTTCCCAGTCTTTCCCTTCAAAGAATAGAACATTTATGCGCCTTATAAATGATTATCGTGTGCACTCAAGTGCCAGCGTCATCAATCAAATGGGACAAGTGCAACAGGATGTCCTCTTCTCGCGCTACAGATACATCCTTTATATGTACTGGGTTCGTGCTTGTCTGCGATTCAAAGGATGAACATCTTGTATTTGCATTGCCATATTTATTCTACTTAATAATGTAGTAAAAAACTTGGCATGTCTTTAAATGGCAACAAATCGTAACAATGAAAAAATAGCAAATATATCATGTGTACCAGTCAAATTTGAAATTCAGTAAGCACTAAAGCTTCTCTTTTAAATTTGATTTCTGCGGATAATTTATGCTAATGAATTGCTCTTTTTTTTCCCTCTCCCCATTCGCCAATCAATCCGTCAATCAATCAAGGGAAATAAATTTCCATATAGCTCATTAATGACCCTCCCACATTCCTACCCAAAAAATATTGAGTTTAAATCAATTTAATTGGCATTTTATTGGCCCTGTCCACACTGAATTTACCCTACTTTCGCTCCCTGCGATTTTTTCACTTTATCTTGAGTATCTGCTCCCCGGAAAATTTGGCTGACCTTGCACATTTTAAAGCAATTTTCTGCGCGGTGATTTTTGATCAATTTATTTGGCTAGGTGGTCCAAGGACCTCGATTTGCCACGATTTACGACTCCGTCCGTACTTGCCATTTATGTAAGCTGAAAAGTAGTCTGCCATTCCGGAAAACCCAGTTACAATTTCAGGAGTTCTCCCCCGAGTAGATGGTGCCTTTTTCAATTCGAAATTCGAATTGAGAGCGTGCCGGGAAGTCAATGCCGAGGAAAAGCCACAGTCAATGTGCCGGGGAAATTGGATTGGCACGTAGACCAATGACCACGTACTCAAAAAGCCAAGCAAATTTACGTTTGCATACGGTATCGGTGATAACTCAAGTGTATGTATAGTAAATACTATGCGCACTTGATGTGAAAACCATTTTGGGTAACAAAAGCCACTTTCATTGCGGTTGACTGCGCTCTAATTGTGGTCTAGATGCCTAGCAATAAGTATGAGAAATGTGGCTGTTGCCCTTCAGGACAAGAGATGTATCAATTAAATTGATTTCACAACGAAGTATATGTTTCGCTTACAAGCATCAACGTGAGGTGCCTAAAAGTATAGTGCAAAATATTTCCCATAGGCTTTCAAAGCATTTTGTTTTGTGTATAAAAATCCACACTGAAAATGGGAAGAAGGATAAACAATAGATAAAAAATCATATATTTTAAATTTTTATTCAACCATTTTTTTTACTGTGAAAATACGAAAAATATAATATTCCCAACATTAATATAAACTTTTGTTTTTACCTTTTAAATGACTTTAATTATTTCAACCATGTACAAAACAGTGGTTACTTTTTCTCTCAGTGAATCATTCAATATTCTCGTTTCATCGTTTTTCAATGCAATTATGCAATTTATGAAATTACGACAGTAGAAGTGACTTTAGCAACAATTTTCGTTGGAGAAAAAATGCAGGGCATACAAAGACATCCCACAGACAAGTACCCACACACCCATACACACTTAAAAGGAAATTGCTGCTTACATATGCACCCACAAGCACACTCACACACACATATCTATGGCACCCAAGGCAACAAACGGCAAAAATGGAAATCTAAGCTGATGATTGGCCCCACCCACACACTCAGGACGCTTGTGTGTGTGTGTGTATGTGTGTGTGTGAGTGTGGGCGGGGTTTTCTCCTAAACACATACGCTTACACATGCACGCAGCATACCGCTGCATATAATAATCAAATTATCAGTTATGCCAACTGCTTTCCCGTTTCGCCCCGAGCTCGAAACTAACGAGGTGCTGTGATCAAATCACAAACGACATTAAGAGTTTTCAATTTGCCATTGCATAATCAGATAGTGCTGCAAAATTGCTGCCAATATTGCGCGAAAGCTTTCCGGAAAGAACGTTTTGAAATTCAAAAGCTGTGAACTCCAATGGATTGGAAATTTTTTGACGAATCCAACGATGTATAACATTCTAAGTTTTGGGCATTGTTTCCTAGGCTTTTGATACAAGAACTGGTTTTTTAACGGTGTTTATGGAGAAATAGGAAAATAAAACATTTCCGGATAGTCTTTTTGTTGTAACTTAGCCAAAAAAAGACGCATAGCCATAACAGTGACTGTTTTGTGCCTATAAAATCCATCCCAATCAATTTAAAACATAATTCATTTCGTTTTGATATTAACACGATTTTTCAAAGCCGATTTTTGAAAAAGTCCGATTTTCGCATTTTCGAGAAGGGGTTACATCATCATTTTTTGCCAAAATTTGGAAAACTGAACAAAAATTAGCTTTGAATGCCATTTGATTGGAAATTTAATGAAGAATCTAACGATGTTTGACATTCTAACATTTGGAAATTATTTCACAGGCTTTTGATAAAAAAAACTGATTTTTTTTACGGTGTTTTTGGGTTTCTGAAAAAAACAAAAACTAAAACATGTCCAAAGAGTCTTTTTGTTGTAACTTCGCCAAAATAAGACGCTTAGCCATAAAAGTGACTGTTTTGTACAGCTGTTGACCAATAAAATCCATCCCGATCAATTTAAAACATAATTAATTTTGTTTTGATATAAAAACTATTTTGTAATGCGGTTTTTTTAAAAATGTCAAAATTTCGCATTTTTGATAAGGGGTTACATCATCATTTTTTGTAAAAATTTAAAAAACGGAAACAATTTTATCTTTGAATGCCATTTGATTGGAAATTTTATGACGAAACATTTAAACAGTTGTCTTTAAAATTAAATACGTTTCATAAAACGGGTACAACTTTTTAGTGAAATTATTTATTTTGTTTACTAGTTTGATTGAGCAAAAAAATGGGTTACATTAAAAAGGACTCAACGGTCTCTCGAATGATGCCGACACATAACATAAAAAATAAAATGTGGGGGAGCTTTAAAGTTTTCAATACCGAAAGCCAAAAGATGTATGTTCCCAAGCAGCAATCAGCTTTTCATATGCTGTTTTCCTGATGGTAAGTGCACTCATCTGTGTCGTTCAAGATTCCCAGAATTGCATTAACTCGATACAATACACCTTTAGCACGGGTGGGCAACCACTGTAGCTACCTTGTTGTTCGCACTGGTTTTAGCCATAAAGTGTCTTCGCACAATGTAGTCGAAAGCGTCAGAGAATGTGTACCTCCAATCGCACACCATAGACAGACCCACACGGACACCCAGATCCTTGCACACAGATACACCAGGACACGTGCTCTCGGTTTTTGTTGCTTGGCATCCTGAAAAAGCCTTTCGTCATAATCATAAAAAACTGCTTAGCACTTTATTTTGGCGCATTTTTATTGCCACTTGTACATTAAGTAAATATCCAGATTTCAATGCCTCTGTGCCTGACTACCACTTGAGTTCCTATAAAACTAGCAAAGGGACTTATGTTGATATGAGAAGCTTACATTATTAAATTAAGGATCCAACTTGCAAACGTTGAGACGAAAGATTCTTTTAAATAATAGTTTTATAAATTTTTACTTTGAAGTACATGATTAGTTTCCGAAATTCAACTGTTTTGGGATATAAAACAAAGATTCATTCTGACTTAAATATAGATTTCAAAAACAATTGTTTATTGCACACACATGTGTGTGGGGCACTTTCAAGAAATACTAAATATGTATTTTATCTCAAATTAAAAATTAAAATTACAAGAAAACCAACTCTTTATGTACTGATTGCCTGATTACCCAAAAGTATATGCAGGTTTTGGCTTGCCGATAAAGACACTTGTGCGTTTTTATTTGTTTTATTTTCCTTTTTTTATGGCCGGCTCATTCGTGTGTCTGTGATACTTTGATTGCAGCAAAACGGGATCGTTAAATCAAAACAACGATTCCCGCACGCGTTCGCCTATTACCATGATAAATGGCCAAGTCGGGGGCCAAGGACGAAGGACCAAGGACCAAGGACAAGGCATGGAGGATGTGCGGGAGGCACGTCCGTTCCGCTCCTGTCTGCATTTGATTGGCATTTCGGCATAATTGTATGTTAATAGCCGAAGCGAAGCGATGACCAAGTGGCTCAACAGCTGGTAAGTAGCTAATGCCAAATTTATTTCCAATGCGTCTTACACTGGCAGAAACTATAAAGAAATGCATTTGATAAGAAAACAAATGGAATTTAGTAGTAATTATCGTGATTTAAATTAAATATATATTATTTGTCCAAAAGTTGTTCATAAAATGTTTCCTAAATGTTAATGTTATTTCAAATAATCCTTATGAAATATTAAATATTATAGTTTTTGAGAAATGGGGTATACTATCTTCCAGTGCACCCGCACACTCACACATACACGCACACCCAAGCTAATGCTGTTGTCATACGCGCTTATGAGCTTGACCTTGACATTGGCAGTGAAAACGCTGATAAACTAAGCCCTAATCCACTGGCATTATGTACATTCGGCACTTTGCCAGCAGACAACCGAAACCGGAGTCAAAGCCAGAAAAAAATAAAGCCAAAAGCCCAGCCAGCTGTGCTTTCATAAAAGTACTGTTTCCAAGGACGAGGGGCGTTGGGAGGTGGGTGGTGGGCGTGGCTGGTCGGCAGACTAAACCAAAACAATGGCCAAAGATGAGAGAAATAGGACTAAAAAAAACACCAACAGCCAGCGAAATAAATCAATTTTCATTGTAATTGCCAACTTAAAGGCTTAAGCCCTGGATATTTATATTATTGAACTGGTCGATTTCGGCGGGCTTTTCCCAGCTTAAAGTTCACAGGGGTAGGGAGAAACTCAGACGGCAAAGGTATCTTACGGATTAAGATAGTCTATCTGCGATTGTTAAGAATATGTACCGATTTGAGTTTATTTTCAATCGAAAGTTGCCCGCCGAATTAAAAATTAATTGCATTAGTTTGGGTCTTAAAACAAAGGTTTCAACTACCATTTAAGGTTTCAAACCAATAAATTTGAAGCTAGCCATAACGTTTTGAGTAACTTCCTAAAACCACAAGTTGTGGATGCACTTTACCTGCACTTCATTTCACTTTGGGCCACGTGCCACCGACTTGGCTCAGACAACTTGGCTTTCGCACTAATTTATGGTCGTGCGTCCTTAGTCCTGCGACTTGGAAGGAGCTCGAGTCCTTTAACGCATTATCCGCGCTTATTGTCGTATATCAAATTTAATGGCTCTACTCGCCAACAACTTCCTGAGCGGCTTTAATGGCATTCGCATGTCTTGAACGAGTGTCTTAAAGGGTCAGAGTCCGACTATTTGAGATGGGGGCCATATCTAGCCTCTAAAAGGATTTCTCTCCCCCTTTTAGCCGAAGATGGTCGTTGACATTGTGTTGACAAGAGCAGACGACAGCACCCATATGCTGAATTTGGCTTAATATTCGGTGGAGAGGAATCTGCAGTTACCTGTTCATCAATCAACGTTTAAATTGAGAGACGCCTTCACAAGAAACTCTAGCTGTTAGATGGAGTTCATTTAAGGGGATGTTCACGACTTTAAACCTTTGACTTTTTACACCATTATGTTTACAAGTTTTACTTAATTTATAGAAACATAAATTTCATGTTTACATTAAGAAAGGAAACATTTTATTTGCATGAAGAAATAAGTAAGCAATACAAACAAAACAAAATGTAGAAACACTGTTTATTTTGATGACACTTCTTGGCTGACGCAAATTGTTTTCTTTATTGCCAGACTGCAAGTTTAACAAACACAAATCAATCCGTTTATCTGGTTTCCGTTCCTAACTTATTTAAATCACTTGTGATTGTGTTGTTAATATTTTCAAAAATCCCCTCTAAAATAACCTCGAAAGTGGTCCTGAAATAGCCTTTGTTTCCCTTCGAGTTCATTGGCTCACCTTTCCATTTTTAAAAGTATTCCCGCTCAGCCTTTCAACTGTCACTTGCCGACGTCAAAAGGGATTGGGTTGGATGGATCTACAGAAAGTGGTGTTGCGATTCGGTGTTTCTTTTGAGAATTGGGGGAAATACAAAATGAAGTTGTCGCGTGTCGCGTTTGCTGATGATGACATGTCGCCAAACGACGGTGCTGAAAGCGACGACGCTGATTCAAAAATATATTCTCTCCCGAAAATCGAACAATTTTCTTGCAAGATTGAAAATGCCGTCTCCAGCTCTTTTTAGCCACCTCGAAATGTCCTTGGCAACACGCTCGCACATCAAATTATGCTAATCAGGTGACGACTGCGACTAAGGCGCGTAATCGATTACTTTTCAGTTGGCGCTGGCAAAACGAATTTAATACACACACACCCAAAAATAAATAAAAGGAATACACAGAACAGAGGGATTTACAAGGACATCGCGCCTAAAACAATTTGCTGCAGCGCATAAAAGTATGCCATGCAAAATAAGCAGGCCCAATGAAGAGCAAATGCGAAAGACAATCCCTGTAAAACATCATATGCGATTCGATTCCCTATGTTCAGATAAAAGCTCGCGGAAATCCATCGATTTTGGCCTTGAGGGACTTCCAGGAACTCCCACATAATTGGGGGAAAATCTTTGGAGTAACAGCGAATTAATGAATTGGAAAATTACAACCATTTCACGAAGTTTAATTTTATAAATAGCAGAGATAAGCTCTAAAATACAATGATTAAAAGTTGATTAGGTATTGGGCGTAGTATTCGGTAAAATTGTTTTTACTGTATAAAGGTCAAAAGACTAACAAAATATATTAAAGAAGGTTTTTCTTTTATACTTTCAAATTATTTTATATGTTATACATTACTTTTGAGGGCATTGCCCAGTCATGTGCAAAGAGACAAGAATGATGGCCGGTTAATGTGCCTGAAAAATAATATGTGTTTTCGTAAGTATGACAATATAATCTTTAAAAAAAAATAAGAAAAAAGAATCCTTTAGCCAAAAACAATGTCCAAGCAAACAGGATGTTGACCACAAAGTCATGTTATCAAGACGGCAATGTGGAACACTAACCAGGACTTATTTAGAGTATTGCCAAGTCATGTGCACAGTTTCCATGTCGATGTGGTGGCAGCAGGAGCAGCAAGCAGCAGTCCTCGGCAATCGTATTTTTACATTTATTTCCCAATGTTACACACTCACACACATCTGAATAGAGAAAACTCGCACATCGATGATGTGCAAATGCCATGTTCACAAACTCACATAAACAAAGCGTGTAATAAAAGTGAAATTTGTCAAGAGAATTGACTGCATTTTTATGTCGAACAAGATCATGTGATGTGGGGTGGTTTACAAGCAGGGGCTCACAAAACTGGGGGCTCCATTGTCTCTGGATCCGATTAATTTTGTTTACTTAATAGCTGTATGAGCTGTATGTGGCCTTATATTCAAATACTTTTCAGTTACATTTTAAAGGAAGCCGTTTCACTTGGAATCCTTAAACTGCCTTCAAAGTTATACTACTTTGTTTCAGTTTTCAGTTGCTGTTTAGGAATTGAGTAAATTTAGTGACTGTTTTCAAATAACATTTAATTCATTATTATTTTGGGAAACATATTTTTAAGCGCCCCTTTGGGAAATCCAACCCACGACCCTGTTTTTGGGGTGAGAAACATCAATTTATGCGAGGCCGGCCGCAGATAAAGCATGAAAATGTCATTGCAATGCATCACAGGAGAGGGTGGGCTCAGTGCGTTGTGTGTGGGCGGAGTGAGAGGTTCATCATGTGGCCCAAAAGTGGGCGGGGCAGCCACACCAACCGCCCACCCACCCCACTCATGTCTGCCCGCAACGGGGCCATCTAAATTGACAGTGTCATCAGTTATGAAGTGTCGCCATCGCTCCGGGAGTGGAACGGGTGCTCCTGGTGGGCGTTTTTTCCCATCGCTGGAGTGGGTGGTCATGTTTCAAAATTGCCGGCAATTTGTACACTCTGTTTTGGGCCAAAGGATCCACATCCGGATGCGGATGCGGGACAACTTGAGGCGAATGAAGATGAGCTTCTGGCCCTCGGGGAACCTGAGGTGGGACATATGTCAGCCGATCCTAATGGCCGGCACTCACATGTCAGCGAAGGGAGCCCTATGTTGGGGCATCAATTTTAAACGCAGGGATAAATACACCCCCAAATTATCAGGCAGCACTCTAATACTTCAAATTTATCTACAGATGTTTATCATATTTCGGTAGCAATGTTATAAGAGCCTATAATTTGTACTAATGAAGATTGTGAACAAGAGTCTTTACCGTGCCCAGAACTAGAAACCTTAAACAGTATGCTGTAACGAACATCAAATCCAAAGTCTACTACACTTTGAAATTAAATGATTTTTGGTTGTTTCAGACTTTACCAAAAAATTAAACCTGAGTAAACACATTGTGTATCTATTCTCTTTAACAGAAAAACGTTTAATTACTTTCTTGCCTTAAATTCCCAGCTGCTGTACTTATATCGTTCAGTGTGTCACTACTTGAAAAGACTGAACAGCCACACCTGAACTCACTCCACGAAATGTCTGAAAAAATCAGCCTGCGGCGGGGACAGGGCAGAAATGGAATCTAAACATTAAGCTCTCGGCTAACTACCGCCCTCCATTTTCCGAGGGTTTTCCAGGTAATTACTTAATGTAAATGAAAGCCTGGAGCCCAATGCTCTTGGACTACAAATTGCATTCATTTGGCCGCGCCAACTGACACAGTTGTCTCGCAGTTTTCCGGGGAAAAGGGGGAATGTTCGGGAAAATTGTGGGCTGGGGTAATCCCGGGACCCCGAGAAGTTTGTTGACATACTTTAGTCTCGGCAATGAATGGCAATAATCGTAGGTTAAACTCGGCCCACTCTTAGCGCATCTGAATTTGGCCAAGAAAAGCACTTAGAGCGTTGAGTAATGATGCGGCCGCAAAAATCACGCACGCCCATTGCAAAAACAAAGGTTTTTCGGGGCGGGAGGATTTGGATCGGGCGTGGGCTTGGGCCTGGGATTACGGGCACGGGTCCGGGGGTCCAGGTCCCCATATACGGAATCCAAAGTCCGGACCCTCATGACACGTCAGCGGCAGCGTCTCGTGCTCCATTTGCAGGCATTTATATGTGTCAGCGTGTCAGGGCCGTCATCAATCACATTTTGAGTTATTTGTCAGTCGAGTAAATACACTTGAAAACCTCTGGATATGCGAAATAAAATTCAAAGTTACATTTTTGAGAGCTAAGAAAGGGAAAATACCAATATATATAGGTACTTCAATACAATAATAATCCTAAATTAATTTTTAGTTAGTTACTCTAAAGCGTATAAAAAGTAATGTTTACTTGAAAATATTATTCATTCAGTTCAGTTAGGGAATAACTAAAAATATACATTTCAGATCATTTTAAAGTTGAAAAGAAAATAAACATAATGCAATTACTAGTTTTTTATGTTTTTAGTCAGCAAATTGAATGGATCTTTAAATATACTTAAACGAATTTAAAACCTTTTAATTTCTGTATTTCGTATTTCTTTCAGTGCTTTGATGCCTGCTCGGATGTGTATTTTGGGTGATTTCGGGTCTAAGGAGCCCCTGACATTTATGACTTGCCACTAAGAACCAGCGCCCCTCCATCTGTTATCCAGCTGCCCATTCTTTTGGCCAAGTTCGTGCTGCAGTTCTTTTTTGGCCACTTTTAAATGCAGCCAGAGAGTCTTGTGTCGACCATTTGTCTTGCTAACAAAAAGACAAAAACCTTTAAGGAAAGCTGAGGTCGGGGGCTCCTTACAAAGGGACTCCCTTTTTGGTTCCCCGCACCACTTTTGTGATCGATTTCAAAAGCTCTTTGTTGTAAAGGCGCTATTTTTAGCCGAAAGAGTAAATTAAAAAATTATGCAAAAATGCTTTACTCTGGTTTTGTTTATGTTTTTGTTTTTGTTCTTTTTTTTTTGTTTTTGCGTCCGCTTCTGTTTTCGGTTTTGTTAAGCGAACGGGGACAACAGCGAAGACAAACACGAGCACAACTAAATAAATAAACAAAGAATTGTGCGAAAAAGTTTTAAATATATGCAGATGCACGCACGCCCTGCCAAAAAAGGGAGAACGAGGTGGCTGGGCGGGGATTGAGACACTCTTTGCATATGAAAATGTGTTTTGTTTATTTTTATAATACAAATTCTGCCGTTCATTATTTTGTCCATCGTTTTGCAAGCGAACCGCACGGAGGCCGCCAATAAATCCAATTAAAAGAAACAAATTGGATCACTATCAAAACGTATTACGAACCACATTTGACATTTTGATAGGCAGCGGTCACAATAATACAAAATAGCAGAAAAAATTATTGAGTTTTCGGGGCACCAACTCGTTGATACCCTATACGAAAAAAAACAGACTTCTAAAATATATAAATTATATATTAGATAGCGATTTGCTTAAATTATTTTTAGGTTCTTTTAATAAATTTATTGTATGCATATTTTAAAAGGATTGATGCAAGTCTTTGCCTCCCTTTAACCATAAAATAATATAGTGGTAATTATTTGCCCTAACTTGTTTTTTTAAGCTGGTAAAGAGAGCATACAAATCCTGACATGTTGCTTGATTAAACATTTGACATGGCGATTTGATTACATTTTAATATAAATATAAACATTTTTTTGCAATGTGTTAATATTATTTTAATTAAGAACACAACTAGTATTGGACCTTTCGCTCCTCTCTATTAAAATATATTTTTTTTCTACTTGATTGACGACAAAATTGTCTAGCTTTTTTTGGGCAAATAATTAGCCTCATGATCTTGGCCGCATCCGAACTCATTTGCAAGTAATTAAATTCGGGCGGCAATTTGTCAACAAGTTTCCCAGTCGGGTCACATACAACTTTCCACTTTTCACAGCCAGCTCATTACAAATTTTCCTGGTGTTTTCGTTTTCCTTACGTTTTCCCCGACTTTCCCTTTCAGCCTCTTGCTCATCTAATTTCATTTCCGTGGCGCAATCAGCGGACGTAGTTTTCCAGCATCCTGCAGTTTGTTTATAGTGCGTCCTGCGCTAGGAAATTAAATTGCGAGCACTATCCGGGATCGGAGACGCCGGGAGGATATATAGTATATATATATTGCCCCGAACCATTTCATTCATTTCATTTTCGGGTATGTGTTTCGGCAGCTCTGTTGTCCCTCAATTTCCGTTGGGCACAGCAATTTATAATTATGTGAATGTGTGTCTATATTGTATGCATGGGCAGGATACACCTATATACTATGGAAAAAATAAATGCAGCGCGACTTCTGTAAGGTTTTTGGGATGCTATTGAACAAAACTCTGAGATAAAGTTTTATTTTAGAAAAATTATAGCCAATCCAATCATCATGATTATTATTAAAAGTTTAATTCAATAAATAACATTTTTAACAGGCTACTGTTAAGAAATACTTTTGTATTATTTGGCTCATATGAGGACTCAATAGATAACACATTTCAAAGACTTCTATTAAAAAATACTTTTTTTTTTTGTTTGTGTGAGTATATATACATTTTTCAAAAATTGTTTTCAACTTGCCTTTATATTTGGACTGAGATAATTTTTGTGATTAAAGCCAAAAATGTTTAGTCCTAAAAAGGAGCGTTAATATTTATTTATTTTAATAAATTTACAGGAGACTACTATTTTAAAATACTTTAAAGTTCTGGTTTCTAATTTTTGTAGCTTGGCAAAAAATATAAGTTTGGCTTTATATTTGGACTGCTAGAATATAAACAATATTAGTTTTCTCCCAGTGTTTCCAGTCTAGACAGGCTGACGGACATGTTGTCCTTTATATGCGCCTGTGTCCTTTCTGTGTCCCATTTTTCAGTGCCCCGCGGCAATCATTTGGCGTGTGTGAACAAATTGTGGCGTTTCGCGGATGGGGTTAACGTGACCATGGGGTTATCGACAGAGGCTATCGTGTTAACCAGAGTTCACGGCTTAGTCGCTGGAAAATAAAGAGCCTTTTAATTGAGTTGCGTTGCCGCAGAGCGAATCGACATTGGCACCTTGGGCCAAGCGCGAATTCTCGTTCTTTGATAATGCAGTTTTGCATGCATAATAATATTTTCAATTTTGAGAATGGATATGTTTATAAAGCAGATTGCTTTAAACAAGTATTTCATATGTTTTAATGTTAATTGCTTGAATTTTACAAAATATATTTTTTTCTAAAATATTTTCCTTTTAAGCAACATTTGATCCTACCACTTCAGGTAAATCAACATTAAGAGTCACATTATTTGCCGTATTTATGTGATGGAAGGAAATCTGTGCTTAAAGGCACCTATCGATATTGTTTACCAGCGGGAAACTCAACTCCGCTGTCAGCCACTTGACTTACTTTCCTCTCCTGCAAACGGCTACAAAAACCCCCTAAAATCGTCATAATATGTCACCAGCTTCGTTTTTACCCCGCTGAAAGATAGCCTTAGTTAACCCTTTTGCCCCCGTTTTTCCGACGACAATTTTCCCGGCTTACGTTAAGTGAAACACGAGAAGTTGTGCTCTTTGCAGGCCACTCGAAAGGGGCGGGCCGGGGGCGGGAAAAGCGGAGGGCGGAAAGCGGAAAAGCGGTGACCTCCCCTCTTATCCCAGCTTAAGTACACGCGCCCATGCACCACCCACTCACCCAGCCACCAACTGTTATCCTTGTCCCTTGCAAGCTGCACTGAAAATTGAGACTTCTGCTATATCGGGCACACCATTAAACAAAGAGTTTAACCAGGAAATTGTAATAACAAAATGTATTTGATACTATTTTATATTATACTTATTAAAGAAAAATTTTAAATTATATTTAATACATATATTTGATTAAAATTGAATAGCTAGATTAGCATTTTAGGAAGATTTTTCTATCGAATTGCATTAAGAATTGCAGAAAACACATTTTTTCTTTCAGTTTTGTTATATATCTCGACACATATTTTTAAATCTTTTGAAAAAATTGCCACAGCAGTTTTGTTCTTTTAGTGCTCTGGTAAAGCCGAGTTGCTGTGAGTTTGCTTTTTGTTGGCATCACCTGCTTTTGTCAAGGGCCGTAAAAAGGACATGGTCATCCGCGGACCCCGGCGACACGAGGTGCAACCTCAGCCTGAAAATGAACTCCGGGTTAACCTGTCAGCTGGCGGGACTCCCAGTGTTCTATTAGCATTAGCATTGTGGGCCCATTCGACTCCGGCAAACAGGTGAAATGCTAATATGAAAACTACTCTAACCACTTTGTGCTGGAAGGCATACTCATACATATACACACGCAAAGTGCGCATAATGAACCTAGGAAACGTTAGCACAACTAACTCAATTACGGGACTGCATCATGGTTCCAGCCCCTGTACATATAACCCCTTGAAGCCAAGGGGCGTAAAATTTAATAATGGCCCGACACACATGCATGGTTGGCAAATAGCTGGTTCAATATTTAAACATTTAAATTCGTTCTAAGTAATCCGGCCATTCCCTGCACTTGCTTAAGGAGAATTTCGCACCTCAGCACAAATTAAATAAAATATGAAATAAATTTAAGTTCTTTGGATGACCAATGCCATTCAAAGTTGGGATTTCTCTGCAAAATTGTTTAAACAGAAGTTCATTTGAGCGCAATAACTTATTTTTTCCATGAATATTTTACTTGCAAGTTATAAATGTGCACCGTACGAGTGCATTTGAAAAATATCTAAAATAGGGCCATTAAATAATGCGAACCCTCAATATAAATTCCACAGGATGAACAACTAAGATATTTTGGCTTTGAATTTGGGCAATACTAGAAAGAGCTGAAATTACATTTGTGCTTTAAATTATTACTCAAATTGAGAGAAGAAAACAAATTGAAAATTTCCCTTTTAAAAAGCCAAAAGTTAGAATGTCACACATCGTTGGAATCAGTCATAAAATTTACAATCAAATGGCATTACAGCTAACGTTTTTTCTGTTTTTCAAATTTTGGGAAAAAATTATGATGCAACCCCTTGTCAAAAATGCGAAAATTGGCCATTTAAAAAAAATGTATTATAAAAATCGATTTTATATAAAAATAAAATTAATTTTGTTGTAAATTGATCGGGATGGATTTTATAGATCAACAGCTCTACAAAATAGTCACTGATACCGCAATGCGTCTTACAAGTTACAACAAAAAGACTGTTTGGAAATGCTGTTTTTTCTTTATTTCTCCAAATACCCAAAAACAGGGTAGAATAATCAGTTTTTTTTATCAAAAGCCTGGGAAATAATGCTCAAATGTTAGAATTTCATACACCGATGGATTTGTCAAAAAATGTTCAAGTTAATGGCGTTCTCAACTAAAATTTTTTCAGTTTTGCAAATTTTCGCAAAAAATGATGATGTACCCTTACAAAAAAGTCAGATATTTGGACAAAAAAAAATAAAAAAAAAACGGTTTTCAAAATTCGGTTTTTTTGTCAAAGCTAAATTAATTGCTTTCAATCGATCAGGGATGGATTTTATAGGTTGCCAGCTATTCAAAATAGCAATTCTTTTGACTTTGGGTCTTATTTTGGAAAAGTAACAGCAAAAAGACTCTTCAGAAACAGTTTTGTTTGAAAAATCGCTAAAAATCCCAAAAAACACATTAAAAACTTGGTTTTTGAGTCAAAACTCTGGGAAATAATAGTCAAAATGTGGAATGTCCTACACCGTTGAATTCGTAATAAAATTTCCAATCAAATGGCATTCACAGTTAAAATTTTTTTAGATTTTCAAATTTCTGCAAAAAATGATGATGTACCCCCTTACAAAAAAGTCAGAAATTTGGACATAAATAAATTTTTCAAAAAAAGTTTTTCAAAATTCGGTTTCTGTGTCAAAACTAAATTAATTGCTTTCAATCGATCAGAGATGGATATATACGTTGCGAGCTGTTCAAAATAGCAACCCTTTTGACTTTGGGTCTTATTTTGGCAAAGTTACAACAAAAAGACTCTTCAGAAATAATTTGGTTTGAAAAAATCACCAAATATCCCAAAGAACACATTAAAAACTTGGTTTTTGAGTCAAAACTCTGGGAAATAATAGTCAAATTTTGGAGTGTCATACACCGTTGAATTCGTAATAAAATTTCCAATCAAATGGCATTCACAGTTAAATTTTTTTTAGATTTTCAAATTTCTGCAAAAAATGATGATGTACCCCCTTACAAAAAAGTCAGAAATTTTGGACATAAATAAGTTTTTCAAAAAACGTTTTTCAAAATTCGGTTTCTGTGTCAAAACTAAATTAATTGTTTTCAATCGATCAGAGATGGATTATATAGGTTGCGAGCTGTTCAAAATAGCAATATTTTTGACTTTGGGCCTTATTTTGGAAAAGTTACAGCAAAAAGACTCTCCAGAAATAATTTTGTTTGAAAAATCGCCCAAAATACCAAACAACACATTAAAAACTTGGTTTTTGTTTCAAAACTCTGGGAAACAATGGTCAAATGTTGAAATGTCATACACCGTTGAATTCGTAACAAAATTTCCAATCAAATGGCATTCACAGTTAAAATTTTTTCAGATTTTCAAATTTCTGCAAAAAATGATGATGTACCCCCTTACAAAAAAGTCAGAAATTTGGACATAAATAAGTTTTTCAAAAAAAGTTTTTCAAAATTCGGTTTCTGTGTCAAAACTAAATTAATTGTTTTCAATCGATCAGGGATGGATTATATAGGTTGCCAGCTGTTCAAAATAGCAATTTTTTTGACTTTGGGTCTTATTTTGGCAAAGATACAATAAAAGACTCTTCAGAAATAGTTTAGTTTGAAAAATCGCTAAACACCCCAAAAAAAAACATTAAAAACTTGGTTTTTGTGTCAAAACTCTGGGCAACAGTGGTCAAATGTTGAAATGTCATACACCGTTGAATTCGTAACAAAATTTCCAATCAAATGGCATTCACAGTTAAAATTTTTTTAGATTTTCAAATTTCTGCAAAAAATGATGATGTACCCCCTTACAAAAAAGTCAGAAATTTTGACATAAATAAGTTTTTCAAAATTCGGTTTCTGTGTCAAAACTAAATTAATTGCTTTCAATCGATTTTAGCAAAGTTACAACAAAAAGACTCTTCAGAAATAATTTGGTTTGAAAAAATCACCAAATATCCCAAAGAACACATTAAAAACTTGGTTTTTGAGTCAAAACTCTGGGAAATAATAGTCAAATTTTGGAGTGTCATACACCGTTGAATTCGTAATAAAATTTCCAATCAAATGGCATTCACAGTTAAATTTTTTTTAGATTTTCAAATTTCTGAAAAAATTTTGATGTACCCCCTTACAATAAAGTCAGAAATTTGGACATAAATAAATTTTTCAAAAAAAGTTTTTCAAAATTCGGTTTCTGTGTCAAAACTAAATTAATTGTTTTCAATCGATCAGAGATGGATTATATAGGTTGCCAGCTGTTCAAAATAGCAATTTTTTTGACTTTGGGTCTTATTTTGGCAAAGATACAATAAAAAGACTCTTCAGAAATAGTTTAGTTTGAAAAATCGCTAAACACCCCAAAAAAAAACATTAAAAACTTGGTTTTTGTGTCAAAACTCTGGGCAACAGTGGTCAAATGTTGAAATGTCATACACCGTTGAATTCGTAACAAAATTTCCAATCAAATGGCATTCACAGTTAAAATTTTTTTAGATTTTCAAATTTCTGCAAAAAATGATGATGTACCCCCTTACAAAAAAGTCAGAAATTTTGACATAAATAAGTTTTTCAAAATTCGGTTTCTGTGTCAAAACTAAATTAATTGCTTTCAATCGATTTTAGCAAAGTTACAACAAAAAGACTCTTCAGAAATAATTTGGTTTGAAAAAATCACCAAATATCCCAAAGAACACATTAAAAACTTGGTTTTTGTGTCAAAACTCTGGGAAACAATGGTCAAAATGTGGAATGTCCTACACCGTTGAATTCGTAATAAAATTTCCAATCAAATGGCATTCACAGTTAAAATTTTTTTAGATTTTCAATTTTCTGCAAAAAATGATGATGTACCCCCTTACAAAAAAGTCAGAAATTTGGACATAAATAAATTTTTCAAAAAAAGTTTTTCAAAATTCGGTTTCTGTGTCAAAACTAAATTAATTGTTTTCAATCGATCAGGGATGGATTATATAGGTTGCCAGCTGTTCAAAATAGCAATTTTTTTGACTTTGGGTCTTATTTTGGCAAAGATACAACAAAAAGACTCTTCAGAAATAACTTGGTTTGAAAAAATCACCAAATATCCCAAAGAACACATTAAAAACTTGGTTTTTGTGTCAAAACCCTGGGAAATAATGGTCAAATTTTGGAGTGTCATACACCGTTGAATTCGTAATAAAATTTCCAATCAAATGGCATTCACAGTTAAATTTTTTTTAGATTTTCAAATTTCTGAAAAAATTTTGATGTACCCCCTTACAATAAAGTCAGAAATTTGGACATAAATAAATTTTTCAAAAAAAGTTTTTCAAAATTCGGTTTCTGTGTCAAAACTTAATTAATTGTTTTCAATCGATCAGGGATGGATTATATAGGTTGCCAGCTGTTCAAAATAGCAATTTTTTTTGACTTTGGGTCTTATTTTGGAAAAGTTACAGCAAAAAGACTCTCCAGAAATAATTTTGTTTGAAAAATCGCCCAAAATCCCAAACAACACATTAAAAACTTGGTTTTTGTGTCAAAACTCTGGGAAACAATGGTCAAATGTTGAAATGTCATACACCGTTGAATTCGTAACATTTCCAATCAAATGGCATTCACAGTTAAAATTTTTTCAGATTTTCAAATTTCTGCAAAAAATGATGATGTACCCCCTTACAAAAAAGTCAGAAATTTGGACATAAATAAGTTTTTCAAAAAACGTTTTTCAAAATTCGGTTTCTGTGTCAAAACTAAATTAATTGTTTTCAATCGATCAGAGATGGATTATATAGGTTGCGAGCTGTTCAAAATAGCAACCCTTTTGACTTTGGGTCTTATTTTGGCAAAGTTACAACAAAAAGACTCTTCAGAAATAATTTGGTTTGAAAAAATCACCAAACATCCCAAAGAACACTTTAAAAACTTGGTTTTTGTGTCAAAACCCTGGGAAATAATGGTCAAATTTTGGAGTGTCATACACCGTTGAACTCGTAATAAATTTTCCAATCAAATGGCATTCACAGCTAACATTTTTTCAGTTTTTAAAATTTGGCAAAAAATGAATGCGAAAAATAGGCCATTTTTAAAAAATTGTTTTTTTATATAAAAAAAAACAAAAAAAAACAAAAAGAAATTTTTGTAAATTGATCAGGATAGGTCACCAGCAGCACAAAGCAGTAAGTAAGTCTGATTTCTGTGAAACTTATTTTGGCCAAGTTTTAACAAAAAGTAATGCTTTTTAATATTTTTGACAAAGCTCCAAAAAACACTTTTAAAAAATACGTTTTTGATTCATGCCCCTGGGAAGTAATGGTCAAAAGATGGTATATCAGAGATCGTTACAAAGAGAATGGCATTCACGGATAAAAATGTTAAAGTTTTGCAAATTTTCGCTAAACAGCATGATGTAACCCTTTATCAAAATTGCTAAGTGTGTACAAATAGTTGCTTATAAATGTGGGTAGTCTTGATCAACAACTAAAATTCATATATATGTGATATTAACTGAATTATTTATTTTTGTACGAAAGTAAAATAAGCAAGAAGAAAAGCGGGAAAAAAAAAATAAAAGACGTAAGCAGGGTGCCCGGTATCCAGTTGTGGTCAGCAGAGGAGGGTGCTGGTCCTGGGGTCCTAGTCCTTGATGACGATGGGCTTGGTGCGGCAGCGGCGGACGCCACCCCCGACCACATTTCCCTTGCAGCTCCACCGGCTGGCCCTCACCCACTGGTTGAGTGGGTTGCGGACGCAGTTCCTCTTCTGGGCCTCGCAGCGGGTCTGGAGGACGCAGGCGCCCTGCTGGTCCCTCCAGCAGCTGGCGACCTTGTCGTCATGGCAGAGCCTCCTCTGGCACTCCTTGATTCGAGGGCGCAGCTTGGTGGCGCACTGTCCCACGCCACTGGAGCCGGGAATGTTGCGGCAGCGGGTGATGCAGGTCTCCCGGATGGGTTCCAGCCCATTGTCCCGCCGCAGGCAGTTCTTCTCCCGGAGACGACAGGCGGGCAGACGGGTGCACACGTTGGTGGCCTTGTTCCTGATGCACACGCTCTTGCCGCTGGACAGTGGGTGTCCGGTGCAGCGGCCAGCGCAAGGACGACGGTTGCCATCCGCTTGGATGGAGGCGATCGCCAGGACGACGAGCAGAAGGCAAATGCTGAACTTGGTCATAATTTCTCTGGAGGATCTGGAGGATCTTTGCTGCTGTTCAACTGTTGACGGTTGATTGATACTTTTCCGCCGGGCCAGCCGAGTATATATAGCAGCTCGGATCGAGTGCATATACCCCCGATTTTATTTGGGCCCAGGTGGTACATCTGTTCTCTTGTTTGCCGAAGGTTTTGTTTTCCATTATGAATGGGGTAGTGTTCATAAACGTTAAACTGTCTGAATTTGCTTATCTTAGTAAAAAACACAACATTTAGTTTTCATTTTGTATTAATTGCCTTATTTTTAAGAGTGATTAAAAACTGGTTAAGCAATTTGGTAGCCTTAAAGCAAAAAAAGATTAAAATTAAATATCTAAGAAATAAGAAAACATAATTATTATATTGCTGCAAGACTTAGAAGTAAGAACAAGAATAATTAGTCCGCATTTAAATACATTCAATTGACATAATTCTAGAGCGATGATTCCAGTGACATGTTTTTCCAATCGCTCGCTTTCAGTTTAGCACCAGCAATTAACTCAGGTTAATGACACTTTTTTTTTGTTGATTAAATATTTAAACAAAACCCAAAACGACGCGTGCCAGCAGAGAATTGTCTTGCATTCGCTTCCCGGTACTTGTTTCGCTTATCGATTGGTAGTATAAATAGTTAAGATTGTTGGCTAAAATGGCATCAGTAGTTCTTCCAACTCCAAGCATTACAGCAAGCAATCAAGCAAAATGCGCAGCTATCAACTGACTTTGATTTTCGGTAAATCTGTTCAAAGAACTTTGAATTATTTCGACAATTCTTGTTTAAAGAAAATAAACAAGTTAATGTTTTACTTTATTATTTCGAGAACTTTTTGAAGCAAGGCCTCTTTTATTATTAAATTTTAGTGTGAACATAAAATTAAAAAAAAAAAAAACATAAAAAAGTAGAGTCGTATTTTAGTGATTTTTTAATTAATTAAAAAAAAAAAATTGAATGATTGTTTATTTTCCAATTTTCTTGGCAGCCATGGGCTTCCTGTGGGCGGTGGCCAGTGGTAGCACCCAACCGCCGAGCACCACCGCTCGTACTCTCCCCTGGAACTGTCCGCTCTTCCCGGAAGTCTGCTCGAGGAACAGCCCCAAGGTCTGCGGAAGGACTCCGAGGGGCGAGTGCCAGCGGTTCGAAAACATCTGCCACTTGATGCTGGCCCATCGGCTCGGGTGGCCCGTGGGGGTGAGGCACACCCGCGACCTTGACTGCCGCAACCTGCGCGGGGACGGCCCCGCCCACCGCCGCCCCTGCTACGAGGCGTGCCCCCCGCGGCCCGTCGTCTGCAAGAGGTCGCCCCCCGAACCAGCACATCTGCGTGCGCAGCAGGAGCAACAGGCGGCAGTGCAAGGTGCTGGCCAACAAGTGCCAGTTGCGCAACCAGAACTGCCACAGCCAGCCCAAAAACAGTGAGTAGTTATGGTTATACTTGATCGACCAGCTAACCCAACTGCTCTTACAAAACCCCCTCCAGACTGGCTCCGCACCGACAAGAGGCGCTGTGGCAAGCTGCAGTTGGGCGACAAGCCGCAGGACTGCCTCAGGGTGCCCAGGCGCAACACCACCATCCCCCGCACCACCACCCCCCGCACCACCACCCCCCGCACCACCACCCCCGCACCACCACCCGCCGCGCCACCACTGCCAGGGCGGTCTAAGGGATCAAGGACATCCGCTTTCCCTGTGAACGCCAACACGTCTCTCAATTTTTTTTTTAACTTCCCCCATTAGAGTGTGCAATAAATTGAAAATAAACTACAAGGCATATATCTAAACTGTCTTTGACTGGTTTTGGATTAGTTAAATGATTATAAAATTTAATTTATTACCAGAGTTGTGACTTATTTCCCGCTTTTGTAATGCATTAGTCATTTCATTAGAAACAAAAAAAAAAGTAAAGCTAAAAAGAACAATTATCGATTGCAAAGAGTACTGCTAATAAAAAAAATGAAATACATTTTTATTAGATTGTCAAAAAAACATTTCATTAGATTTCTTCAAATTTCTTCAATTGCCAAAGATATTTCTCTTGATTCATTAGATTTGAAAAAAGGGTAAGACTACGGAAAAAACTTTGCAATAGATGCTAAGAGCCAAATGCTACTGAAAAATTAAAAATACATGGCAGCTTTAATTTTTGGAAAAGAATTTTAAATAACAGTATACAAATGAAAAAAAAAACAATTTCATTAAATTTATAAGAACCATTCAGTAGGGGAAAATTGATTTCCTTGAATCGAAAATAAACGTTAAATGTCAGGTCGAATTCCTTGTAAAAACTTTGAATGTCTTTTGCGTCTCGTTTCGATTGCAAGCTTCTATTTCGTAGAATTCCAGGTATCATTAACTGTTCAATGTCCTTTGGCGTTGGCCCTGGGAAAATCCCCACTAATGACCACTGTATTTTCTCAGCTTGCTTTCTTGTTCCCCATTGTACCCACTTCTTGGCATTGCCCAGACAACGGGGTCGAGTGGAAGGAGAAGTTGGCCAAGAAGACCGAAGTAACAACAACTCATATTACAATTGCCGAGTTCCATGTTTTTTTTCGTAGGAAATTTCCCGTTGTCCATCTCTTCACGAAGCACTAATTAATTTATAGATGACGGTCCAAATTGACCAAAATGGCATATTCGAGTTGTGATGCCTGTGTTTCGTATCCATTCAGGGAGAAAAGTTTATTGAATTGCACATATTACGCATACGCAGCGGTTGCCGAAGTTTGACAAAGCTTGTCGCAAACTTCATTCGCATAACTTTTCGCTCTGCTTGTTTATAATTAAAACGCCTCGGAGTCCTTAATCAAGCCAAATTCAACTTCAAATTCAAATCAAACAAATCTAGTTTGCGGTTTCCATGGCTTTTTTGCTGTGGCTTCGATTACAATGGATGAAAAGTCCTTGTGGTTGCCAACGCCGGCGAAAGCTGGCTATATTGATGCACAAAAGAATAGTCATATATTTCACAGGGCTAGCAAAAATGTACAATTAAATATTTACTTGTTTTTAATTCGGTCATAACGAATTATAAAAAATAAAGTTGAAAATGATTGCACATTTTTTGTAAAAGGTACTGATACATTAAATTATATGTACATGAGAATGATTTTTTTAAACATTTTTCATATCAATAAAAAATAAAGTTACATCTTTAATCTGTATTTTAATCACTGCACACACCCTAGTTTTCAGCCACGTGAATTTTATTTATTACCCTAGCAGTTGTTTTCATTTTGTGGTCTCGAAATTTATGACAATCATCTACATCTGTTGAACATTGGCCGACGGCAAAAAACGTTGTCATTTCGATTCAACTTAATGAATGCCAATGAATGCCAAATGTTGAGTCAACAGCCCGGCCACGCCCACATATGTCCGGCTAATTTGGTCGCAGGCGAGGTTATTAAGACTAATTGCGTTGATTCATAAATTAGAAACACCTTTGATTGCGGGTTCGTGACTATATCCACTATTTCCACCCAGAAAACGTATATATGGTGAACTGGCACTCGGGGCTTTCAAAAAATTTGGAGACATTCACCCTCAAGCTGGATGCATCGGAAAAATATTGTTGGTCTTTAATTGATAGGGACTTAATCTTTATTATTTTCCCAACTTACCATTTTTGAACTAAGAAAGTAGTACGGATTGCTTTCTTAGCCTAAACACAAATATAACTCCCATAAGCCATCTCCAAACTGAATTTGATTAAAATTAATGTAATTAAAGTTCCTACTAAATGTATTTGCCAATCGGTTTGAATAAGTAACTGCAATTAAAGTATTGTTAATTTTTTAATTTATTTCTCCTGGTGCTGCTGCCATGAATGGAGTGCCTAATTTATGAACCCCATGAAAGTGCGGGGCATAATTTGCCACTTGGCCTGCCATACGTGAACCTCTCGGAATGTGGAATGTGCGTGGTCATTACTTGACACTCGGTGCGAAATAGTCGATAGTCATGGTCGCACTATTTAGGGATGATAGATGACCGGCAGTTATCGGACAAAGATGGCACTCCACCTGCTCTTATCAGCCACTCGTTTTTGCACACCATACGAATTAATCATTCACTGGAAAAGTGGAAAATTGATTTGGGTATGGGGGAAAAGGGTGTGAAAATCAAATGCAGTTTTTGCCTTAATTCATTAGGAGTCCTAAAATATATAGAGCACATAAAGAAAAAATCGTTTTCCTTAATTACAGTTATATTTTCTAGACTACAAAAATTTAAAATACAAACTTAGTTCAGATAGCTTGTTTTTTTCCTGGTCCTAATGGCCAAGGATATTTTGCACTAGTTTGGCCTGAAGCGGCCTTCAGAGGAAATTACAAAATGAGCCAACCATAAACATAAACTAAAACGAACTGCCGAAAACGACAGACAAATGTGCAAATTTGTGTCAGCAATTAAACATTAAGCCCGAAAGGCCCAAAAATACTCAGACAAACCGCAGAACAATGGACGTTGGAGCATCAATAAAAACACAGGCCACATTAACACGCCGCATTTATTAAAATTAAAAGGCTGCCAGACACTGCAGTACTAATTTCGGGATGTATGCTTGGATTTAATGAAAATAATACGTTTTTTGAACGGAAATTGCCATGCTCACAGCCAAATTTTCGAGAAACCGCAGGAGTTTATTTACTGTTCAGCTGCCATAATTATATAAATTCCTTGGACAACTTACCCAAGAAAATGCCTTTGCTTTATGGCCAAGTATAATGAATAGTTTCCATAAATTCGCGCGGTTTGCTGTTATGCGCACTTGTGCGGTCAGCAAATTGAATAAAACGGTGAGTTACCGGAAAATAACGACAATTAATAGCAAATCGAGCGACACTTCCTCGGCCGCAGACCTTGGAAAATGCGGTTTCCTTGGCATCTGGCAGCCAGCATCTGGAATGTGCGGTTAACTATTGCATCTCGGTATCCAAACATTGGGGTTACCTAATTAGTCGGCATTGAGCCAGGTGTCACACACTTTGAGACCCCAACAGCACTCAAAACAGATTTCTGAGACGAGGAACACCAAATTTGACATTTACTTATTATTAGCAAAAATTTGAGCAATGCCGAAAGAACTAACCCCAAAAACGTTGATAGAATTCCTTAGGGCAAATGTCGAGCCCACCCCTTTCGATAGTATTCTCAAGGAGTTTACCACTCCCGACCAAACTTCCGGAGAAGTGGAGCGGATCAGAGGGCGATTGAAGAGTCTTTTGGGTGCTGGACTTCGTCAGATGTACTTCAAGGAGATGAATGGGAACTATATAACCGCAACCCACGTGGAAGATGTGCTAAAACTTCTGGGACCGGAATTCTGGAAACTGACTTGAAGAACCCCGGAGACATCGGAAATCTGGACGACTTAAATGTTACCATCAATGACTCTTCGAAATAACACTTCCATCAGGATCACTGGCGATTGGTCGTACAAAAAATGTTCAAATTTAATTATGTTAAGGAGTCATTGTTAAAAGTCATGTGACCAAAGATAATTTAAAATTTAGCCCATTTAAATATACAATAGTTTATTAATTGCGGATAAAATTTTCCAGCCCAGTTTGAAAAACTAAGCCCACTTGGTAACCGGGATGTTTAAATGATTAGGCACATGACTTATTTGTGGGTTAGGGCCACTTCGCCAAGAACTAATCAACGGTTTATGGCCGCTTTTTGCGGGTGTGCATAAATTGTATTGGAAATTAATTAGAGAGTGGCTGAAAAGCGTAATTGCCTCTGATTATACGCATCCATCGATACTCGGGCATTAGGCAGAGCTTACCCCATCGCCGTTGCCATCGCCATCGCCATCGAACACATGAGCTCATCGAGGAGATATATGGGCTGGGTTAGGGGATAAGGATACATGGGAGGGATATGAGGCAGCAGACATAAGCCACAACAGCATTAAATTGGCATTAGGTCAGGCCAGTGGACCAGCAGCAGGCCTAGAAATTGGATTGAACTTGACTTGTTTTTCCTTTCATTTCTCTGTTGCCGAAAACCAAACGCAGACATGCGAGGGGTCTGAGGTTGAAGGGCATGGGGACTGGGGCACGGGGCACACAACATGCCACATTGTCGCTCTGACTTTTATTTATTTTGTTAGACGCATTTTGAAAAGCCAATAAGCAGCATTCTGATTGATTATCTGCTGCCCGCTCATTGTCTCCGTGTTGATTTAAGCTCTCATACACACACTCTCGTACGGTGGGCACGCGCTACGAGCCACTCATTAATGACATCTTAATAGCTAAGACCAAAAATGATGTAGATGCGAAGAATGAGAAGAATTGTCAAGACTGTAGGCTGATTTAGTCTATTAAAATTAAACCACAATACATAAAAAAAAAAAACTAAAATACTGTATATAATAAATTGTATAACTGTTGACGATATTGTGACAAATTAAATGGCTAAAACGAGACTAATACTTTAAATGATTATATTCAACTATACCTGGGCTTTACAACTTTCAGAGATAAGAAAATAACAATGGACTAGTTCGCTGCCAGCGAGGGCCCACTGTCTCTTTATGCCTGTCCATCATTGGGTCCTGCATGTGTTTTTGCGTGGAAGGCGTCAATCAATTTTGAGTGAAATAAATGAGGCTTGTGCCGCATTTTGCGTTCCTTACACTTTGGGCCGGCAAAAAGGCTTAAAATTGTAAATTCCGTCCAGACGCATATTAACCCTTACCCGCAGCCGTACCCCAAACCGGACCCCCGTTATAAATGGCTGCCATCTCATCTGAAAACCTGAGTCGGGTTTTAGGTTCCTGCATACAGATCAGATTCCACCATCTGCCCGCATTCCACAGCTCCTCGTGCACAAGGGGAAAAGTTGCCGAAAAACCCATGACTTTGAAGAAAACTTTCAAGTGCACTGGCATTTTCCCGGCGCCCGTTCCCCCGCCGGGTTTTCCCCACCAAATATTTGAGCACTTAGCCGGCCTGAGCAGCGCTTTTGGCCAAAGTGCATTAAATATAAATGAGAAAGTGTCGCAACCTCATTTGCAGCGATCATCTTCCCTCGTACCTAACCCGTTCTTGAGGCTCCGGAAAAGCTGCCATTTTCCATGTGTGTGCGGTACGAAAACTTTGTAGTTTTCCAATACAAAACGCAAAGTGTTTTTCCAACGCCAAACTTTTCCAAAATCACAAAAAATGGTAAGAAACTCTGGTTTTTCATAACTCTCTGGGGCTTATGAAGTCCACAAATTGACGTTGAATTCACTGGCAAATGGGTGAATTTGGAAGTTAAATTTGCGTGTTTAAATTAAAATACAGCTATAAATATTGAGGGGCTTAAAATTGTTGTGAATAGACTGGTTTCAAAGTGTAAAAGGTAGGTGTAGTAATATTAAAAACCTTATATTTTAAGATTGCCTATTATTTGAATATTTGTTTACGCCTTAGTATATTATTTGTAATTACCTGATAAGAGTCAAATGAAAATGATGTGTGTTTAAATAAAATTACAGCTTTAAATATTGATAATTTTAAGATTTTTGTGAATAAACACTCGATTCAAAATGTTACAAAATAAGAGTAAAATAATAAAAAAACTTTTTATTTAAGATTGCCGTTGTTTGATTATATATTTTTGCCTTGGTATAAATATTTAAATTACCTGATAAGACTCACGTGTAAATGTTCATGGGTTTCCCGAGTTTCCACAATCACCAGATGAGCTTTCGATCGGCAGAGATAAGCCTCTGAGCTAATTAAAAGATTGTTTTTAAGTGTTAAGTTTGTTTAGTTTAGTGCAACGCCTCTCGCCATGCGTTTCAGCCTGAGGTGGGTGGCCATTGCCTTGGGCTGGCTGCCAATTCTGGTAATGGCTGATCCCTGCCGGGATTTCTATGCCACCGCCTGCGGCAACTGGTCGGCCATTCATGCCAACGATCCCTACCGGAGTTTTGTGGGCCAGCTGGACTACGATTATCAGGAAGAGTTGGCCGAGCTGCTGGACAGGGGGTTAGTCCAGCCACGAAAAATGTTAAAATGATTGAGAATGGAGTTGGTTTTTTAGGAAACAGGATGACGAGCCCCGCTTTCTGCAGCTGCTAAGGGACTTTTACGCCTCCTGTCGACGACCCCTGACCAAGGATCAGGTGCTGAGGGTGCTGGAAAAGCTGATTGCGCTGGATAATGTGGAGGATGAGGAGCTGACCGTGGGCCTCACAGCCGCCTTTCGCCTCGAGGTTCTGGTCGAGATGGAGCGGCACAATATGTACGACATTTGGACGCAGCTGCTGACCCGCACCGATCTGGATTGGAATCGAAACGAGACGAACAGGGAGCCCCTGAGTCGCCAGAAGTTCGATCTCCTGTGGCAGTTCGGTGAAGTCTATCACGACAAGGAACTCGCTTGGCACCTTTTGAGCAATCTGGAATGGCCCATAATGACCAATCGAGTTGAGGATGACGATGACGAGCTGCCGGGTTCGTTGGGGCAGCCTCCAGCATTTTGGATGCTGCCCTGGCCGAAATTCAAGCCCACGTACGGCTACCTCAGGTGGTTGGCCCGCTCGCTGGCCGAAACGACCAACCGGTTCTTGCTCATCTACATTTATCTGAGACTAAAGTTGGTCGAAGGACCCACTACATCATGGCGCATCGAACGCTCCGAGTGCGCCGAGCAGGCCAGACAGATCCTGAGCCATCCCGCCGTCTGGTTGATGGAGAAACACCATCCCAGGCTCAATGAGGAGCCCCTTCTGCAGGACGTTTTCCAGGAGCTGAAGCAGCGCTTTGGCCAGAAACTCCGGGCCAACAGAAACAATTTCTCGGAACGCACCCAGCAGTATTTACTCAACAAACTGGAGCGGATGGAGCTGCGATTGAGTGTCCTGCCCAGGAACTGTTCAACGAAATCCCTGGTGCGACGCATCGATAGGCATTACGAGGATGTTTACATGAACGCCACCGACTACTTTACCAATCTCCTGGCCGGCCTGAATCACTCCAGCTTGCAGGACGACCAAGACTATAATGGTAAAATAAAAGTAGTATAGTAAAGTATTTTAAATATGGAAATATTAAATTTTAATGTGGCATTTCATTTGATTATTTTCGGAATAGATTTTCATAACTGAGAATTTAAATTAAATTAAAGCCAAATGAATTTTAAGTAAAATGACTCATTAATCTAATATTTTCCACATTAATTCAAATTTTTTATGATTGAATCATGCAATTTAGCAGGCATTTTCTTTAATGTTATGATTTTATAATCCCAATCTATTCCTCTTAGTGTCATTCAACATATGGACCATGATAGCCGAGCCAGTTCCTCGTGAGATGACCTCCAGGAACGGTTTGTACCCCGTCCAAGTGCATCGATTTGGCAGCTTTGCTTCGCCCTTTTACATGACTGCGGAGAACAGGCTGCTCGTGCCCCTGTCTCTGCTGGGGCCACCGCTCTATTCGGCCAACCAGGCGGACATACTCACCTACAGTGGCCTGGGCTTCGTCCTTGGCCACGAACTGACCCATGGCTTCGACCCGGATGGAGTCAACTTCAACTCTCGAGGGCGGACTAGCCACCTGGTTAGAAGGGAACTGAACAGGAATGGGCGGTTCCAGCGCGAACTGCGCTGCCTGAATCGGAAGTTCGGCAGCAGACGCGACGAAAAGTTCGCGGACGCGAATGGCCTGGAACTGGCCTACTCCGCCTACTTCGGCACCGCCCAAACGGACCGCAAAAGGGATCCATTGCGGGGATCGGCGGACCAGAAGCAGCAGTTCTTCCTCAACTTTGCCCAGTTCTTCTGCTCCGATGAGGAAGCCAGGGAGGACGGCGATGACCATGGCAGCGACAGGGAAAGGGTCAACGATGCAGTGGCCAATTTCGAGCCCTTTCGAGAGGCCTTCGACTGTCCGACTTCAAGGAATCGCAGGCGACAGCAGTGTCGATTGTTTTAGCTTAAAATAAATAGTCCCTAATATATGTGAACCCCCTGAATTTACTTACGGATGTTTACTCGAAACAGCTCAGAATAATCTAAGAGGCAAAACGCATTTGTGTGACATTTAATTAGTTTATTTATTCATTATTGGATGCACCGTCGAAATATATGTACAAAATCAATCCGTAATCAGATGAAACGGTAGCCAAAGCTGTCGTCACCAAATACATGTATAAATAGTTAACACATTCCACTCAGACAGACAACTTTCAGCTAAAGTTATGTTATATGTAGATTATAGTTCAGTTTCAGTTTAAGTTGTGGTATTAGGTTGCTTGTAGTTTGCTTAGTCAACTAGCTAGTGTACACTTAAAACATTCAAACTGGAAACTGCAATTGTAATTGTTAAACACTTGTACACATATCAACATTGAATTCCAAATGTTTATGCTGTTTCTTAGACTAGAAAAAAAATGTATGCGTAGCCTACAACATCAAGTTGAAATTCGTTACGAATGATTTGTTATATTATTCATTTTTTTTCATTAAATTTTTGTCATTTAAATCGGTAAACTCTGGGGCTCAAAAGGTTTACGAATTTAAACGAGTTTGAAATCCTACAGCTACCTACTCTTAAAAACTGTGATTAAGTTACAAAATTTTTTACAAATGGGCGCACAAAAGTTTGCACAAAAATAAACGTTTTTACTTAAGCCTTGTTTCCAAATTTCGTAAATACCTTAAAAGCTAACATTAATCATCATTATTATTGATTATTTAATTCAGTTTCACTTTATATTCCAATAGTTTTAACTGGTGAGTTTCCTGTATTTATTCTTACCATACAATTATTTTATTGTTTTGAAATACGCATTCCCCCTCCAGCTTCTTCAGCTATCACTTCTTAGAAATCCCCCACATTCCTTGGACTTATTATGTAGATTCTGTGGATTCTTAGCCGAAAAAATAACATGTATACGCTTGGTGCTTAACATTTAGTGGGATCATGACATCAACGCACAGCAAACAACACGGATTTGAAGTGGATAAAACGGTGTCTTATGGGGGGAATTCGAACAGACATAGTTTTCAATATGGATCATTATGAAGTTTTATTATGATTTTCCACGATTTCTATTTCTTTGAATTTTCGAATTAGATATAGCTATCGTTCAATGAGAAACCCAACTAACATTAAGACTGAATGCTTTATTTTTCTCAATTATTGACTTTGCAATAGATTTAATTGTTTTTATCTGCTTCTATCTGTTTTTATCTATTTTATCCCTCCTGAAACCTTATTTGAGGGTAACGAAATTGATTAAGTTTTAGTTCTCTCTGTGAAAATGTAAAAAAACTTCATTGTTTTTAAAAGGAAGAGCTGAGATCATCTTACCATAAAATGGTTCTGTTCTAAATTTGTAACCTGAATAATTGGGATTTCTGATAACTAAGTACTTAATCAATTTCGAGTACACCCGATCTAGAAGCCACTTTACGTTTTAGAAAACGTTGATAAAACATCGATAGTGGGTAAAATAAATTGCCAAAAACTAGTAAAAATGTATTTTATTTTATAATAGAAAACCATTTAAATTTGTCTGAATTAGAACAAAAATAAATGGTAAGATTCAAATTCACGTAGGACTCCCAAATCTATATGCAAAAAAAATCTATTATTTTTCAAAAACCCAAAAATTTGTAAATTAATTAAACAAATTAATAAGAAAATGAGTAAAAAATCCGATTTATATTACAATAAAAAAAATTTTTTTTTAATATTTGTGTAATGTTAAGCCGCAAGGTTCTAAATAACGTTAGACTTTTAAACATATATGAAAAACTAATCATTCATATTTAAAAAAACCATAAATGTTCAACCTCAAAATAAATGCATGAAAAAATAGTGCAAATGCATTTTTTATTTAAAAGGAAAACAATTAAAATTTGTCTACAGTAAATTGGGAAAAAAATAATATGATAAACCTAAAAGTTTTAAATAACTTGGGATTCTCAGAAAAAAATATATACATAAATATTTTTAAAGCACAAATTTCCATTAGGCCCAAGCTATCGATGTTTGAAAGTTTCGAAGATTTGCGCGGCCAACTTACAAGTCTAGACATTCCGCTCCTCTGCGATGATGTCCATGGTGCTGATTCTTCGCTGCTGGCCTTGGCCCTGAATTTGAATCTGGATGTGAGTCTGATGCTGATGCTGCGCAGTTGGCTCGCCACCGCCGATGACCACCGCACCACATCTGGTGGTGGCTGTGGTTGTACTGGTGGCGGTGGTGGTGCGACGATGGTCGCTGCTGCCCCGCCGCGGCACCAACATCACCAATTACTAGAGGACCGTCTCGTTGGTGTTGGTGCAGGTGCGAGCGCCATTGACAATGGAGTACTTGGTGGAGGTGTCCTTCTTGGCCATCAGCCGGCCGAGAAATATCTCCTTGAAGGTCTCCCGGAATTGGCGCGACATGCCGCAGTAGATGCCGAAGTTAATCGGGTAGCTGACCACCAGGAAGAAGTTGGTCAGCATGATGCAGATGTTGGCCAGGCCGTAGTCGAGGAACTCGATGATCAGGGAGCTCACGATGTGCATCACGGTCACCACGGCAATGGGTATTTCGGCGAGGAGAAACACGGAGACCACCACAATCAACATTAAGGTGGTGCAGTTGGTCTCCCGCAGCTTCTTGCACTCCTTCTTCCGGTTTTCGCGGAAGAGCAGCTTCCTCCGCTCCTGCGCCTGCCGCATGGCCGCGAAGAGCAGGATGTTCAGGGTCACCAGGATGATGCACGGCAGCAGGTGGACGAACAGCACGCGGAACAGGTAGTAGCTGGTGTAGTACAGGTCCACCCCAATGTACTCGTGCACCCAGACTGCCGTCTCCAAATGGCATACCTCCGTCGCATCGCCATTCCACTCGATCTCCAGCGGCATGTAGGTCCTGTCGAAGAAGCGGGGCAGCTGGTGCAGGAAGGCCAGCAGGGCGATGTACGCCGTGCACCGCCTCACCCGCGGCATCGTGCACCAGGTCCTGGCCATGGGGGCGTGGCACACGTAGATGTACCTTGTAGAAGAATCAACAAGGACCGGATTAGTAGGGCATCTTTAAGGAAAGGTAGGGTCTTAAAGGCCAAAAAAATAATACTTTTGCTATATCTGTTTTGCTGTTTTTACAATAAACTTAAAAAAAATAAAAACAAACTATAATTACAAATTTTTGTTTTAACTGTAGTTTGACTCTCGTTTTTTGAGCATTTAACTTAATCAGGAATTCTTAATGACAAAACAATAGCCCAGTTAAGCTTGCAAAAAAACTAAAAAATAAAATAAGAAATAAGCTCGAAATGTTTGATAAGAATGGCTTCTTTAAATTACGGCAATCGTCAATCAGAGTTTGGTTTGCGAATGAAATGAAACCGAACGAAGAACAATACCTACGGCCATTAAACAGCAATGGACTTTATCTGAAGGGCCTTAACTGTGCATTAATGTGTTCCATTCAAGGGAAAAAGGGAAAGTCTCTTCTTCGCTCCCGTCGAGGCGTTGAGACCAGGTAACGAGCCCTCTGCATTTGCTTAACACACTTTTATGGCCGGGGCAACGTCAACGGAAGATAAACCAATTTCCCAAGTGAGAATTTATGATCGCAATGTGGTGACAACGAATTGGCCAAATCCTAATTTGAGCCACCATCCCACCACCACCGTTCCCTAGGAAAAACTTGCAGAGCCAAGGAAGAAGCAATCAAAGGCCATCTGAAAAGCTAATCAAGTTGGCGCTTTGTAATTTCATAATTTGAGTAATTAGTCAGGGGTCGGTCGCCCTGCCAGGGAATAAATTTGTTTCCTGTGAAGATTTGGGCAAAAGTTTGCCGATTTATAGTTGGATTTCAATTTGAAAAGCGAACGAACTTTGATGCTGGGTGGCGTCCTTGGTGTGCTGGCCTAATTTATGCGCATAATTATGGCCACGCCCATTGCGCTGGCACTTGAAAACGCTTTTCAATCAATCTTTCATTGAACCTTTGTCAAGCGGGGATTTCATTAAAGTTGAAAGCAACAGAAATACCAACAAAAACGCAGGACGATGGACGACGGACGAAAAACGATTGCCAGGCGTTTACTCCTAAATGGAACTGATATTAATAAATGAATAACATTTAGCTGGCTTATGTTTTGCCCCACCCCCTCCCCACTCATTTTCTTTGTCATTTTAACAATTTTGTTAATTTGTCCTAAAAGGATGGCCCCAGAAAGAGGAAAAGCCCTGAGAAGGCAACCGTCTTAAACCTCAACGCGTCTAAGAAAATGAAACGACACAATAAATCAATCAAGTACAACATATTCTAAAAGGGACTGAACGACGATATCGTCTATTGGAATCTGCTACAGATGGATGTGTTATGCTTAGGATAAAGATTTTGAATGAAATAACAGGAAGGTCAAGGGTACCCCTTTTATCCCTTTTAGTGGAGTTACCCTTTCAGTGGGAGATTTTTTTTATCCCAGAGTTATTTCTAGTAGTGAAAGCCAGGCTATTCCTGAAGCTGAAGTAAATGGAACGTTCAATTTATTAACTGTTTTCAAGCCACTTGCAAATAAATATCATTTTAATTAATAGCTCAGCAAACATGCAAATATTGCAGATACAAAATGTTTTCAAGGGAATTAAACTTGTCCTTTCAGAAGTTCAACACAATTAAGCCACTTGATGTTTCCGGATAAAGCCGACCTCTTGTATCTCAGGTCTCTTATTAATCACTGATGAGTGTTTGCCCTTAAAGTGATTTCAATCACACAGCTAATCAGGAAGACATTAAATATTTATAGTTCCTTCAATGGGCCGCTTCAAAAGTATGCCAATAGGCCCCATATATACGGCTACCTATATATGTATATCATACATTTTTTGTTATATGAAATTTTTATGGAGAGCGTCACTTACTCAGTTCATTCGAGGCACTCGAGGGCATTATGCGACCCACTTCCCCACTTCCCCACTTTGCCCCGGCCATCTGAGAGGGCCATAAAAACACTTGAAATACAATAAGTTGACAACAGGCACGGCAACAACAATAATAACAATAAACGCTGAATGTTTTTATCGCGCTATTTGTCCTCGGGCAATTTTCAACGCATTTTAGAAAGAGAGTTGCCCCTTTCCTTTTTATTTTTCATTTTTCCATATATATATTATTTAGCTATTTGGTGGTGCATAAACCAGCCAGTAGCTGGTTTACCAACCACCCCCTCGGTTTCGGCCACTTGAAAACGGCCCAAAGTCGCATAATGGCCAAAATATTTATGACTATTTTTTCGAGGCTCTTCAGCCACCACTCCACTTTGCAAATTTATTTGCAAAGCTATAAAATTTATGATCCCACACATGAGTTAATAGAACAAAGCGCTCTGGGCCAGTCCCATCATCTCCAGAATTTTGTTCTAAGGGGGCAAACTCTTGAAGGGAATATTCCATATGAAGACAGGGTTAAATTTATGTTACCCATTCGAAATTAGTTTATTGTTCACATTAGTGCTTACAATTTATGGGTTTAGTGGCTGAAACAATTGGGCTTTAAAGACCAATGCGCTGTGGTTAAGGGGAATGTGAGCTGGCAATCGATTGATTGTCTGGATGTGTGCCGAAAGAACAACTCGCATCACTCATACGCAACGCTCATACGCAGCGTTGCCTGCTCCAAGGTAGGCCCACTTGGTTTTTTGTTGTTTTTATGCCCCCCTCAAGGCATTGACATTTTTTTCTACCCACACAATAACTGATTTATTGCCGCCATTGACAAGTCGGCGAGTCAGTCACTCAGTCATTCAGGCAGTCACTTTCTCTTAGTTACATCTCAACTGGGGAAACCTGCTAAGGGCGGGCTCACTTTTATTGGCCTAATTGCATACTTACCTTTGCACGGCGAGGGCGAGAGTTAGCCAAACGGAGATGGTGTGGCACATGGCTGGCATAATCTGTAAGCAAAAATATTCGAGTGTATAGTATTTGTATATGCTTGAGTTGCTGGTGCTGGTTTGGCATGCGAATTAGTATGAGCAGCCAAAATCATTGTTTAAATTTCTCGGTTGTTTGGCTTCTTGCATACTTTCGGGGAGCAAAAAGTAAGTAATAATATTTTTGGGACTGAAACGTTATAGTTTGAACTCCATGTAAAATACCCTCTCTAGCTACCATGCTTAATTTTGTAAAATCAGAAGATATGTCCCAGAACACAAAAGTATTAATATCCTTGCTTCTACTTAATGGAGTGTGTTTTAAATAAATAACTTATCAAGTCCCTGTATTTCGTCTAGGTTAATAATGCTAGTAGCAAATAATTTAATGACCATCGGTGCGTAGGAGAAGCGGGCAAGATATACGTCTGTGAGATTTGAGTAAATCACCAAATCGGATTCGTGGCATTTAACTGCATAAGCCAGCAGTGGGAAGTGCGGTATCTGGAATTCTGGCAACTGACAACTGGCAACTGGCAACCGGCAACTTGGGTAGCCCTTTCACAGTTCCACCTGGACAGGTGTCTGCTCCATTTATGGAGCGTAATGAGTGCGGCTCTGCCGTAGACAGGTTGAGCTCCATGGAATCTGTGGGTTTGACATCCGACTTGGCCATATAATGCACAATCTGTGGCCTAATCCGGTTTATGTGTCTGACTGGGCTGCAATTACACCGAGATGGCCAGATAAACTCGACTGAACACTGGCTACTGGAAACTGGATATTTTACAATGAAACGGTTACCCCCTTTTTGCATTAACATGGCCATTATGCGCACCATTCGGAGGGGGGAACGGAGAAAGGGGGAGAACGTGCTGCCGGAGCATATAAATTCAGGGAAATGAAAGTGAATCTTCAACTTTGAGGCTGCAATGGCCGCCTGGTGGTTATTACCGAAACGAGGAGTGCCGCTCCGCTGGATGTGAGTTGAATTTTATGGCAGTCATACGCAGAGATAGTCAGAGTCGCTGCCAAAGGACCTTGCCACCCCACCCACTCAATCTCCATCCCCGCTCCTTGGAATCCATCTAGACAGCCAGCCCAGCATGGAATTTAGCTGCTACAAATCCCCGGAGAGTCCACTAACAGCACGTAGCTACAATGAGCCAGAACAGTGGGACGAAGGCGGTTTAAAACGATTTGTGTGTGTAACAGTCTTTGGGAATAGTCCTTGCCAAACAAAAGCGGATGTGCCACAGAAATATCCATCGGAAATTCGGACTGAAAATATATTTTTGCATACTTTCAGACACCTTCTAAATGATTTCTGTGGCGCCGGGATAGACAGTTTTTCATATACTGTCACTTGCTAAATATTGCAATGGATTTCTTTGAATTTCTTTCAATGTTTCCAAGTTTCAATACTCAGAAGTTGCATAACAAATTGTTTTTTAAAATCTTTTGAACTACCTGTTTGTTTTCATATATTCCAATGATGAATTGGAATTAACAACAACTAGATCATATGTATTAAGTTTTGTATTATTTTGTATTATCGGTTTTGTATTATGTATATAAAGGTAAGCAGGCAAAAATACCCTATTTGTATAATAATAATAATTTGCAAAATTTTTTAATCTGAATATGTAAACAAAGAATGCAATTACCCATGGGATTCTAAGATGAAAATGGGTTAATTCCACTTAACACCCTCCAGTGAACCACTATGCCTTCTGGCTTTGCCTGGGGTTTGCTGCCGGCTTATGCTTATGCTTATGGCCAAAGGGGGTGGGCATTTTATCAGCTTGACACTACTCCATTGAAGTGAGTAAACAGTTTTGCTTTGCCACCCCCAAGCCCAAGCCCTGGCCCAATCCCAATCCCAGGCCCCCATTCCACGCCCTTCGAGTGCCATAAATTGAAAATGTTGATTAATCAAGGCAAACGTGCAAAGGGCAGGAAAAGCGAGGGAAGCGGAAAAGCGGGAAAGCCTGAGTTTGCATGGTAATGGTGGAAAAACGCTCTCGAATGAATAAGTGTTGTGAATGGCTGAATGAATGGGTGGATGTGGATGTGGATATAGCTGTAGCTGTAGATGTAGATGTAGTTGGGTGGGGGGATTCCCCGGATTCCCCGGATTCCCCGGGCAGCAGGTGGCAAATGGCAAGTGGCACTAGCAGCGTTTTTCATTCTTTCATTATGCTGACAGAAATGACACACACAAAAGGGAAAATCACGGAAAATGGGGGAAATGTAACGTGGCAGCAAATGCGATAACGATAACGATAACGCGACGGGATCCAAAACAAAGCATCGTACATCAGTCGGAGACAAAAGGGAAAGAGAGGGGCAATGAGTCCGAGAAAGAGACGGGCATAGAAGAAAGTTCCAGCCGAGCAGAGCATTTTATTTAGGTCAATGAGCGGCGCGTCTTTTGGTAAAATGTGGGCGAAATGGGGGCACAAATGGAAAGTGAGGGGTGCAAACGTGGCCAGAAGCCAAAACAAACAGTTTTTCGCTCTTCCCACTTTCCGACCAGCCTTGGCAATTAGTTTGTGGCAAGAAAACACAGGCAGAAGAAGACACACACAAAAAAGAAACATCTAACAATGTTCTTTATTATATGTACAAGGCACCTTTAGATAAAAGTTTACTAACTTTAGAATACTCAAAAATCTTTGAAATTGTGTAACACAAAATAAATAAATAATTGGAATTGGAATATATAAAAGATGTTTTTTTTGAAAATATAGTATAACCATATAAACTTATGGCCTGTGCTTTCAGATAATAATGTAGTACTTCAAGTTTTTTAAATTATTTGTCTTCTTAAATGTATTCTGTAGTACACTATATAGTAATTTATTTATAAACTTTTTGCGGTAAGTTTAAAAATGATTTCCGCAAGCCGCAAAAGTTTTCGTGGAGTGGACAAGGGAGGCGACCAGTGGGTGGCTGGATATCTGGAGTCTTTGTTGACTTACCTCATTGAAAATGCTGAAGGCCAGACACATGGAGACCGGATGCAGGGGCTTATAATGATTGCCGAATGTGTACATATACCAGAGGCCCGGTGCCGGAAATATAACAGTCAGCATATCGCAAATAGCCATTCCTGGAAGGAGAGAAAGAGAGAAAAAGAGCAGGGAAAGTTTAAATTAGAAATTATGGTAATGCTTATGCAAATCAATTGTGATTTTCAATGCAAATTGATTGTGTGATTGGACATTGCGGATGCCTGCGTCGCAATGTTGATGCCCGGCTGTCTGTACAAATTTGGGTCCCATCTGTAATCTGATTTCAGGGTTTATAATCGATTCGCTGATCAATTATTTACGGTTGCGATGCTAAATGGGCTGAATTGGGTGTTGATTCTGCTAGAGTTCAGGGTTCAATCGTGGACAAACATTTGCCAATCCAAACAAGGAACTGTGTTGCCTGATTTCCTATTTGTTAAATTTCAAATTAATTTGGACACGTGATTTATTGACTTATGTGCTCAACGAAATCATGAATACTGTCTTCACAACTATTTTTGAATAAATACTTAAAGTGGGTAACATAACATGCCCAATATCTAGTCCATATCCCATCAACTAATCGACTTCTGTCCCTTTTTTTGCCTTTTCCTCGGCCCAGTGACATTTGAACCGAGCGAATGTATTTAACTGACTGACGACACAGCCTGGTGACCTGACCTTTAAGCACTCATCGGACGGACAGTCCTGTGTGGCTGTACCGCTGTCTGCACATTCGGATGCTTACAGAGCGAAAAACGATCCCTAAAATGAATCGACCACATACCTAGGGAGCCATATTTTAGGAATATAAATTTGTATAGTATAAAACATATGATTTCAATGTTATTAATTCATGTTAAATTGACATGTTCTTTTAATACTGAATTTATTTGTACTTGCACGTTGGCACTGTTGTGTAAGGAATATATAGTACTTTAATTAAGCTAAGCTGATGCCCAAATTTGCATTAATTTTCTTCAGTGCACGAAACTTGGCTTATGGATGTTCAGCCAATTCTGTTGCGGTTGCCCCTGCTGCAGGGCCAGAGTTCATTTCACGTTTGGTCCGCTGTCATTTGAACCGAATGCGATTAGCCTTGGCCTGCGCCTGACACGAGGGGGGTTGGGTGGGTTGGGGGCGTGATTCCGGCGGCGGTTAGGCCCTTAACCCATTGACAGCCCAGGCGCGCGAGAGGAATAATTTTAAAATTTAAAATTTTTATCACTGCCTTTATTGGCGGCGGATCGAATGTTTCGATGGCATTTTCACGAGGACTTTGTCGACGTTCAGCCGTCGTGTAAGCCACTTACACTTACACTTACTTACAGCCGGCTTCCAGCCTCAGCCTCAGTTTCATTTTCAGTTGCAGAGTTTCCATAAATCAGCGGCGAATTCCGCGCACGCAGACTATTACTTGGTTTTCAGGGGTGCAAAAGTAGCTATTTTTTAGCCATATGCCAAAGGAAATAGTATTGGGGAACTTACTTAACGAGGGTAAATCAAAATACTACTACCAATACTTTATATTTATAAATAAATATATATTTAAGAAATATTAGTCTCCTGGTTTCTTAGACTTTTCATAGTGCATACAATTTACTTGGTTTTCAGGGGGAAAAAGTAGCTACCTTTTGACCAAGTTCCAAAGAACTCACTTCATGATTTTAATTTAATTTTTATATAAATAAATATATACAAATTAAAATAATTAGTTGTGAAAGTTTTTTAGGTTCTCCTTGTTTGGAAAGACTTGACTTTGCCAAACTAACCTTTTTTCTTTGGAACCTGCATATTCCTTGCCTGATCTGCAGTCAGCTCTGTTTTCCCCATCGCCAGTTGGTAAACCATTAGCATTACACACGCTATTAGAATATCTCAGCATTACGCGATGTGGGACGGCCACAGAGGGATCATTTGGTAGCGGGGTCGGGGATATATGGGATACTGGGCGATATAGAAGGGGCTCCGGGGAGCACGCACATCGCCAGCTATTTGAAATCTCACAAAACTTCTGCCTGATTTAACATTGTGGCACATTAAGCGCCAAAAGGGGCGACGTGCCGAGGCCGCGGCACGAAATGACATGGAATAAAAATAAATAATAATCATAAAAGGCGGCGTCTGAATGGGGAAAATCAAACTGGGCCCAATCCCCCAATGTCAGGGCAAGATGGGGGCGCAAAGTCGGTGTCCTTGAATCGAGTAATTTGGTAATCGAGTGACTTGCATGTGGCACGTTAACATCAAGTTCCGGCAAACGACTATATGGGGATGCATTTCGGGGCATAAGGAAGTGCATTCAGCATTCAGTTTGGGAATTTTTAGTTAGGTTTTCATGACTTTCTTAAAGAGGCATTACCAACTTTATTTTATTGACGCAGCGTTAAGTTTTAAAAATTGTGTACATTGAAATTGGGTTTTTTGTTCCAAACATAAAAATATTCACTTTAGAAAGACCCCCTACAAGTCAAATTTAATTTCAGCATAAATTCAGAACATTATTTAATTGCCTGGCAAATTTAAAATACAAGCTAGAACATACATTTTTCTAGACATGGTATTTAGTCAGACTCACCCATCAGCACGAAGTTGGTGGGCGTGGCCATGCTCTTCTTGCTCAGAACGAGGACGATCAGGGAGTTGGAGATGATGGTGATGATCAGCAGGAAGGGCATGCAGTATCCGTAGAGGGGCATTGCGTAATCGAGGGGAGAGTCGCAGGTCAGGTTCCAGTAGCTGATGTTGTTGTCCACTGTGCGGCACTGAGCGCCGACCATTTGTTGGTAGTTGGCGTAGTCCAGACTCTCATTTCCGTGGTCGGGAATGGGAGAGGGGATGCCCAGGTGCGACTGGTTGCCACCCGGGAAATGTCGGGTATCCCCAAGCCCCATTTCCACTTCCGGACTGGCGGAGGGTGCGAGGCGGTACTGGTACAGTACGTCCGTGCTGTTGTCCATTGCAAGTGTTCTTTCGAGGGGATTTCCCAGCTCAGATTTCCCTAATTGGAAAGGTCCGGCATGTCCAGGATCTATGCGGTGCTAATGGTGTGCGTCAGTTGGTCAGCCCTCAAAAAGTTGCATTCATCCTGAAAAGAAATACAAGCTTTATAGCTGTTTTGGAATACTAAAACTCCTCACTAAGAACTCCACATTTTATAGATTAAATATAGAATCGTAATTTTAATTAAATGCCTATTTATAATTGCATGACTAAATATTGAAACATTTGATTTAATGTGGTAAATATAAGTTATAAAAAGCCATCTATTTGTTTTAAATGCATTTATTTTACATTGGCTGTTTAGTTATATATTATTTTCTAAATGTTTGATGTTCAAGTATATTTTAAAGCAGTCAAACGAAATATTAAAAAACTGCAATGGATCAAGGAGGAAAATATTCAAATTGAATACTTGGATTTAATACGTTTTTATCAGTGAGGCTATTAATAAAATCGTTTATTAAAAGTATTTACCAAATTCAATAAGTTCAGCTTAAATAGTAAGTTAGTATGTTGCCGCTGTCGAGCTTGAAGCTAGACTGATCTATGGAAAAGCAGCCAGAAAAGCTGCAGTTGCAATAATATATTGCCAAAGATAATCATGTTAGCTAAAGAGAGAGCTTGGACACGCCTTGACACATAAAAACTTTAAGTATTGTTGAAATGTTGACATTGTGGTTAAGCAAAGTTAGCACGGTCCAGAGGCATTCGCATTTACTAATCGTATTTGGCGGTTAACTTGCAAACAAGTATTTGTATTTACTTTTGACTACTTTGTACTCGTCGCAAGTTTATGTAAGTAAGATTCCAACTACACAAATCTTCTAAAATGTAAATGGGAAGAAAGAGTTTTCCATAGTTTTTGGTTATTTTGGCTGCAGCACAAAGTTTTTCCTCTGAATTTTTCCCTTTTAACAAGTTTATTAGCACTAAACAGTTCCAATGATTCGTTTATCCGAAAGGCGACGGTATCTTATAGGCCAAAAAGTTTTGGCATTGTCCGCAGCAAGGTAAAAATATGCCAACTAAAGGCCCAAAACGCTTCCGCATTGGGAATAATCCAAACAAAAAGGACAATCTACCATTGGAATGAGCGATTTCGGTTTGCTAAAAGGCCAAAATGATTTTTTTTGTTTGCCAGCTAACTTAAGTATTCAAATCTGTTATGATTCTTTTAGTTATTCTAAAAGCGTTCCTTGTCTGATTTCAACTGCATGGGGAAATGAAAGCTAAATCCAATAAATTGGGTATTTTTCTTTTGATTGGCTGTGTGATTGATAAATTATGAACTTCTTTATTACATTATGACTTTTAAGCTTTAAACAAAAGAAAATACCGAAATTGAATGGAGAAAGAGGTTTTGGATTTTAAAATTTAAAATTTTATTGACAGGCTTCCCCCACAAAAACATTAAACTCTTCATTGCTAATCACTTCAATCGTGATTCAGCTATGCTAACCATTTCGTAAATAACCCGCAACTTTTGGGCCGTAAACATTATTGCAGAAATGGGCACTTTTCGGGCTTTTCGCCCCTTAAGTTGGCCATGATCTCAGAAACCAACTAATAACAGGGCATTCCGCATGTTTATGTCATGTTTATGCTGCCTTTTTAATGGTTTTATTTTTCGCATTGCCAATCCGAGAACTTTCTCAATATTTTCGGCTTGCCGTTTGCTATTTTCCACTTCTTTTTTGTCATGGCCACATTGACCCACATAAGCGAAAGAAAAAGAATGGGCTCAGGGGTCAGGGGTCGAGGGTTGTCTCCCAAGAAGGAAATTGAATGTGGCCGAGAGACCGAAAAAACTCATTCATTGACATATTTCTCTGGTCGCAGCATGTTCTACATGCCTAATGCGATTTAAGTGGGCCATTTGAAGTCGGACAGAAGAGATGAAGAAAATTAAAGAGAAATTTCGGAATTGAATAACCCAATAATAATTTATTTAAAGCGCTAGCAACCCCTTAGGAGAAGAGAGTGACAATCGCAAATTTAAAATTATAATTTGGAGTCCCTTGGTAAATAAACCATTTAATACTGACCAAAACGCAATTAAAACTTCTGCTCTTGCCAATTTATTTTAAATGCGACATAAATCTTTTAAATAAACATTTTTTGCTGCTTATTTGCCGGAATGGCTCAACTCGGATTTACAAATTAAATTTATGTACATTGCTGCATCTGCAGTTTATTTATTTTAGATTAATTTGTTGAGCTCATCAATAATTCGAGCACAATGCATTTGAGCACAATTGAATGAATTATTAAATTAGTTCCGGCTATTTTGACGCGGATTGGTGAGCATTAAAAAGGATCAGAAAATGCGGAAAAGCGGAGAACATCCAAACGGAATAATCAACTTGCCATTGATTGTTGGCTGCCAATCAACGCGAAATCGAATGTCGAGGGAACATGCAAAATGCAATCAACGCCGTCTGAAACGGAAAATGAAGGGAAATCCCTGGGAAATCCCACGGAAAACCATCGAAAAGGCCCATCACATGCAGCCGCAAAACCGCAGTGGAAATAACTCAAATCCCGGACATCTCGACTCGTTAACCCACTGGCACGCTGAGTCCTTTTAATTAGCCCTGGAAAAGCTCACTCCCAGTCGAAGGAAAAGTCCGCTGGGAAATTCCACTCCACTTTGTGCCGGGCTGTCAGTCATCTGTCATTTTCTTTTCCCTTCTTCTAGCTCTATTATTCTGCACAGCGAATTATATAGTTGTTTTTACACACAATTTAAATATTAAGATGCAATCAACGGTATTTAAAACGTAACTATTTTGATTTTGACAACAATTTTTAGTCACCATTTTTGATTGGTTTTGATGTTGTGAATTTGAAACTGAAACACTTTTTGAATTCTATTTCTTACAATATTTAATTTTGTTTTTTAAGAAATGCTTAGTTTGTTTCTGTGATTCTTCGAAACAAAGTTTTTTGATAACCATTTGAAGTAGTTGTATAGCTAATGAATCCAAAATCCCTTCGAAATTGAGTGGGATTTTCCTGCCTTTGCCTTCATTTCCACTGCGATTAAGCGTGCCAACTGCTGGTCGTTTCCCAAATTAAAGACACTCGAATGGGCAGATGGCGTCCGTTTAATTAACTTAGGTGTTGCATATCGATTTCCTGGTGGCTCACTAATTATGCCCTCGGCCAGACTTTTCCTTTGACACACGCTCTGATCTATTTTCCATCTAGTTTTCCCATCAGATTTTCCACGCCGCCCCCCACCTTTTCACGCAGACATTAGCCGCCATCTTTGATCCATTACTACGTGAGCGAGGAAAAGGCGAGAAGACGATGATGGAAAACTTTAACTAGGACAACGAAGATGCGAATCTCACTTGCAAACAACACGTGCACACTTTCAAATGCACTTCGAGAAAATACCCCATCATCGGGGTAAATAATTTGGCATACAAGCAAATGGCAGAGGTAAAATTTAAAGTTACTTTATATATAATTTTTATTAATATGTATAGTGATTAAATATATTTTTGGGATTAAAAGCGAATTCTTTATAATTTCATAAATAAAAACCTTTGTTAAATATATAGCTTAATTAATTGGGACCTTTTTTAAAATAAATGTATTTACTACCCAAATAAAATGTTCAACGCACCTGATAATTAATTAATTTGGGACTTTTTTAAAACAAATGTATTTACTACCCAAATAAAATGTTCAACGCACCTGAAAACATCTTTACACTTAACTAGTGTCCCTTAAATTTTTTTCCGTGTACACACGTACACTCACTTGCACGCTCTCACACTTTTGCATAGTCAAGTCATCATCATAAAGCGATTAGTGGAACTAAAACTGCCATTAAAATGCCTTGGCTTCCGCCTTCTTCGCTCCGTCTCTGCCTCTTTCTCTCTCTCTCACACACAACTATCTCTGTCTCTTTCTCGCCAGGGACATCTATGTCCAAATGAATTTCCAATATATTGTGTAGTTTCGCCCACAAAGAACGGGCTCCAATGGTATGAATTGAGCATTACCTCTGAGCTGTGTGTAATTGATGATGAGAAAAACATTTGAACTTTTTGCTGGTTCTCAGGTCTATCTTTGATTAATATTTTCAAGAATATTTAAAACTTAAGAGGTCAAGTTAATAGCTATAAACCAGAGGTAAAAGGTCGGCTCCCTTTTTCAGAGACGTGCAAATTGCAAGGTAAAGTTGAAGCTATGCATCGATGCCATTTTCGCGTCATTTTCCACAGCCTGGCCACGCCCCCTTATGCTATGGCCGCCCTCGTTTACAGGACTTGTTTTTACAGGGCCAACACAGCAATGACACCGAAAAAAGTCGATCAAATAGAACGATGTCGTCGCAAAATCGGGGGAAGCGTGGGTGGTTGCCTTTGGTAGATGAACTTAATTGTACTTTTCAGCTGGGAAAAAAACAAAAAACAGCATATTCCCCCAAAGGCCTGTATGGCTGAGTGTGGAAAAATGGGGGCGTAGGATGAGTGGGCATGGTCGTTGCCCCAGGGCAAAATGAATGAGTAAATGGGGGAGGGGGTGTGTGCCTTCGAATAGCTTAAGTAATTTTCCATTTTCCATTTAGGCGACTGTCTTGGCATTTTTGTCTTTTGCCCTTCATTTTTTAATGTTTGTTTTCCTCGGCTTTTTCTTGTTTTCTTTTTTTTTTTGGGCTGTGCTTTTGCGCTAGCATCTCTTTAATTTTTTGGTCCTCTTGCAATGAATAAATTTCATACCCATCGGCCATATGAAAAACCGCGTGGATCTCTTATATAATTCCCATTGATAATAAAGGACAAAATGGAAAAATAAAGTTGGTAAATGAAAATAGGCAAATTATTATTCGCACTCGTAATGCTTTAAATGTTTTTTATCATTTGCTGTTCATCTCCAATAAAAAGCTACATAAATTGCATCTAATGTAACTTTTACTTTACTTCTTTTCCCGTTAACTTGGGAACTTAATCATTTTTAATCGTTAAGCGATAAGAGGTTCTCTATTGTGCCTTTTCCGGCTCTCCCCAGCATAAGAAACGAGATAAAGGCTGAGCGGTGAAAAAGAAACTTCCCAGACATGTTGAATTAGTAGTTCACATACGCTTTATGCCCAGTCCCCCGATTTTTCCACGGCTTTTCCACCGAAACGCTTAAGGCGTTTAGAGTTTTGCCTGCCGTAATCGCCAAAGCGAAACTTTTTCGATTTGGGAATTAAAATAAAAAGGCATCAACAACAATAGCTAGCTGGCTGGCCTCTGGCTAAGGAGGATTTTATTTTTCCCCGCATCTGCCAGATTTTTCCAGCACCCTAGCTAAAGCGTTCCCCCTCCCCGAAACTTCAGACCCCTCTGGCGATCCTAGAGCCGAAACTTTTGCCGGCCACTCTGCACGCATCGCTACGGCTTTCCCGCCACTCTCGACTTTAATGGGAAAATCCAGGGCGTATCCTCCGCCCCCACATTACTTCTTCTCGTGGAAAAGCCGCCTAGATAAGTGATAAGCCGCCACACACAAATTGGCAGCACCGCCCCGCGAATTCCCCTCTGCAGCATGAGGAGCACCTTGCGTGTCTGGGGCACATAAAAAGGATTAGATGTCTGCCTCGACATGACAGCCCTCCGAAAAAAAACCGAAAAGGGAATATCTCAATCTGAATCGGGAAATTCGCTCTATTGAAGAAGATCGGTAAAGGGAGGAGGACAATGGAGGTTCATAAACATCCGCACACTACATTTCAGTTTTCCCGACTTTTAGATTCGTCGCGGGAAGACAAGTCCCTTATGAAATATTTCACTAATGAATTTAGCGCTCATTTTGTGAATTTTTATTTTAAAAATAGTATTTTAATTACTGGTTTTATACATTAAAACGTAAAAAAATAAAAAAAAAAATAATTGGCTATATAGCCAAAAATTTTTGATTTTTGTCAACACTGCGGATGAGCAACATCGCTTCGACGGTTTGTGAAGCATTGCTCATCCGCAGTATTGCCCAGAGTGATTCAAACTGCCGCAGCAATGAATTTCCTACCTTCGAATGCAGTCTTCCAAACAAATGTATCATTTAAATTGAATTGTATTATTTAAGCAGTTGATGCAGCCCCTCCATTTTATTACCAATTCATTTGAATACCAAAAGCTAAGCCGTAAAATGGCAGCCGTATTTCGTATCCGCTTTTTCTCAACGCCGGAAATGAAGTTCGAATAAACCAAAAGAATATACAGCTTCGGGGGCGGTTCAACAAACCCTGCATTTATATATTTACATATATATCGCGACGGTGCGTGTGGAATGCAGTTTGTTATTTCAAATGGCACGCATTTACATCGCAAAGCCGGCTAAGCACTTACCGTTACCGTTGCCGTTACCGCTACACTTACAGTTAAAGTTACCTTAGCTTTGCCGTTAGCAACTGCAAAATATGCAAATGGCCGCCCAAAAATGCTAACCCAAATGGAAGGCGATGGCAGCACCGTGGAGTATAGGTGTCAAGTAATGAGAAAATAATCAGGCGGTGCTACCGAAAATCGATTGGACTTAGAGGATTTCTCAGGGCTCAAACTCTACAGAAAAATTGTGTTTTTAAGGGACTTTTTCTCAATATGAATAATAATACTTTCCCTGAATATTATTATTTCTATATTTTTCTAATCGTCTTACAAACTTTCTGACTTTTAAATATCCCAGAAAATGTAAATATATTTAAAGAACAATAGTTTTGACCAAGGTGCACGTGTGACAATCGGAGGCGAGTGAAGGCCTTGGCAAGCTTTAATGTTTGATGTGGCGCCGCAAAATGAAATTATAAAATGAGAGCAAAATAAAGGGGGCGCCAAAAGCAATTTGGTGATTTATAAATCTATTTAAATAAATAATATTCAAAATAAATGGCCTGCCGACTCAAATCACTGCGGGTTGGCTTACGAGTGAAGAAGAGTATTTTAATGAGCTCATCACAAGTTGCTTTCAAGCTGTGCAAATCACTCCGTTCCTGCACTTATTATTTACTGGGTTGCCCGGAATTTGTTGCCAACATTTATAAAGCCAGGACTCGAGTAATTTAGCAAGTGTAATTGCCGTTGTCAGAAAGTTCCTTCAATTTTTGCCCGGCTTAAATCTATAGGTTTATCCTGCGACAGAGTGTCCTATTCCGCAGGACGAATGTCTATCCCTTTCGAGAGCTTTAAAATGTCGATGGGTTAGCCGGGGTTCCTCTTTATTTTTACGCAAAACGAGATCAAAATCTTCCATAAGTGTGGGAATACTTCTGGGAGACAGTGTCACCATTGCAGACGTTAGCGGCACGTGCTGGATATGCATAACAATGATTGGGGAGCGCTTCAAATGATCGACTAAAGTATACTTCGTACTTTATTTTAAATTACATCTGATTCTGCATTGAATATATATAAATTATTTGGTTTTTTTTTGAAAAGACAATCTTATTTTAGATTTTCAACATGTGTTCTGTTAAATCCGTTTGCTTCATATTTTTAAAGATGATATTTTAAGCTCTAAAATATTACAAAAAACTTTTTCTCACATTCATATTTTGATGATACCCCTTTTATTATCTTCAAGTGCAGGGTGTGCTGAACAGAACCAGTAAATGAGAAAAAAGAACACATCCAGCAGACATCCAAAGGCAAATGCGTCGTTAACATATGTTGTAGTCGAGTTTCGCAACCAAATTTATTCGCATGTGTGTATTCCCATGTGTGTGTGGGCTTTTTCTATAACAATTTGCCAAATGTTTGTAGTAAATGTACGAGTTTTTCATACCTCCGTAGACGGGCGGAGGGAAAGACGGAGGGAAAACCGAGGGAAAACGTTGCTAGGAGCTGGTGGCTAAATCTTTCGGCCGCCTCCATTGAAAAGTGACTAAAGTGTTGAGCGCACTGAGTGCAGGAAAAACGGAAAACGAAAAACGGGAAACCAGAGGAAAACAGTGGAGAGCGGCAAGCAAGCTCTCAGCTGAATATATGTGGAAAACAGTCGCACAAGCCGCAAACATGTGTACAAAAGTTAAACACAAATTTAAAGCGGCACGAGCTTTTGCAAAATATAATTTGTTGCCAACTCGACGAATTAAACTAAAAGTTGACAACCGCAATGGAAATAAATTAAATATAACAAAACTTTTGGCTGCAACCTTTCTTTGATTGCAAATAATTGTAACAGTTAATATTAACTAAAGACTTTTGAAATGTAGAATTATATAAAACGAAATTTTAAATGAAAAACTAACTAAAATGTATATTTTTGTATATATTTTTAATTAAATAATTATTCTTTTGGGTTTTTATATTTTACATTTAGCTATTTTCGGTTTTATTAGTAAAAAACGTATGAATTATTTTTAACTATTCACCTTTTAAGTCTACCAATAAGATAATAAACTTAAAATTTCAAATCCAATGGAATTAAATAATTTTTTCCACAAATACAAATATCTCGATTGATGACAGGATCGCGCTATTAATCTAAACATAACAAGTGGAAAGTTGGCAAAGCCCCAGAACCAACCCATAACTGGCAGTAATCCCGCCAAACTTGTTCACAAACTTTTTGCCTTTCGCTAGTTATGAATCGGGGACGCTAAGCCCGCTGCCAACTTTCCCGTTATCCAAATTTAGGGCTTTGTTATCCGCTTTTCGCCAAATAAAGAAAGAAAATCGGGCCAGAGATGGCAAGAAACCCCAATGTTTCACAACATATTTTGGCTTTTGTTGCCGGCCACTTGCTGCTTTTATGCTGATAAAAATAAAAATATACACAAGAGCGAGGTGAGCAGCCTCCAGACAGCGTTTAATGTGCTGGAAAGCCACTTGGCTGCCAAATTGAAATAGTTGCCAGTTTCCTCGGTCACCTGTTCGATTTTACGCAAAATTAAGCAGGCGGAATAGGCAAAATTGGCCAAAAGATCTTACCACTAATTGAAAAACTGATCGCCGGCCATGAAATTTTATGGACCGAGATTTATCAGGGCATATACCCAGTATACCCTGGTGGCATAGAAATTTTTTTATCTATGTGGCATCACACGATTTAATAACAAATAGTACCCATCAAGCAAACAGACAGCAGCCAAGATTACAAGGCCAAAATACATTCCTCCGAAATTCTGGCCGTCAGTCACATTTGACAAGCATTTGATGCGAGAATGCTTGATATTTGTTTTCTGGTTTTTCAACGCCCGATTTATGGCTAAATAAAATATTTCTCTAAGCTCTGTCTCAATTAAACCGAGCCGGCAGCAATTAAAATTCACTTAGCTCGGAGCAATTCGAAACCGCATGCAAAAATCAATATATGAGTAAACACCAGTGGGAAAATGATTCCGGAGCATTGACACAAAAATGTTTTATTGAAAGCGCACAAGCTGTAATCTACAACGCTGGCTGGGAGCGAACTTGAATAATAGATAGACGTGTTTGAAATAGTTGACAAAACACCAGGGAGGGGAACTAAACAAGCCAACTGAACTCAAACAGAAGTGCAAAATTTGTCGTTCAGCCATGTGACGTGTGTGTTTAAAAAAGAAGTTATTGTTTTAGTTTCATTGGCAGAAATGCACGTGTAGATATTAGGGAACTGACTTTTGACTATTTTATGGGAATAGCTTCCCCTACAGTTATATGTTTTAAATTTGTGCATCACATTGTTTAATGTGTGAAACTCATTAAAAAAAAACAACAGAATCACTGCAGATTAATTTTAATGCTATTTATAAAATCTCATCCGCCTCACTGCTATATGGAAAGTCGACCAAAAGCCTTTGAGCCAAATTTCGGTTGCAGTAAAAACCGCATGTCCTTAACCCCACCCAAATGTTAAATAAAATAAATGAAATTCAGCAAAATATGAAAATATTACATGCAACGTTTTTGTGGTCAGCAAAAGCTGACCATAGGTTAAAGTTTATCTCGTGGTTTTCCTGGTTAAATGTCCTTCTATTATAGTTTTTTTTTTTTCGTAGTACAATCTTAACAAATCATTCGATATTTTAAGTCACATGCGATAGCTGTATAATTTAAAAATAAATATAAATATAATGTTCTCATCAGATTTAATGAGGATCCCATTTGTTATTATAGTAATTACTTACTACTGTTTCTGTATAGCAAAGTGCAATGGTTTACATCGGTAGTAACATTGATAGAATCTATGTTTTTTCCCTTTTTATTTGGTCTATTTATTCTCCTAATTGAATTGCGTCAATGGGTTAAGTAAATCAATTTTAGGAGACGCAGTTGGATAAACAAAGAGATATGCTATAGATAGGCAATATGTATATTTGGAGGTGTATTTCGGGGCCTTGCGGGCGGTCAAAGTGGCAAGCGATTTACGATCTCGCCGGAGATATATGCCCGGGAGTCGGGCTACATCTAGTATATCTATATAATTTGATTTAATTAGTTTATGCCCCGCTCGCCGGCTGCCAATTAGTCTTCCTTCGTTGGCGCTCTTAATTTTTCCACTCCCTGGCTGATTTTTGCTATTTTCACTCCGTCTTTATTCCGTTTGCTATTTGCCGTTGGCCAACTGAGCTGTGGGCCAACTTTTGATTGACTTGGCCCCTTGTCTCCCTTTTTTTGGCTAAAAGCTGCGAACAAAAGCTGCGAGTTGTGCGCCCAATTGGATTTAATTATGCAAAGATATTTATCTAGCCCAGTCCCCTTCTCGTCTCTCCTGCTGTTATTGTGGGAAAAGCGGGAAAAGTTGGGGTGGTGCGGGGAAATTGGGAAGAGCGGCAAGGCATGGAGGAAAAGCCCCTCAGAGGCGCTCAAGTTGGGATACAAAAACATCTAAATCCATTGCAAGCTGTTGGATATGCAAGAAAAACTTTTACTATAAATTGCCCCTACAAATTGGAATACTAAAATCCCCAAAGAAACTTTAGAAAACAAAAAGATTTTATTGGCCAGATAGGGAGTAAATATGTTGAAGTTCTTAATACAAAATGGGTGATTTAAAATTATATATTTATTTGTATATTTTATATTTATGTAGCATTGTTGAAAAGAGATTTGCACGTAGATTTTACAGCTTTAGACCCTTCGCTTTGAAAGGTCCTGTGTCACTTCAACTGTTGTATTTATACACTCAATACTCAGGACTGAGCTCTAGATGAAACTTTTAACACCATCTCATTAGGATTGCGATACAGATAAAAACATAACTCCCAGGCAAACCGCTCCCAGCGAAGACGTACAAATATGTTGGACACAACATTCGGAGGACTCGCTTTTGTCCAAAGGCGAAACTCATTTCCATTGGCCCCCAAAAAAATAAGAAAATGTTGGGCTTTTGGTTTTGCAAAGCGTATTTCACAGTCGAACACTCGCGTCGCCCGCTTCATTTATTATTCTTGTTAAGTTCATAAGTCGCAGTGGCCCCAAAACAGACCCCAACCAGGGGCTATGACCAAAGAAACATCGGCGGAACACAGAGCAAGATGGAAGACCTTCGAATATTGTCACGAATTGTGGGCGAAGTGAACTACAGTCTGGGCCACGTGTCTGGTTTTTTGGGGTGGTGTGCCCTAATTAAGTCAAAAGTAAACATGAAAAAGATGTCAGCCAAGTAGAAACGAATCAAAATGGCAGGCAGAGAGCAATGAACTAAATGTTGTACTACACAAACAAAAAAGACGAATCAAAGATCAGGTCAGGGATCACATATTTGAAACAAAAAAGGAAACAGTCTGAGAAAATTATCTCACAAAATGGTTTAACATTAAACCAAAGAGTACTCCTTTATCGTGCATTTTTTTTGTTTATATTTCCAGAGTTTTATGCCAGGCCATATCCCTTGTATTCTAAACATCCGGTCAAACATATCAAACTTAGATTCTTTTCGTGGCTGACCAATTTTCCCTGTGTAGTCTCCCCATTGGTCCTGTCCACAAATACCTGTCAGGAGTATCAACTGAAACTGACGAGAATAATAATAACAATAATCAAAAGGAGCAGTTCGGCAGTTCAGACAGCTGGCCAACACAACTGACCAAGACGAAGACGAAGGCCAAGGCAGCGGGCTCTGGGACTTGGCAGCAGTTTTCGCTTTCCTGATGGCGGACAAAATCACTTAAGTCTCGGCAAACAGCTCCCAGTGGCCACATAAATATGAACTTGAAACCGAAGACGGCCGAAACAGGCTAAAATAATAATTCGAGGAGCTGCCAGGCTAACCGAATATAAATTCCCCTTTTTGAGGAGCATGTTTGTAAAAATACCCATAGGTTTTTGCACCTATGTGAATGATAATAAATTTGCAAATATCTAAGAATAATATTTTAAACAAACTCTTATAAAATGTATCATTTTTATCTAACGATAAATATTAACAAAATTTGTTTAAGTATTATTTATACGAAATGAAGAAGCCCCAAATTCCCTTTTCTTTATTTCCCTATATTTCTTTTCCAAGCTATCATTACTTACTAATCCGCCGATGTACCCCACATAGGGACAACCATTTAATGTTTCATGAATTCGGTTGGAATCAGGACATGAGGGACTTTCCCAACGGAAGAACCATCTCCCATAGCTGGACAATTATTTGGTTCACAATCTTAAGTTAGTTCTCCTGGGGGAGTGTTTACTGCCAGATAATAAAATAAAAGGCACAATCGACCAAGGGCCAAACTACAAGCCTCAAGGCATCAAAACACATAAAGATAATTAATATACAAGGCGGTAAGAAATTTTAATTGGGGTAATACTGTGAATTTTAAACATAATTGAGCTTAATTACGGTCATAAAGAGAATTCGAAATTTCCAGATGGGGAATTGTAATTAAGGAAGAACTTAAGGGTGCATATATCAGAACGTTTGAATACTTCTAAAAACAATTAATTAAATTTAAACTCCTTTTTGAATTGGAGGTTTACATATTTGTAACCAACATTATCAATTTGTAATACTTTATAAATATGAATATTTATTTCTTAGCTTATTTCTGGAGATACATTTTTTTGCTTTACCAGTATTTCTCACTTGCACACATCTTTCCAACCCACTCTTTTTGACACTTTTCCGATTTTCCCTTTCGGGGTTTTCTTTGGGGTTTCCTCTCCTGTTCTGCCGTTTCTTTCCATTCCCACACATCATCGCAGTTTTCCCTAACTAGTTTGATGCCTCATAATGAGCATTTGTCGCAGGCCGCATAAGTACGTGGCAAAATGTGAGATGAAAACGGAAAAATCGGGGAAAATCGGGGGAAAAGCCGGGACGTGGCGAGAAAAGTCAGTAACCAGCAGACCCAGCTGCTGACCAAAATCAATCGAAGTGAATCAATTACGCCATTTGGCAGTATCTGCCCAGAATCTGCGCCTTTTCTGTCTGTTTCTGTCTCTTTCTTCGGGCCATGCCCCGTCTCTTCCACTCCTTGACTCTTTCACTCACCGGGGTCGTCGAACGAATCGGCCTGAAGTGAAGTGTATATCGAGTTTGGTAATCGTGACAAATTCCCCCGAATGATGCTCACACACACTGCGATTCCAGTGCGATTTCACTTCATTGAAGCGTCGGCATCGATGCCATCAAAAGCATCGAATTCAGCGGCATCGATGCCAAGTGGGCATAATTATATGTGCGCGTGTATATGCAAAGTAATGCCCACTGGGTCCATGAACTGTTAATTTCTATGGAAATGTCATTTGGTCCAGCAGCTGCCATTGTCTTTGTCTCCGATTTTGACTTCTCCTCATTTGACTTTTACCAAGGGTTCACTTAACCAATTTAGAGCGATTTATTTGGGTGAAAGTACATGCGAAAGTTAAATCTAACAAATAAGAATTTTTGGTTTATTGTCTTATTCACAAGATTTAAGTGCTGTGCTCATAATTTGCGACTCATCGACTTTAGATTTTTTTACTTATTATTTAAAGGATTTTATTCGCTATTTCCTTGCCTCGAATATATTTTCTAAGGTTGCTTTTTCATATTTTATGGTGTTTTAACTGACGTTGTTATTGTGTGTCTTCATTGCTTTTTCTGAGTTGGCTGATGTTGCAGTGCTTCTGTTTTTGTCCTGCGGCTTCATACTTCCTTCATGTTTGCCTTTGTGGTTTCAAGCTTGTTTTTCTCTAACTGATGTTGTTGTTAGTGAAACGCAGCAATAAATTTTCCGGGGCTTACAAAACGCAAATTTTCCTAATTATAACTATTCAGAAATATAAAAAACAAATTACTCGCACACAGAAGTGTCTTATAAAAAGATTTTTTTTTATATATATCTAAAAACTAACATCTCTGGTATTTGTGGCTTTTCTGCGTGCTTCTGCCGCAACTTTGATTGCAGTTGCTCCTTCAGAAGCACCCTGCGCTCGCCATAAAAAAACCAGGCTAAGCTTGTTCTGCTGCTGTTGTTGGCCTCTTTTATTATAGGCCAATACCACAGATGATGTTGTTGCTTCGGGTCTGCGATGTTGTTGCTACTCGCTGCGCTCCGGTGAATGTTGTTGACAGGCTTTCAGGACCTCAGGAGCTCAAGACCCCACGACAACCCAACACCCAAGTATATATATTTTTATATATATATATGCGGCAAGCTTTGGCATCCATTAAATTGAGTTTTTATATTGAGACGCTTGGCAGACGACCGGGCTAACGGTAATTGAATTAGATGTCTCCTCTCTTTCTCACACCCTCTTTTTCTCGCCTGCTGCTACTTATACTTTTTAGTTACTTGGCGACAATTAAATAATTTATTAATATTTTATGGCATGAAAGTACAGTCGTTGTACTTTGCATTTAAGTGACAGTTCCCGTTAAGTGTATGTACAGGCAGCTGTAAATGGAAAGGTTAAATTTTTACAAGCTGAGAAAAGCCCACACTACTGCAAATTAAGCAATTGGCTTGCCAGGTTATTTACGTAAGCATTCGATAAGTCTACCCATCAGTGAAGCCCATTATCAGCAAGGTATTTAGCTTAGTTAAGGCAAAAACCAATTTAGAAACAAGAAAGAAGGTTGCAGTCGAGATCCCGACTGGAAAATATCCACAACTGACTGATATCCAGACTTATCATATCACATTGTTTGATCAATAAAAATATGTCAACAAATATTCAGCAGTTCTAGATTGTTTCTTTTGAAATTCATTGTTGGTCTTTGATTTTCATTTTTTTATTTCTATTAAGATATTTCACAAAAGTAGAAAAAAAATAAAATTTTTAACCATGGAATAATTTTTCACTTGATTCAAATATTTTTCAAACTTCTCGCAAGTAGTTAAAGCACTCAAGATTATAGTTCACTGTGAACCTTCCGCTCGAAAAATGTATTTCTTTATCCGTCGAAAGCCTAAACTCAACTGACTGATTGCATACTGCAACTCAAAACTTTAACCTATAATTAAAGCAAACGACCCAATATTTTCGAATCCTCCCGCTTGAGTAATTTAAAATATGACGCATGTTTTTTAACCACTCAGAATCCTCACACATCACTCTGTTGTTTATTAAGTCATAACCTTATCGCAGAACTTTATGCGAAAATGCTAGCCATTTGATTTACACCTTTTAACGCCTCGAAGTCTCCACTTGAGGCGAGAAAACAAGCGATAAATATTCCTCATAGGCAGTGGTGAGCGCCCTAAGCCGAGAAACACTAGTGGAAAGCCAACTAGACTGCGCCAGTATATCCGTCAGCAGTAAAGCAGTCAGTTTTCAGCAATTTATTGGCGATGATATGATATGCACAGATATCTTTATTAAGTTCTACATAAAACGTAGAGTGACTGTGTGCTGTGTGAGTTGTTTCGGTGTTAACTGGAAAACTGCTTCTGGCCATTGTTTGGAGTGCGTGCCCGTTTTAGCGGTAAAAAATACACAAATACTTGAACACCGTGAGAAATGTAAAGCAATCAATATTTATTATCAACAACCAGTAGGTCCGATTAACTATAGGTATTAAAATTAGTTTCAAATTTAAAAATCAGAAAAAGCTTGGAAATCATATACTTCTCTTATATATTTAATTGATAAAAATATTTATTTTTTAGTGCAAAATAATTGCTCTTGCGTAATTTAAACAATGGAATTCCAGCATTTTCGGTGACATTTTTGGCGGTGTTGGCCAGCCAGTCCCTAGTTGTCAGCCTATTTGTTATTGTTGACCGATATTTCCTCTTTTTGGGCTCTGTCCAGTGCGAACACTCAACAAATATGCAGGCTGTATGGAAAAGATAGCAACGGAACATCATGTGCACTGTTGGCAGATCCCCCGAAAAAAGGGGGGCACTGGAACAATACGGCAATATTGGATGGCCGCCCAAAACCCCCTTTTCCCTCTTCCCATTTCCCATTTTCCGCTTTTCCGTCCGGCATTTTCAGTAGCCCCCGTGGAATCTGGGCGGGCATGTGTGCGAATGTGTGTCTGTGTGTGTTTAGGGAGATTTGCCTTAATTAAATTCCGGCATAAAAGGATTTTTCTTTGGCCAGCGCTTTAAGCTCGCCTTTATATCTTTTGACAAAAGTCTTAGCGGCTTATTTGAGCCAGCCTGCAGCAACAGATTTTAATTACGGCTATAAATCATAGGCAAGTCAGAGGAAAACCCTGCCCCTCTCACTCCCCAGATTTGTCAATTTAATCGCAGCCATATGGGGACTCTGCCACCCGGGTTATCTCATGGTTATCTCGTTGGTACACGCGAAAAATATTCATACCTAAAAAAGCCAGCAATTGTAGAAAATGTTTACAGCTTTATAAAAGATAAAAAAATAACGATATCAAAAAAGTATATACAACTTATTTTTATATGCCTCTTAAAATTCTTTTTCTCCGGTGGTAAAAGTTTTCAATGAATCACTTTGATTATTCTCAGTGTACTTGTATTTCAGGGGATGTAAATTACCAGCCCGAATTACTGCAGTTTCATTGTTGCTGGGGCCTGCCAATCATTCTGATGCCTTCACAGTTCGTGGCCCTAATTTACAGCACACAAAAGTTGAGCATTAAAAAGTTCACTTAATAGTTGTTAGTTTATCCCTTAACCAGCACTCCGGATACTGGGTACAGGATACTGGAGCCAGGACCCCTGACCTCTGACCCCTCTCCCCAAAGGCAGCCAAAACGTGCTGGGAATTCACCAGCAGATGGGATGGGCCTTATGCCTTATGGCTTCATTGTGGCGAAACTCGGATAATTATTGCAAACTTTTGCCGCACGAGCCAGTTTTCAGTTTTCAGTTGGGATTGCTACCAGAACGGCTTTATCTAATGGAGGGACTGTGAACTAGTTATCTCTTTTATGGAGTACGTAGTGGCAGTTGATCAGAAGCAGGTGCAAGGTTATGTGTTTTTTAAATTAATATAATCTTTCCAAATCGACCGTGGATTCATCCTTCATCACAAAACAGTCTATATTATGGATGTGCGTACAAAAACCAATTAAAAAAACATTTAGATCAATTTGTTGTATTAAATGATAAAATTAAATTTTCTAATCAAAACCCTGGCAAAAAGTGGTGAGATGGAATGTCATATATCGCTGAACTCGTCATTAAATTGCCCATCAAATGGCACTCACAGTTACAAAACTGTCAGATTTTCAAATTTTCGCAAAAAATTGTGATGTACTCCCTTTTTCCAAACAGATTGTGGATCGGAAGTATAGCTCGCCAGCTTTACAAAACAGTCACTCTTATGGCTATAGGTTTAATTTTGGCCAAGTAACAGCAAAATAACTCATTCGGATTTAGTTTTTCGACAACTCTCCAAAAACCAAAAAAAAACGCCTAAAAATCAGTTTTATCTATCAAAACGCTGAGAAGTAATGGTCAAAAGATGAAATGTCATACATCGGTAAATTCGTCATTAAATTCACAATCAAATGGCATTTACAGATACAATTTTGTAAGTTTTTCAATTTGCCCGCAAAAAATGATGATGTAGCCCTTTATTAAAAATGCAAAAATTGGTCAAAAAATTAATTTGCAAAAAATCGGTTTTTCATCAAAACAAAATTAATTTAAAAAAAACCATGGGTTGTTACCCCTTTAATGCCATTTCTTATTTCTGTTAGCCCATAAACTTACCGGGGCAGTTCAACCGATTCCGTAATAGGGAAACTTTTCTCGTTCGACAACTCTGTTCTTCCGGCTCCCGGATAATCCACATGATTCCAGATGAGTCCCCAGTCATGTTCGGTTCGATGTCCGAAGTGTGGGCCCATAAAACAGTTTGCTAATTGCATACAACCCACATCTTCGCACTTTACAACTTTTTTAATGGCTGTCAGCGAAGACTGAGGAATCGCACATATATATGTACATATATAGTGGCGAGTCGACTAAATGCCTTTTTGCGGGATTATCTGCGGCGACAGATCTTGGTCAGACTGGCGCGTGTTGCAAATAAATTCCTCGTTTTTGGTTTGGCCTTTGTTTTTGGCTATACTTTTTATTTTTTGTAGCAGCAGCAGCAGCAACAGCAACTCTTGCCACTTGTTTGCTGAACAGTTTAAAATAAAAAAAAGAAAACTGCGCCGCTCGTCAGCAGCAAAGGTCACGACGCCGTCTCGTTCATTGTCCAATATTGCTGGCATTTTACCACCCACTGCCACGCCCACTGTACACCGCCCACACTTAAAGCTGCTGAGCCAGATTTACAATTGACCGAACGTCATCACACCACCAAATACTTTAATCATACGATATTATTGTTGTTAGTTGGCAGAATTTTTGCCTATAAACATTTTCTTAAACAATTATTTTTCCTACTACGTGTATTGTCGTTGACATAATGTATATAATCTATATAATGTACATTAATGAACTATAATCTTTCTATAGCCACATAAAATATTTTCAAATAATTAGTGTCACTCATTAAGGTCGCAATTAAGTTTCGATTTTTTTATTTATTTTGCTGCGCGGCAATGAATAAATAACTGCTGTGAACTTTAATATCACGGGCATTTTAATATGGAGCAATGCTGTATGCCGAAGCTAATTGCTTTTAATTATTGAAATGAAGTTTTTAGCAGAAAAACCGTGGCAATGAATCTCCTACCTTCTTTAAATGGTGGCTTTCAGTTGCTTGTCAGCTGATAAGAGCAGCCCCTCCAAATCGTTTGACTAACTAAAGTAGCAACGACCTTTTTGGGGGTGGACTACTAGGATCGCAAGAATGCATAATTTTGGATTCACTTGATGAATCTGGGCATCGGAACTGGGGTCGATGACTAATGTGCTGCTCGGGGTTGATTTGTAATTTATTTTGGTATTTTCGGGTGCGCTAAAAGCAAATAAATCGTCGCAACCTCTGCCCGGCTAGTCATTATATTTTAAATAGGGTCAACAAAATATTTCAGGGTCCTGCTAATTGCTACAAGGCTCGCATTTTTTTTGGCCGCACTCAAACACTCAAATGGCCATAAATTTGTTCCTTTTCGGGCCAAAGAAGAAGGGTCAATGTGTGAACATGCAAAACACCCAAAAAGGGAGCAAAGAATCGGTGGAAAATCAACACTAAGGTCCTGGGAAAATTCCACTACTCTGTTTGGTTCGCTGCCCCGCGCATTTTCCATCAAGTCGCATGCCACTCGAACAGCAAAAAGTGTTAATCGAAATTCAGAAAAGGTTAGCAAAATACTTATACGTATACAAAAGGTTGGCAAAAGTGATCAAAATTTCGTTTAGCTGACAAAGTTTGCCAGTCTGTTATTTGGTTGTGCTAAAGTTAGTTTTTTGCAGAATTCGCAAACTTAAAAAAATTGCTCATACGCCATGTGGTGCCGACAAATCAAATGAGTTTTCCCTGGCAAAACCAGTTATTAAACGACACTTTATCAATACAGGTCAATGAGGAAAGTTTATGAAAGGAAAGTTTTTGTATGATAAACATTAAAGCATTTAAAGAAGAGAAAAATAGTTCTGCCTCAATTTTTTTTGATTTTCTTTTTCATAAAACTTTGAAACACCATAAGTCAGTCAAACGCACTTCAAATAATTTGGGAAAACCAAAAAAATAATCTTTTTAATTTTATAATGAATTGATTGAACACAATTATTACAAGACTTTGTATACTTAGTTGTTTTTGAACAGCAAACTAGCGTAGTTTTAACCATTCAAATACACTAAAGCGACAGACGTTTTGCTTCTCCCTTTTTTCTGGGTGACGTTCATGGGAACACTATTCCATGGCCCGCATTTAATTGTTGTCCCAGAAATCAAAAAGTCGAGAGCCAAATTCTCCAAGTCGTTGTTTGATTTCACTAAGCGATTTCCCAACATGAAAGAAATTGCGCTTTCCTGGCCCCCGGCGACATTGTTTCAAATTGAAACTGGCAGATGGACATCTAGACAGGATTCAAGCTTCGGAATCGAGGATCCAGGGAAAGGGACAGGACAAGTGTCAGTTGCAGAACAAAATCGAAGGCGAAAATCGGGGGAAAATCTGTGCGTGTCTGGGAGACTAATGTGCAGACACTGCGATTTGATCGGTCAGTCTGGGAATTCCCAGATTCTTGGAATCTGGGGATAAGGTAAACAATTTGCATGAACGCCTCCAGACTCTGGGCATATTAGCAACGTTTGACCAAACATTACTTTGGCATCTCAGATGTGTTAATAATACAATTTCATTTGTCTGCAGAACTGGGGAAAAAGGAAGAGCGGAAAGGCGGTAAAACGAGCGGAAAATTTACGATGCGTGCACAAGGGGGGCCCACAATGTCCTGGACAACGAGCGAAATTCTGTGGCCTCCTCTGCAGACTATTTTTGAAAAGGGTTTGACATTTAAGGCACATTCCCACACACACATGGCCCCAAAATGACAAAACGATGTCTAAACGAGCTCCGAACGAGCGGCAGAAATACTCGCACACACAAAAAAATAAACGTAAAATAAAATGAAATAAATAAAATAAAATAATGCAAAATTCAGTGGGATGGCGCAGCTGTTCGGAAGGGGTCGCAAAATCGTCGGCTGAGGGCTCCGAGGATATCACTTCCTTTGGCCGGTGTTTAACTCACACGAAAGAACCCCCAAAACACACATCTCCATTTGCCTGACCAGCGTATACAAAATACAAAAACGAAAACGCAAGCGAAAACCTTTTCTCAAAAAAAAAAATATAACACTAAGACCACAGTGGTTGAGGAATAAATGATGCTGCCAGAAATAACAGAAGAGTTCAAATAAAATCCTATTAAAAAGTCTCCTTTATTTATATATGTATTTATTCATTCTACCAATGGATTAAATCCTAGTCTGTCAATTAATGTATAAACTAAACTCTAAAACTAAACTTTTTATGAAACAAAAAGTACAAGACAAAATAAAATAAATCAATTAATTTTTAACAATTGTTGTTTTCTGAGCAATCAAGGCGATTTTGAAAAATCAGAAAGGCCATAGGTCAAGTCCACTGTTATTTCTTGGGGAGGGGACTTCAAGAGGATATGCAGAGCGAAGCGTGTTATACATTTATTACATACACTCGCACACTTACGCACTAAAAAAGGTAAACGGACCTTTTTGTTAAATGTCTCAATTGGTGCAGAAGTGGCGGAATGAGGGTTCGTTTGATGCTTAATGTGCTTAATGTTTTATGCAGGGCAGTCGGACAAAAAAGTAAAATAAGAACAGAGCACAAGTGCCACAAGTAATACGTTTAATTTATTCATATAAAGACGCGCCCGATGTCCACTTGTCCAGGCGTTATTAATGATGCTAGAATCTTTCTTTAAATTTGCAAGCAATTCACTGAAACAAAAAGCGTACATGAAAAATATTTTAAAAATGTTTTAGTTTCTTATATTTTAAATCTTGAGATGTTCTATTTTTTGTTAAGAAGTTTCATGTTTTCAATGCAATTCCATAATCGCTTTGAAAAGGTTTAAAAGTTTATAGAAATAGTTAACATATTAATTGAACCTAAAATAAAAAATAACATCTTAACTCCAAAATGTTGACAGTATACGTCAAAATAAATAAGCGTTTGATCCTATTTTTGCGTTGTGCATAGTTTCCCGCTCGTGTGCGATATTGTCTCCTTTGATTCCTTTCATTTCGCCTTCATTGCTGATTACATTATTTATTTGTGGCCGTGTGCAATCTTCTTTTGTGGCGCCCTAGCCCCTTAATTTTTGGTCACGCAATCTTAGGTGATATTGAGGAATGGGGGGCGATGGACGCCAAAGGGGCGTGGCAAATGTGACAGCCCCAAATTACACATTTTTGAATTGAGCAATTTGTATTTGGTGGCCCGTTTGTTTCGCAATAATGCCAATAATAACAATGGGCGCGTGTTTGTTTGTTCGTCTCTTGATAAATGAGATGGCCATCAGGGGTTAAGGGGGCGATAGGGGTGCGGCTGGCCCCTGAAGGTGTTAACGGTCATGGAAGCTTGGGCTTTTCCTTATTTTTTCGGGCCTTCTTTCCTTCACTTCCCTAGCGCTTTGTTTGGTCTTGCCAGTGATTAAGTTGTTGGGCGTGTTATCCACTACCAGCAGCTGCTCTTGGGCGTGACCACGCCCTCCAACCTTAGTTTTAGATATATAGCTTAGACTATATAGGTCGCCTGGAGGCGGGGACGCAAACTATTAGGGAGACAACTTGAATTTGAATTATGTTAGGGCAGAGGAAAATATTATTTCAATGAACCGACTTAGTTTGGTCTTCCATATTCCTAAATTTCCAAACGAATCTTTTGATTTTTTTGTGTGAATATAAACCTGAAAGATATGCTCCGACGGCCTTGAGCCAATTTATTTCCATTTTTATGTAAAAAAAAAGTACCGCCTTCTAAAATGTGAAATGTTTTTATTAAAGTCTGCTATTTTTAAAGATTTAAAAAAAAATAAATAAAAAAAAACCTTTAAAGTCGCCTTCAAGATTTTCTCCCCTGGTTAATTGCAAAAAACATTTCCTTAAAAAAGATGGTGTAAGCATTTTCTTTAATCCGAATGGGAAAATATTTCAGCAGCTTTATGACCATTGAGGTCCAATATTGCAGTCGTCACTTTTGCAATGTCTCAAAATACAAAACATACCTTAAAGCAAAAATTATGCAATGAAAGGCACTCGAGCCAATCGGAGTCCCCCCAGTCTTGCCATAATTTGCCCTTGTCGCCCATTAAAATCGAATGTAACAGAAACAGGATAAGCAGATTGCACTTAAATTCGATTTCATTTAGACGGCAATTGTAACAAGAGGCCATTAGTCGAGAGCACTAGGATATATCGGCTCAATATCCTCGGGCGAAGCGAACGAAACAAATATGTAAATTGCAGCAACAAAAAGCCAGCCGATATCGAAGTTATTGGTGCGGGGAACGAGTATATGGAACAAGTGGTGCGTAAAACTGATGACTAGACACGTTGACAATCCAGTTTGCCAGCGACGACAAGTTGGGCCATTAAAATGCCTGGAGACTGGGGAATAAAAAAAACAAAGGCAAATGAAGCTGCTGCCCTTGAATGTTTAATAATATCGGGCGAAAAAGAAAAGAAACGAGACTCAGACGCAGGATATCTGCTGGATAAGTTCGTCAAGTATCTGGCAGATACGCGTGTTTGTATCTTAATGACGTACCCATAAAGCGAACAGATTAGAGAGGTGACTTTAACATCTAAATGTCGACTATTTGACTATTTGTATTGCTGCCTTTTCTGGGTTATACTTTGGTGATTGCTCTGATTGATTTTGAAAATTAAATATGCTCTAATTAATGTTGATCACATCAGAATTTGATAATGTAATTGAGGAACATGGGTCAGTTGCTTATTTTTACAGAATTTAAGCTTAAAATACTATTGCTTCTTTGGCCTTTATTTTATGTTCTTGCAGTTCGGTCAATTTCACAGCTCAAAAGCTTTAAGAAAACTGTAATTTTTAATGATAATAGAACTTGAGTTTCTCTGGCACTTGACATCTGATAATCAATCTAAAGAAGCAAACCTTAAAACAGCGCCCTAAACTTAATTTTCGGCTTTTACAAGGGGTATATCTCTGCTGGCAATCAGCTCTCGTTGCCAACAAAGTGGCATGCAGTGTGTTGCAAGTTGCTGGGGGAGTGTTGCAAGTTGCTGGTTGATTTTCCGCGGGCAACACGCTCATTTAACAGCGCTTCCACTTGGCGATGTGCGTAATTTTTTAGCTGGTTTGCCCCGGCTTTTATGCTTTTCCGCTCTTCCGCTTTTCCGCTGCAATCTGCAACTTTGTTCGGTTTGCCCTTGCCCATTTTTGTTTCTGGGCACCCCAAAGCCAAAAGCACTTCCTCTCAATTGTTTTCCATGCCATTTCCCCCTTGTAAGTAAATGTTTTATTGTGCTCTACGAGGAGGGTCTGGATCTGACTTGTATTAGCGTAATTCAAGGGCTCATCTGGCGGCGAACTGTGATTGTTGTCCCTCCAGCAAAGTCCCACTGTTGGCAGCAATCTTTTGGAGTTCATTAATTTTTATGCCACAACTTGGCATTCGAGTGGATGAAGCTTAAGTTGGGCCAGCCAGCCAGTCAGGCAGCTCACACGAATGCAAATCTCAGGTCGCCTTTGTTGCTGCGCTAATAAAAAGCATAATTCCCAGGAATTTTCATATTTATGGGCAATGGCCTGGCCCTTCCCCCTTCGTTTTCCTCGCTTTCCACTCGCTCTAAACCAAATCCTGCGGCGCGTGTTGCCACTTCAAAATTGTTGCAGTCATATACATAATGCCCGAAGAACGTGAAACTGTTGCAAAGCGCAATAAATTGTAAAAAATATATTATCCCAGCACGAGCACTGACAGCGCGACGACCACGCGTATGAGTGATATTTTTTGGCGGGGAGTTAGAGAGAGAGTTTCGGCGAAAGTGAAAGAAAGTCGCTGGCAGACGGTCAAATACAAATAAACTTTTGCCAAGCTCTGACGGCCCGGTCTTGATTATAAACATATTTATTTGGGAAAGCAGCCGAAACACATCAAAAAGAAAATTTAAACAGCAGGTGGAAATATTTGCGCAGAAATGCTGAAGATTTAATATGATTCATTTAACAGAGGCAGAAAACTATTTAAAAAGATTAAATCACAACATATAAATTTGCATTTGCAGGTATTTTTTAAAAATTCAAATACAGTGAAATTTGCATTTGTAGTTATTATTCAATTACTCATCTGAACAAAATTGTATAATATATTTAACTTGGTTTTTTGTTCCTTTAACCTAGATTTCGTTGCCCAAATATCTTTGGCTTGTGAAAAAGAGGTAAATAATTGAATTTCCAGCTAGACAGTGTTATATCTCAAGCACAGATGCACTCCAATTACACTTTCGACTGCCTTGACGTTTTTGGGTGGGGAAATGAAAATGAAAATACCTGCGGCACGATTCAGTTACCTTCTTTTTTGGGTGACAACTTGGCTTAAACTGGAACTGAAGCAGAATCTGAATCTGAAACTGAAACTGAAACCGAGACTGCTGGCTGGTAGTTTCCGCTACCTGTCACGAGAAAAAGAACGAGACAAGACAAAACAAATGTCGCTCAATTACGGAAAAGACAACAATAATAAACAGGTGACAGACAGACAGGAGGGGCTGTAAATGCCGAAATGCCGGAGATGCCGTAGATGCCGTCCAAATTGAAGATGGCAGAACGTTAACAAGGCCAAATCACAGTCGAGCCTGCGAGCCATATATATGCCCAGATATATCTACACCACATATATAGTATATGGATGTAGGATTTGCGACAATGGCGGTTATATCATACATTCTCTCCGCTTTCATTTCGCTTGTTTGCCAAGCTCATATGCAAATTCAGTTTTGCCTTTCATAAAACCCGCACATAAACTTTTTTATAATGCCTGCATATGCCAATGAAGAGGTCGTAACATCCACATCCAACAGCAGCTACAATGCCTGGGAAAGTGGGAAAAATGGGTAAAACATGAAGGAAAAGCGGCAAATCGAGAACAACAGCCCTTGCTATCAGTTACCCGTCTCAATTTTCCTTAATTTAACGCTTTTATTATCGCTCACTCGGCTGAAGCAAAGGTTTAAATAGTAGTTGGCTCTTCTACTTAAATTAAAACATTGTTAAAACATATACTTGAGGCTCGTATCAAATGCAGATAAATCAATGTGTACACAAATAAATTAATATAAACCACCTAAGCATGGTAATATTTCTTGGTTTAGGACCAACTTTGATGTGTTTGTGTGTGTGTGGGCCAAATAATTGTGGCAAGTACATAAACTTGTTGGGCAACTAATTGGCGCACATAATTGTCAGAGGGCGTGTCAGTTCAAGTTCCCTGTTTTTCTGGCTATTTCCTTGGTTTTTCCTCGCCCATGAAAAAACCACAAACGAATAATTGAAGCGCTCCGCTCATAAAACTTGCCACTCTTCCCCCACTTTCCCGGCATATACCCCTCCACTTTTCCTGCACCCAAATTAATACATTGCCTGAGAGCTGCGGTTACTGAATTCTTGTACTTTTGTTTACTTACGTTACATTTTATGCACAGTTTATGTTTGCCCGGTCCTAAATTGTTCTACAAATATAAATTTTGGCTGCGTTTATACTTTTAAGGGGACCGTTTATTGGTTCGTATCTGTTATATGCCCGCAGCTCAATTTTTTATGCTGCGGTTTGGCTAGCTTTTAATGGCATAATGCGTAAAACTGTGATGGTAAGTACAGTTTATCGTTTTTTGTTTACCATTAAACAGTAAACCCTCTCAACAAATAGCTCATATTGCAACAAAATTGCAGATGCATTAAGTCAATGCAAAAAGACTAGTTTAATTCGCAATAAAAATATTAAAATAAACAATGTAAATACCAGCGAATAAATTAAAGTCGCACACTGTAATCTACATCAACTAAGACCTGTACAATTTTTAGAAAATAAATTCCAGCCACCTGATATGGTTATCAGAGTCTGAAGTACTTTCCAAGCCTTTGGCTTCCGTTGAAGTCCAAGTCCATCAGCATTTTCGTCATAACTGCCACCATTATTATCATGATGTAGTAGGGCAACTAAGTCTTAATCGAGCTCCTGCAGACTGGACTCGAAGTTTCCCCCTTTTCTTTTTAAGCAGAGTGAAGTAAGAGGAAAAAGCGGCCAAAAGTTTATCCGCTTGACTGCATTTTAGCTGCAGCCAGTTTTATGGCCCAATTTATAAGTTTGATAAAAGGCAGACTGTTCTTGTGTGCGGAAACTTCATCGAAACAAACCCCAGTGAGTAATCCTGAATTAGGAAAACTGCAACACATTAGTGTAAAGACACTTGTCGACCAACAGGCGGAAAATCAACGTCGTCGCCCAGGTTTCCACGCCCACTGTGGCGAAAGTCACGCCTGTGTTCTCATTTAGCTGGTTTCCATGTTTTCCACTTGCATCCCTTTTATCACTTTCATCCCCCCGCCAGGTGACAGTTTTTAATGAGCACTCATTACGAGTCGCAGCCAAAAAAAGGATATCGCTTTGGGCATATCTGGCAAAAAGTTCGGATCGGTATTTTGAAAGATTAAGTTCGTCTAAGTATATTTATAAGTTTTTAATTTGCATGTAAAGTAAAGCCTTTGAACAAAGTTAAATATAATTCTCTATAGCTTTAAATTATAAATTAAGCTTGAGATAATTTAAGTATTATTTACATTCATTTCGATTGAATAAAATATTCATAAAACTTCATAAACTTTTTAAAAAGGATATGCAGATATAATAGTTGGGTATCTTTAAACATAATTTAATACAAAATTTTGAAAGATTAAATACAACTATATATATTAAAGTTTTTAATTTTTTAGTCTGTATATAAAAGTATAGCCTTTGAACTACGCTTTGTGTTGCTTATTCTACAAATGTTCGTTAGGTTTAAGCTTATTTTAACAATGAATACTTTCTTTCCGATTGACTGAGAAATTCATTTTTTAATAAAACGTTATACAAATTTCAAAGAGGATATCCCAAAGTCCAGGCGCAAATTGAAAAGGTCGAGAATTTGGCAGAGCAGAAAACCAGCAAGCCAAGCCAAATTGTTACACATACGCCATGTGCGCCAGAGGAAAACTAAGCGAAAACAGTTGCTAGTTGTGGGTTTTTGTTGGCCCAGTCAGCAATCTCAACTAGATATTGTTTATGTTAACAGCTTTAGTGTGTCGTTTTTTTGGGCGGCAACCAAGAAGCGATTGTTTGAAGCTTAAATTTAATACTGATGCGCTAATCGACATTAGATGCAGAAAGTAAACAAAGTTCTTTGGCAAATTAAATGAATGGGTACAGTCTCCACTGATAAAATCCTTGGAAAACACTATGCAATTTATGGGTAAACACACAAGCAAGGAACCCAGTCCATACGCATAAATCAAACAAAACATCAATAAATCAGAAACTGTTGACAAGACATCAAAACATGGTCGAATGAAGGACCCCAACTGTATGCATGTCCCATTTTGTAATTGAGTTGGTACTGAAGGGTTAGAGGGGGCAAACGTATACCATAAACTATGGCAATTAATACACATTTTACATTGACAGCAATTTATTGGCCAAACAACAAACCAACTAATCGGAATTGCGATTGATTGTAAAATATACTCTACACTCATGCATATGCTGCACATCTGTGACCTTTTTATTATTTTATTTAAACGATTACAAATATTACAAGCTCAAAACATCATAATCAAGGTATAAAGTGACAAGGACCCTAGCAAAACAAATAAAGAGGAAAAAATTGAGAAGGAAGACAAAATAGGGAAAGAAAGGCCCAACAGAAAAGGGACTGTTTGAAATACAAAGTTTGAAATAGAAGATGTCGTTGTTCGCTATTTCTTCTTCATTATATATGTGCATTACTTATATTTTACTTGGAAAAGAAAATCTGAACGTTTTTTCAATTAAAACGGACTTATTCATCAGTAACCTAGCAAGAAAACATTAAGATACAGGCACCTTTGTGTAGAATTTATTTAAGTATCAAATATTATATCTAAATAATATTTTAAAGCACTGATATTCTAAGGCATTGAAATAATTTGAAATATTTTTGTTGGCTTTGAATTTCAGGGAAAAAACCACTAAGCAGTTTAAATAAAATGATAATTTTAGATGACGAAACGATAAAGTTGACGCTGAAATAGACCACCAAATGTGGTTGGGAAATTCAGGGAAATTCGTTAGTTGGAAAACCGAATCACAGCCCAAACACTTTATTATATATGATGTGTGTGCGTGCCAAATGTGCGTTGGCGTTTCTCCGCCTGACTTTCTGCCTTTTTTCTAGGTTGGTTGCATAATCAGTAATTTGATTAAGTAAATGATTAAATAAAATTGATGGATTGGATAGCCACAAACACCTCTTTTTGCACCGAAATCGAAATGATGAAAAAATCCCCCTACCGTCATTAATTTCTTTTTTCGCTTTTGGTTTTATCTTCGCTTTGCACATTGATTAATTCGATTGTTGATTCAATTAATTTGTTCGTCATAGACACAGTGCGTATGCGTAATACGATTATCCGCCAAGACTCGTATATATCTGGAGTTCTGCACAGGCTTTTAAATGGTAAACAAATGCGATTCGCCCACCAAACTTGGTCTAATGATGTGCTAATTAGATGGCTTTCGACAAATATGAATAAATGTATACGTATGCAAAAATGTTCATAAGTTAGGTTAGTTTACCCAGTACTCAAAAAAGTTTCAAGATTTCTTATGCACAAAAGCGGTTTTAATATGCAATGCAGAATAATTTATTAGCAAAATTCGGAGAAAACACAAGTTTTAAGCCTTTAACAAATCTTAAGCCGTATTTGAACAAGCCTGCATAATTCACAACGCATTTGGCTGACATATACAAATATATCGGTGTGTTTCACATGCATGCACTCGTTAACTAATTAAATTCCTGACTAACTTGATTTCCTTTGTCTTGGAATACTGTAATTGTAACGTTTCTGGCATATTATTTGGCTTTATTATTTATAGCCTGTCATAAGACCATAATTTCTTTTGTACCCTTTAGAAAAATGGCGAGGAATATTGCACTTACTTGGCGTGTAGTTTGAATTGAAAAGAAGTTGGATTTGATTTAATTGGTAAAACTTACAGATACTAAACTTATAATTTTGTATCTCTCTTTCTAAGGTTTGTAAAAGTATTTGCCATTATCAGTTGAAAATTTGAATCACCGTCAATTACTTTAAAAAAAATACATTATTTTATCCTTTCACACATCTGAAAATATTTTTTTCGAGAAAATCTCCAATCGGTGTCTTCTTTGTCTATAGTTTCCGCACCCAAACGTTCACCTCTTGGGATACAGCAGAAAAAACCGCATTTCCCCCAACTCAAAAAGTAAACGAGCGGTCTTAGTGGCAATCTCAATCCCAATCTCAGTGAAATGCTGAGACTGCCTGGCAAAAAAAAAGGAAACCCAACCTGTTGCCTACCAGCTCCTCCAGAGAATCCTCCGAAACCACACGGTTTCCTGCCCCGCCACTTTCCACTTTCCACTTTTCAAGCATTGTTCGGCCGCTTCTCATCAAAAGGAAAACCCAGCAAATTCCCTTTCCCATTTTTCACTTGGCTGATGTTTTCTTTTCATTGCCATTTGGTGAGCCGTGTAATAATTGCTACACTGCGTCCTTATGTGAACTTCCACTTAAACCCAAGGATGCACAAGGAAAAATATGTTTCAAATGCAATAAAATATTTTTATCCCAAAGTATTGCGCCGTATAATTGTGTAGTATATACTAATCTGTATTAATTACAAAATACAATTACAAAATTCAAAGATAATTATACCATTAGCCAATTTGATTTCCTTCAGGAACAAGAAGTAATTTTTTTTGTTGTATTCGGCTAGTCTAAAATTTTTTGTAGTGCATCTGAGAGGTATAATTAGCCCGAAGTTTGCCACATTGGCAGGGCATTTCCTGTTTTTTTTTTTTTTAGCAGCACTTTCCCTTCCTGGCGGCGCTGAGACACATGTCCTTGCCAAGGATGAATCTATTGCCGCTGGAACACTTTGATGTCAATGAACCTGGAAGGCGCTGAATTCCTCCTATGACAGCATCGATGCGACGTTGTTTACAAAGGAACCCCCGAAAATCCTTGTGCACGCGCTGCTCAGTTTTCGAGGGCTCTGCTTTTTGGCGACACTAAATCTGAATTCAATATGTTGTCGGTTTAACATATTTCATCTTTGGCCAGCCTCGTTTGCATAGTCACTGTGTTTGTGCGTGTGTGTGTGTGTGTGTGTGAGTGTGTAGGCAATCGGCAAACAACGTGTTGTGCCAATATTGACTAGGCCCCCAGGCTCTTCTAGGAACACACACATTCACTGAGAAAAACAAAAATCCAAAAAAAGGAAAGACACAAACGAATGGCCGAGTAAAAAAGCGAGTCACAAAATTTATTAAAACATATTTCGGTGCCTTGTTTGTAAAGGAATTAAATTAAAGCGATTATATTACCAAGGCCAGTTCGTGGGTCTTATGTTACACCGGCGACATTTTGATTGGTAATGAGATCACAAAGTTGATTTTGATTGAATTGGCTTTGTCTTTGAGTTTCGATTTCCTGGCTATATTTAAATTGGTTTTTAACCCACACCCATATAAATAAATCTTTGCCTTGTATGTATAACCAAGAGGATAACCTATTTATAGTAATTAATCTGTATTAAAATGGCAAAAGTAATGATAGAAAATTGTTAATCAGACTTTTGACATAGGTAGCCTTTTCCATGGGTAGAGTCATATATAGATTAGAAGACTAAGGTCTCATTTACATGATTCAATGTTCAGGATGCTTTCAAAACTCAGATAACACTTTAAATTCAACACTTCCCTTATTTTGAGATCCTTACCAGCTATTAGCGAGTACATTAAAGCTAATAGTAGAAACGGGCTTAATAACTTATTAGTGAACCCTGTTCTAATGGCCAGATTACCAACAATTTACAATTTCAAGCCCCCACAATTGCACTTTTAACACTCAATCAGATGGGCTCGAAAAAAATCCTTGAAAAAAACGTAAACAAAACAAAGACAAACTTTGGATGTAAAGCATTTCAAAAATAATTGTAACCTTTTTCTTGTGGGTCAGGCGATGGCCGATAAACCTTTCGCTGGCATTCATAAACAACCGGGGCAAGAAGTCATTAAAATCATGATTAGCAGGAGCCACAGGTGCCATTAAGTGGGCCCCGAGTGGAAGGTGAAGGAAAAGCGAGCAAATGCGAGGGAAAGCGGGGAAAAGTGGCAAATGGCCACGGGATCACAGGGAGCTTTGTTTGTTTGCCGCCCGACTGCGTGCAAATTTAGCTGGCATAAAAAGTGGCCAACTGACCGACCGCAAAACCAAACAGAGGGCTCTTAATGTTTTTCTTTCAATAATTCGGCCCAAAAAGGGGCGGATTCCCCGAGATCAATGAGGTGGGCGGAGGTGGAGGTGCAAGGTCACCGGATGATGTGGCTGAGGTGGCCAAACGGGTTTCGGCCATCCGATTTGGCTTCTCGACATTTCCCTTTGTGCGTGCTGCATTTTCATCGGACTTTTCTTTTCCTTTTTTTCTGGCTCTGCTCCTTCATATTTTTGTTTGCAACCGCACTTTCTGCCTTTGTTTTGTCCGCAGGTCAAAACTCAAAAGGATTTTCATGTTTTTCGCCATTCATTCGGACATACCATTATATGGTATATATGCCATTTAGGCAGCGGAGTCTGTCCGCCGCTGATAAGCCCAATTTTTGCTTTGGCAATTTGGTGCAGCATCAACGGGAATCGATTTCATGTCGGCTTAATTATGTGGAAAAAGTTTTCATATTTAATTAAGAATGGAACTTGCCCTTTGGAACTGAAAAAGCTCAAATACCGGATTTAAATGGTGTTTAAAAATAAAATTGAGGCTAAAGTACCAAACTACGATTTACTTATAAAAAGTTTTAATACCTTTGTAAAAGCTAAGACGCTTTAAAAACTACTTTCTAAATGCCAATTTATAAATCAATCTCTTTATTTGAGAGCACTACGCTTGGCAGATTAAATGCCAAGTCCCTAATTAAGTATTCGCCATTAATAGTTTTTTTAATGGAACTTTTCCCCTGGGATGCTTAACTCTTCATTAATGTTTTCACATGAATGGGCGCAATAAAATGTGAATTGGAAATACCAATCGAGAGAGAAGCAAATTAATTCATTGTCACTGCAGCAATTTTCCCATCTCCACGACCCCTGATTTTCGCATCGCATCTGGCCATTCCCCCGTTGACCTAATCGCGTTCTCACAGGCTAAGTGCATTAAATATAATTTTAATAGGTTTCTGACTCTGATAATTGCCAGTTGTCGTTGGCCTGGCCATTGTGGACTCAAAAATCGATGGCGCCCAGCGGGAAAGCGGGGAAAGTGGAAAATGTCTTTGGGAAAATGCTATGGCGAAGCGAAGGGAAGCCCTGGCCGGCATCCTGTCACATGAAAAGCGCACTTTCGACAGTTACCAACACAACAAAGGACCAGACTGTCAGCTACACGAATATTGGACAATTTTGCACTGGTAAAAATTATTTTCTAGCATTTCCAAATATATTCTAAGTTTTTTATTGTGATATTTAACACTGGAAAACAGTTTTATTATTTTTATCAAGTATTTATATATGTCAACTTCATGCTCTCAAAAACATTTTATTTTATTTTAGCTATGTATGTTTCTAATTGTAATATTTAATTTTATTTTCATCAAATACTTATTTACTTGATGGTTTCATTACCAATGTTTAATTATTATTGAGTTCCAATTTTTTCAGGCAGTGTACATCCTGTTTCGAGCCAAAACTTAAAGTAAAGTAAAGGCAAGTGCAAGTTTACTGCCTGACAAGTTTCAACTGAAAATTCCCTAGTTCTTATGATTTTTTCATATTAAGTTTTACTCTTCACTGTTTTCTTTCCCTATTTTCTTCAACTTTAAGTTGTTTGGCCAACGTTGACTGGGAAAAGTTTGCCCCGGATAAGATCCACAAAACTATGCGGGCCAAGAAGTCGGACAAAAACAGTTTAAAAATTCAATATTTCAACTTTTGAGTGCGGGGGAATTTCGAGAACATAAAGCAATTGAAGATCTTTGGGGAAAAGTCCAAACTCAAGCCAGGGGCTACAATTATTTTGGCGAGTTAAAATCAATTTGTAAATTTTACACAGAGGAGAAGAAAAACTATTGTGAAAACCCATTGAGCCGAGATATATTATCATAATCTAGGGCATTAATTCCCTGTGATTTGCAGGGTCCACTTGATAAATGGCCAGAGATTCAGGACAAGGAAAACATTTTCTTTGAATTCGCCGAGGAATTCTGGAGCTTGTTTATTCCTTCGAGGGCCAGCCATAAATATTTGCCATTGTTTGGCTGTCAGTTTGTGTTTCGAATGCTCTTTGCCTTTTGCCACAACAAAAAAAAATGTCTAAGGAAAACGATATTTACCTGATAAATTCCCGGCATTCAGGAAATATTCTATTTATTTTTGCATGAGTTTTTATGGTCACAGAGCACAGAAACAAAAACTTGGAAAAAATGTATTTGGAATTTGTTATGTTTTTTTAGGTCTTTCCCATTTGTTGAAAAGTTTTGCACATTTGTTATGGTTTTTTGGTGTTTGGTATTTTTGAAAAACGGTTTCAGTTAGCCGGAATTCGGAATTCGAATTTGGGATTTCGGTCTTAGAATTCTGTTTTTAGTCTCCGGTTTTCTTCTCAAGGCTGTGTGTTCGCCCTAAAAAACCCGCAACGACTGAATCAAAACAAACAAATTTCTTTGGTTTTATTCGAAAAATTGTTGGCGGATATTTCGTCAGCGGCTTGCCGTTCGTTGGCGTTCGGAAAAAGCCTCGGGAAAACCTCGCTGGAGTGTTCCCAGCTGCTGGATATCCGCTTTTTATCCGCCTGCCTTGAGTTTCCACCTTATCCGCGCGTCTGCGCTTTTCCCTTGCTCGGCGTTTTTTTGTTTACATGGCCCCTGCTTGACTTTCCTTGTTTTTCTTGTATTTCTTGTATTTCTTGTTTTCCCAGCCGCATTGTTGCCCGGCATTGTTGCTTTTGCTAAGCGTTTTTTAATCTCTTAGCGCCGCGCTTTGTTTTTGAATATTTCTCAGCTGTTTGCCATCGACCAGAAATTCACAAGGTGTTTGACACTTGGCTACGAAATCCCTATACCCATGCCCTTGAGAACTTCTATCCTTAACCACATCTCGGCAGAACTTACTCAATCAAAGGTTTCCACATGTCCTGCAGGCGAACGGCGGATGCTCTTCTCGATTTTTCCGGAAAATGATAAAAGTTCGCTTGGTGGCAGGATCAACTTTGTGTTTAACCGGAAGAAAATTAACACACGCTATAAACTTTGCAGTTATAATAACGACCTTCATTACTTATTTCACCCGAAATACTCTACAATTTAACACGAACAACATCTAACGAAAGGCGCAAACCCTTAAGCTATTTTTTGATACACTCTCGAAGGGCATCGCGAAAATTTGTTTTATGATTTAAGCTATGCGGTTGGTTTTTTATGCTTTTGATTTTTTGGTCATTGACTTGCCTGCGAAAATGCGCAAAATGGAAAAGTCATTAACTTTTATGTGGCGCGGAGCCTGTGGAAATGCAATTTCCTTATCAGTTTCGCTTGGGTCCTTTGTCGCAGGTCCTTTTTAATTTCATTGCATGTGGCTGGATTATTTCTGGGCGATTTCTATTGAACCCTGATTCGATTTGGCACTGATTGATGCTTTGTTGCTTTGTGGGATTGCTGGTTCACCGGCACAGGTGAACAATTAGAAGTTCAACGACTCGTCTGCGTAAGATTCCTCTACAGGAGCCAAACAAAACGGAAAATTGACTTCCTTGTTATGTTTCCGACTTTCGATGCGACTCTATCGCTATCCATAGCGTTGCTTTGGTTGCCATCCAAAGCACTTGAGTCACTCAGCCACTCGATTAGATGCCAGTTTATGAGTGGCCTGGCGGAATCAATAAGCCCATTCACCCAGCTCAACTTGTCGTCTAAGTGGGCGGCTTGTGCACTGAGAAAGAATGTGGGCATCGGCACTAGCATTGCCAAGAAAGCAAAGATTTAATGAGACATTTTCTTATAATAAAGCTTTATACCTAGACTTATTTTGTTCGTTAAATCAATTTATTATCATGTTTTTAAGATAAAAAGATCTGTTAAATTCTTTGAATTATTATTTTTATTCAAACAAATTATTATTATGTATATTAATAACTACCTTTCGGAATTTGTAATGGTTGCAATTATATACAAGTTAAGATCATTATGATTCGATTTTTTTCTCTCAGTGTTTGGGCGAACAAACAAATTGAATCGCAGAGGTACGAAACGTGCCCACTTGAGCCATGTTTCTTTATAATAAAATTGCAAACTGTATCCCTTTGTTCGAATAGTTGAGGCAACATTTCCGCTCAAAAATATCAGGCAGCTTAAAGATTGCCGGGCACGTCCTGTTGTCAACTTTTCGTCCCTCCGATTTAGCCCGGGGACTCTCACATACGCTTTGAAATGTAAAGTTGCAGCTGCAGGCTCAATTTCCATTGCAGTTGCAGTTGCAGCTGCAGCTGCCGCCTGGTGGGATTATAATTGCATTTTTGCGCTGCCAAAAAGTCCAAAGTCGACTCGCATCAGGAAGTCCTCCTAGGACCAGTCCTCCCGGTGTCAAGCCACAAAAAAGGAGAAGCATAAAGAAGCCGAGTTGGCAAGTATGATGGCGAGGAAAATAAAAAAATGAGTCGGATTAATTCGGGCGTTCAAAGGAGCGAGAGCCATATAATTCACTTTTTAAAGCAAATAATAAATAATCCACAAATATATAATCGAGATGATATTAACTTTTATTTGTAAACTGTAATCATAAAGAATTCCATCACAAATCACAATAACTTATTTTAATATTGACATTTCTCTTAAAAATTTTTTGCAACATAGTGTTTAATAATGAAGCATTGTAATAATTCCATTAATTTTATTTAATTTACATCATTTTATAACTACATATGTTTTCAACTGACTGGTAACTAAATTACAAGACATTTTTCTGACACAGCCTTTCGTATAACCAAATTAAAAGAGTCGTTTGTTAATATTAATTCAATCATACCTGCATTTGTGGAAACTACTGGGTATTGCCCACAAGACTAGTGATTTCAATTTCAGAGAATTTGGTCAGCACAATTGCGGCACAAAGGCTCCGAGTGATTGATATGCCGTTGGGACTTTGCTGGCGAATCTCCGAGAATACAGAGAGTCCTGGGAAAGTGTGTCTTCATTCCGACAAAGGTGTCGGTTAATCCGGTTGGAAACTGAACGTTCTACGTACACTCGAACGGACGTACATCGCATAAGAGTGCCTCAATTTGCACTGTACCAAATCCGGTGTCAAGGCCTGAATCCCTAAATACTTTCTTAATACCAATTTGATAAAGACTCGCAGCTTTTTTGTTAAGTTATTTGCGAAAACAATGTCATTATTATCATTAAAGTCCCCTCGAATCCGCAATACAATTATCATCCGTTGGACTTTCAGCTTAATGTGTATTAAAGAAAACCCTTTCAGCAATCCTTATTAATTTCATCTTCAGTAACGGATCCATATCCGCAACCACATGAATATTTATATTAAAATTGGGCGAGCATTTACAACTTCGCTTAAATTTGCGGAAGTGTTGTACATGAGTCGGAACAGGTATTTTAGTTTTTTTTTAAATTCGCATGTCTATATTAACCAAAGGGAGATGCCACTTATTTAGCTAATAAATAAAAACATGTATTAAATATTTGTTTAATTTTTACTTTAAAGACTATTCATATGATTTTGACAGCCTTTTTTTCGTTTGCGGCCTGCCAACCTCCATTTTAACGTTGCCATTCAAATCTCGACTTGTCTAAGAACTCGCTGCTAAATGGAATACGTTTTATGTACGTCACTGGTCTATATATATCTGTTGTCAGTCATTAATCGGTTTTTTTTTCAAGTAATGTTACGCTTTCAAGGGACTTGTTAGATTGATTATTTCTAAGGAATATTTAAATACAAACTCGAAATATTGGAACACAAATTCTTATTAAATTTTTGTTATAAATATGTTTGCATGCGATTTAATTTAGATAATTGTCGACATAAAGACTAACCAAATGTCGGTTATGCCATCTTAGCTCTCTATTTAACTAACAAGCTTCTCCCATTCTCCAATTCAAGTTTGATCGGCGGGGGTAAAAGACGGAAGTGGCAAAATATCTGTTCACAATGCGTGTATTTGCCGTATTGGTATACCAACAAACAAGGACCTCCTTCTCCCTCCGCCCTCCACTCTATGTACCTGGTCCACATGTGTGCGTGTGTGCCCCACACACACACAACCAACCCCCTGGGGGCATTTATAAGGTGTTCGCTTTTGTGTGTGCGTTACAAATTGAATTCAACATATTTGCTTTAAATGCCCTTTTATCCCGTTTCGATGCGCTACCCATGGTGAACTATTTACTTGGGGCGTCACTCTTTTGGGACCCACAATTGTTAAGTGGCTTAATATATGGAAAAACATTTATAGTTTTTTTCGCTTATGTACTTACATCTGAAAAATTGATAGGCTATTTTAGCTTTGCTGAACGAAACACTATAAAATCAATATCAAACACGTATTAATATAAAAAAATATTTTAGTAATCCATGTTTTGTATCCAATTAATAAACATTCATGATCTACCATCCTAGCAATATTTAACCCATGACACAAAGAGGATATTTCTGTTTCGAATTTTGAGTTTCTGTTTCACTTGTTCATTTGCATAGGTAATTCCTTAGGCACGTACGCACATACATATATCCCGCGATCTGTGGGTTAACCCCATCGCAATCCCACTCCCCCAAGTGGGCGTGGCTGGTCGGATGGGACAGATTAGCGCTTAAATCATGATTACCACAGCAGTGGCAGTAATTAGAAGACACTAAGCACTGGGTGTGGGTGTGCGCTATAAATACTCTCAAGATTGCAGTCTATCAGCTCCCAGCCACGAGGAAACGCCTCGGAAAATGGGTGGGAAATGGGGTGGGAAAGTGAACGATACCAGCAATTTGCTATTACTTATCTCGGTTATTGTTATGTGCCTGTGCGTGTGTGTGGATGTGGATGTGAATGTGGATGTTATGCATTTGCTTATGCTGTGTGCGTGCCAATATCCCACCGAGGACCACAAACACAACTCCACATGGGACCAACTCCATGGCACACACTTACAAATTATATAGATGGCATACGAATTTGTCTGGCGAAAAGGACCGAAGAAAAGCGGGCATTTGCTTCCGCTTGCCCGGAAAATTCTGTACTGCAGTAAGAAATGCAACATTTTGGTCGGTGAAAATAAATACATATCTCCGAGATAAGCAAGTAATTCATGGGGGCTTTTGTGTTCGGTTGTGAAAACCGAAATTAAAAAAGCTATACTAAAAAAATGAGTTTATGTTTTTTAATAGGATTAGGCTAGCTACAATGTCAAACAACTTAAAAACAAACAGTTTCATTCAAAAAAAACAAAAATAAAGGAAAACCACACAAAAACAAATAAAAATTGTTTAAAAACTTTATCATTTCGGTTAAAGAAAACGTTGATATTTAATTATTTTTGCACAATCTCAATATTATTTTTTAATTTAAAATAACATGCTTCACTCTACTTTGAATAAACGTTAGAAAATATCATAAGGGCTAATTATTAAATTGCTTCTCTCTTTACAAATAAATCCCCGGTACGAAATGGAATGTAAACCACTACTTTGAGTGAGTTTCAGGCAGCCAACTTTTATAATTATTCATAATTCAGCGACAATTACAAACAGTTTGCCTCGCTTCAATAGAATTACAAAAGGGCTTACGGCGAGTGACAGTGTCCAGCGGAAAACGGAATTTTCCGGGAAGGGAAAAGTCGGCGGGGGGGTCGGACTAAACTAATTTAATGAAAGCTGCCGCTGAAACTGATGCTGCAATACGGTAGATACGAAGGCCAGTAGATAATTCAATATAGAGACATATGCGCTATATGTATATATTTAATGTGGCTTTGACCGAAGGTCAGACATAACGCATACGCCGCGTGTGCAGCGGCTCCTGTTGCAGACAACTATCGCTCGTTGCGCACAGCCCACGCCTTTTTCCGTCCATCAAAGGGCAATTTCATTTGGTTTTAGCTCTCTGCTTTTTTGCTACCAGCCTCCACCCCTTTCCTCCCCTTCCTCTTCCCCCGGCAATTTCCCGACCCACGGTATCACTCAACAGCCGCCATAAGCAGCGGTTTTGTCGTTTTTCCGTTGCGCATGGCAACTTGCAGCGAAAAGCGTCTGACAGACCCACTGACAGATGGCCTGGAGGAGGTGGCAGTTTTCCAAAAGGGGGTGGGCGGGGCACCAAGGCCGACCACCTGCCACGAGCAACCTTTTTATCGACACAATACCCTAGAAAAGAAAATGCCGTGGAATTCTTTTCCTTGAATTTGGACTACAATGAAATAATGTATTGTGTATGCCGTGGAATTCTTTTCCTTGAATTTGGACTACAATGAAATAATGTATTGTCAAACCGTATCATACAATTTTTTGAAGTTAATTCTGGTGGGAAACAAAAATTTTTAAAGAAATACAAACATTAACCTAACCACGTTTTATTAAGTAAGCCCTTAAAGATATTTCAGAATTTCGGCAAATTGGCCTCAGAAAACTACTTTCTTTTTTTTTGAAACCGTTGCTGGTTACCTTCTGAAACCTGGGGTATCGCCATGTCGAGTCCTTGTCCTCAATTTCCAAACAATTTTCGATTCTTTCATGTAGCGACATGCGTCTAGCGGTTTTAATTGAAAAAATGGCGACTCCTGGCACTCAAACCGCGATTTCCGTGTGTGGAATATTGCCCTCAACGGCTGGGCGAAATTAAAAGCATTAAGCTCAAGATTACTTCGATATTAGCGAGACATAATTGTCTGATTAAGTGGATGCGGTGCCTATTACTTTGCATAACCCCTGCCAGCTGAGCTCGCTGTCTGGCAATGTGGCGTATGTGTAACGTAATTTGGCAGCTTTTGCGAAATGTTGTGGACTCTGCTCTGCGTCGAGTTTGTTGCCGTTCATGCTGGCAATTAGCACGTCTCGTTCGGTTTTTGGTCTGCTGCTCCTCTGTATTTCGACAGTACTTTGTACTTTGATCACCAAGATGTCCTGGGTGGAAAGGTAGTGCCTACTAATAGGTCCCGCTGCTGCTCAACAAATTGCAAATGGCCTTGATAATCGCAAATGATGAGCAATTGTTCGCAGTACTCAAAACAGATGAGCCAACACCTTGTGGCTCCCGTTACTGCTCCCGTTACCGCCATTGTCTTCAGCTGGCGGATAAATTTAATTGGGATTACGAAGCTACCTTTCCCCGGCAGAATCTATTAAAAAGTTGTACTTGTGTCCTCGCGAGGATGTGCTCTTAATGACTCTAATTACGGAGAACAATTAAAAAGTGGTAAACATCCTTGCACGGCTTTTCTAAGGGCTTAGTGTTTTAGGGTTTGTGATCCAACAATTATATTTGGAAATTTATATATTCAATTATATTTTGTTATTATTACATTTATTTAAGCTTGTACTTAATTCCACAGAATTAAGTTCATATTTTCAGTAAATAAATTCAATTACTCATAGTTTAGTCGCATTAATTTAATTGCGAATATTGTACATGACACTTTTCTTGGTAACCTTAGTTTCCCATAACTGAATTACCGTCTATTGCATATATGTGTTTAAGTAATTATAATTATCATGAGGGTTTGTAAATTCAATCAGTGATTTCCTCTCGTTCACCAGCCTATTGTACTTGAAGCAAACATTGGGCTAATGGCGCCGGATCCTCGAAGGTCTACTAGGTCGCCTTAGAGGCAATGGCAACTTCAAACATTCCGCTCGTCTAGCCCCAGTCATAATTAAAAGCAATCCCCTTTGTTTTGCCACTGAGACCCCAGAAACAGGGAGAAAAAAGTGGAATAATAAGTTAATGTTTTAAGCGGCTTGTCAAGCCATGACCTTGGCCCAGGCAGAAAAAGCGAAATGATGGAAAATATAAGCATTTTGTGCCGCCCCCTCATTACAATCTAATGCGCTTTGCTCAACAGCTTAGTAAAGATTTAAATGGCGTCCCGCCTTCCCAACCCAAAAAGGAGCCATTAAAACGCTTTAGTTAATTAACATGCCATCCAAGTAGCTTTATATGTGGCGTTCAGCTCATTGTAAATGCATGAAATCGATTCCAGTTCCCAGCACCGCTCTTCCACCCGCGGAAAATTCGATCGGACTGGCTGGGCACAGTAGTTGGCTTCACTTGTCTGGCGGTTTCCCAAAGTTTATGCGCTCAATTAGTTGCACAAATGGAGGGGTTAGCGTATTTCTTCAAGGTATTTTAAGATTTTTAAAACGGTTCATTTATTTCCTAGAAAACAGTATCCTACTTACATGTTTCAGATAGTTATGATTATTTTTGTTTCTATTTCTTCTTTTATACTTCCTATTTTATTGTTTTTAGTTTTCAGATTAAATATTATCATAAAGGGCTTATGTATAAGTCATGTGCCGCAAAATAAAATACATAATTTATGAAACGAAAAGGAATTCTTTTCAAGTTACGGAAGCTCTTAAATTTGATGCGACAATAAGCCGCTTGTCTTATCTCGGAGAATGCAGGAAAACTGCTTTTCTCGCCGGGAGCAACAGTTTTCCCGATGGCCGGATGTGTGTCCAAGTCACTGTGTGGGTGTGTGTTTGTGCAACTTTCACAAAGTTAACAAAGTGAAAAGTCCTTGCTGGTGGCAAGTAATTTATGCATGTCATAAAGAAGGATGCACTCGGCAAACCAGGACAAACTCGACTCGACTAAGTCCTCGTGGAAAACGGAAGGCAATCTGCAGTCGCCGGGTCAAATGCTAAACATCAATCACGCCCCTTGCCCATCGCCCATTGGCCCCTGGCCCCTGGCTACATTTACACTCATGTGCCGCACTGTCTGCGTCCTTTAGCAAGTCTCTAGCCTGCCGTTCGATGTCACAGACTGTATTGATTACCTATTTGTTGCGGCTGCATTGCCAGCATTTAATTGAATCGGAGAGACTTATCGGTGGCAGGATAAGACCAGGATTGCAGCCATGGAAACCGAGAGCTGCCACTTCAGACGAAAAGTATTTATATGTAACATGCCCTCGACATAATTAATGTGCAAAGGCTCAATGAGCGTGAGCAAAGCGATCAATAAATGCTGGAAATTCAACGTAATTTTTGGATTTTTTTTTGTTAAGAGTTGGGTAAAACAGAAAATTGGAACTGGACAGACTGATGAAGCAGAATGTACAAAATCGTACAATGATACAAATATTTATAAAATAAAAAAAACAAATTGTCATTGATATAATGACTTTATGCCAATAAATCTGTTATCCAGTAAATATTAACATAAAACATTTCCTTTGAACCTGTACAATTAATAATGAGATTTGGTTTATGTTATATTAATTCAATAAACTCATCCAATGAACTCGCATCAAACAGACATGTTCATCCGACAAAATCAACAATTAAATAACAATTAAATATCGCTATCTCAGAGAGTCAGGCCGCCCGAAAAGTGCGAAAAACTCCGGAAAACCCCCATCACATAAATGCCACCCCATATGTAATGAGGCCAACCGCATCAAACGATAAAAATTACAGGAGGCTTTTAATTAAAACCGGCATTTTTTCATTGGCAATAAAACAGGTAAACAAGAAAGAAGTAAGTGAAATTTTCCAATGAGTCATTATTGAGCCCAAATAAACTAGCCGCATTTTTCGATTCCCCATTTTTTTCCACCTTTTTTTTGGGGCCGCGTTAATTACGTCGTGTTGACAGGCCGAAAGGCCTTGCTGGGTGGTTTTTGGGTTGGATATCCAGGGAGCGCGGTGTGAGTTTGTATTGACAGCAATTTAAGCAGTTTTAATTACAATCAGGCAGCAGCCGATGCTTCCAAACATGACATTGTGCCTATCTCAATTAGTGTTAACCTTTTGATGCAATGTATGGCCAGAACAAAAACCCTTTTTATAAGACATTCAAAAAATGTTGTTTTTTTCTTTCATTAGAATATTTTTTCAGCTTTTTTTATAAAAAAACATACTCATAAATTTGAATTCTTTTTGGCCATTTATCCATCAGCGAGTTCTCTGAATAACTCAAGTTTTATTACTGTCAAGAGCCACTACGAGTTTTAAAATGGAAATAATTTGTGTTTACTGTTTGCACAACGTAAAAACATACACACGAACGCGCATGACTTAATTTTTTAGTTTCCATTTATGTTGTAAATGACCAGTGCACTGATTTCGTCTTAACCAAATAACGATGTGAGAGTCAGAGGGAAAATATTTGAACCAAGGCTTCGACTGCGGAAAAGCGGGCGGAAATCTAATCGTCGGTCTTTGATCGTCCACGTTGCATGGCTGCAAGTTGGCAATCAATATCTAATGAAATCTTAAATCCATACGAAAAATAATTTACAAGACCGGAAGTTAATGGAGACGATACCCTGAAAACAGCGACAGTAAACGCTGAATGATGATTTAAGTTGAAATTATATAAATTTGTCCAAACGGAAATAAAATTGTTTAAGATATATATGTATATATACTAAATATTATATTCTGATATTTTAGTTAATAACCTTTGATAAATATTACACTATAGCTCAGTTGTATTTTAAAATTAAATTATCTAAAACCTGCTAGAAAGTGCACTCTTCGCAGTCATTTAACCTCCTTCTGCCAGTTAATTTAACAATTCAGCAAGTTAACCATCAAAGGGTATGGCAGAGTAAACTTTGACAATGGCCAATTTGAGAAGTCAGATGTGGGGCTGGAGGTCAAGGGTCGGGGGTCGGGCGACGGCGGTCGAGGGCCAATCGTCGATTACGAATGCTATCCATGCTCAATGGCAATTTAATGTGCTTCAATGCGTAGAGTGATTTTTTCAAAAACAATCGAAAACCGATTGACCAGGGCAATAAAAGCCATTAAAAAGTACATTAAAAGCGAACCGAACATGAAGTCGATTCAAAGAGAATATTTAGAAAGCAATTGGGCTACTTATATGCGTATTTAAGTCCAAAGCGATTAAACTAACATTTAAGCTGACTGATGGAGTAAACAGAGTGTTTAAGCGATGCAGATTGTAGGGCATCATTTAAATGGCGGTGCTAATTGCAGGCGAATGGCGATATAGCAGCGGGGACCAATGCTAATGAACCTATAAACAAAGGCTATTTCTGCTCTATATGCTGGCCAGAAACCGAAGGTTTCGAGGCTCTTGCACTCCCCATAATCACAACGCCCAAATACCAACTTGGCAAGCATCCTGGCTTGCGCCATTTTGCATGTGCAAACTGGACCCCGAATCAAATCGTTGGAATTATTCCAAGTCCAAGTCCTTTTGAGGCAGTGCCCACCTGGTGTGACCAAATGAATTACCCGAAACTGGAACAGTTCCGCCTCGGTAAATCGGACTGCCCAAATCGATAATCCCCTGTGGGAAATAGAAATCTGGCGAGGATTTGGGGCTCCAAAATACTATACTAGGCATGTTTCCTTATCCCAGGATTTTAACTGTGTTTTTGAATGCTTTAATATCATTATTGGAGGCTAAAAAAATAACTTAATTTTCAAAATTCAGAAATTATACAAATATGTAATATTTAATTAGTAAAAATTAAAAGCAAATAAATGAAGGTGTTTATAATAAACGAACAAATTAAATCAGGGTTGTTTAACGTCAAGATAAAGCCCAGAGTGATACACTGCTTTCGAAAAGTTTTGTTTTTAAAATGCATAATTTAAACAGAAGGAAACCACCACACTGAGTAACTCCTGTTAAACTACGACTTATTCACCCTATTAATGCGACCCAGATTTAATTTTGAAACACCCGCAATTGAGGCGAATCCGCTCGGTGTAGTACCCTTCCTCAAGTTCCGTGCTCATTGCCCAATTCAGTGCTAACTCAATTTAGTTTACACTCGGTGAGTGCCTTTCTCCTCCGCCTCTGCCACTCCCCCTCTATTCAGCGCCCACTTTCGCAGCCGGAAAGCAACATTGTCATCCGTAGGCTGGGAGAACTTTTTGTGTGTGCGCGCCCGAAAGTATGCAGCTCAAAGGGAAAATGGTGAAAGTGTAGGAGAAAGTTGAGTGCACGGTGCGGTAGTGTGTGTGTGTGCGTCCGAGATTCGGGGTACTTCTTCGGGGTGTGGAGAAGTTGTTGAAATTTTGTCGTAAATATTAAAATTTCATACGTTTATGCAAATTCACTTTCGACAACTTTACTTCCTGTCGTGCTTTTGGCTTTCACCTTTATACCCACCACCCACAACCCCTCCTGCCGTCACTTTACTCATTGTCAGCTACCATTCTACCTGCTATGCACTGCAACAAATTCAATTCATTCGCTTCTTTATTTATTTTTATGAAATATATAAATTCCATCAAAAGAAAAACTGTGATCCAAATTAATGATTAAATATTAATAAGTATGTCTGTAATTATGAGCTAGAATGTAAAGAGGTCCCCTTTTCTCACAGTGTACTCACACACTTACCTGCTGGCGTTGTAAAATGAGTTGTCGCTTTATATGAAAATGAAGATTTATTAACTTGAAATTACATTACAAATAATTTTCATATTATTGTAATGCACACACGCTCGTATTTGCCTATGGAGCGGGCGTTGGGGCGTGGCACATGGGCGTCAAGTAATAGCCTTGTAATATTTATGTAAATATGTAACTGTTGCCATCTCCCTCACACCCTGAGTATCTCCGTCTATGTCTGAAACGTCTCTGACGGCTGTCAGTCAGTTTTGCTCTCAATGTTTTCCTTCTCTGCCTCTTTTTTTCCTGTCCGCCACTTGCTTATTTATTCATTTGCATAAAATGTTTTAATAAAGATTTTGATTTAATTTTGCATGTGGGTGTGTGTGTGGGTGTGCTAGCCGAGGGCAGAGACTAAGTAAATGATATAATTGGCTTTTATAGCGTCAAATTTGTCACATCTTCTATGCAGATTTAGCACAAGAAATTAATTGCCATAAATTTCTCATACTTGGCGGTATTTAGAAACGATATTGCATTTTCTTAAAAGTGAGTCGAGAATATAAACAAAAATTGCCCTACAAAAAGAGAAACTTTGAGCGAATTTTATGAAAGTTACATAAATTAAGGAAAACACCCTTTTTATACTAAATTTTAAAATTTAAGCATTTGAGTATTGCACATATTTTAAACACCGAATGTCCATTAATTATTGACAGTGCTTAAAATAATAATAGTACTCCTCTTCTCGCCCGGGGAATAGGGATTCAATCTAATTCCCAATAAACTGAAACACTTATATTTGCATATAGCTCTGGTATAATTTAGTGTCTGCAACATTTTGCCAACCGTCTGGTCTGGATACAATTTTAACAATTTAAATTCATTGCCGTTTCAGGCGGCATTTTTTATTTTGCGGCGCTTTTATTTCCAATTACCAAGCTTTTAATACCCAAATATTTATGGCCATTTTCGCATTGGCAGTTCTGCGCATAAATATTTTTTCTCCATAGTTTAAGGTTTAAAGTTGCTGCTTGTGAGACAATTTCTTGTTTTACATTTTTAATTGGCGACATAAGATTCTAAAGTCTTTGTTTTGCCTTCGATTGTATAGTTTTCTTTTATCCAGTACCTTAAGAGTGTATTGTTTTGTTAATAGGTAGTAGTATATTTTAAAAAATATGTTATGTTATGATTTTCATATTACGCATATGCGAAAATTACCTGATTGTATCATTTTTTTCCGTTTTATTTTCCTGTTATTCTAAATATTAAAAAACTCAAAATAATCAGTGTTTAATATCTGATTCCAAAAAAAAAAAAAAAAAACAAATAAGCTGGTATTCTGAAGCAAAATAATTTGCCAAAAATATCGCGCATACGCAACGTTGACCTCGCAATTGCACTTTGTGTCTTTACATCTTGTTTTGGGTGGTTGTATACTTTAGAAGTTGTAATATAACAACATGTATAATAACAACATGATTTTCATATCAGGGCTCATGCAAAATCGACCTGGCTTATTGTATATTTTCTTTAATCTAATCAATTCATCTCTCAACATATTTTCAGGTTTTAATTGCTGTTAATGGTTCTTGCTTACTCAACATTCTAATTAACTAAACACAACAAAGTAGCGGGTGCACTGAAGTCCAAATATTTGTCTTAAATATCGCGCATACGTAACGTTGTCCTTGCGAATTGCACTTTTTATCCTTACATCTGGCTCCCACTGTTCCGTCTTCATCTTTTCCCTTGTTTGTTTAGCCCTGGTGGCTGGTGGAAATGGAACCAAAAAGCATGGTCATGGAATATTAGGGGGCAGGAGAAACAAAACCAGAACCAGAACCGTAAAGGTTGCGTTGCCGGACAAGAGCTGCATACGAAATGCGTTGCAACTGGGCTAAGGGTTATCATTGGCCGGGCGGGTCGGGGAAAGGTGTCGGGGTCACCTCCCGCCCATTGTTACACTTTCCACTGCTCTGGCACTCTGCTCACGTAACATTCGTATAACTTTCTGTGTATCTGCATTCGCACCTAGCAACGCCCTGTCCCCCTGACAAATATCTATTGTGTAGTATTACGGCGGCCATTGTTTGCCAGTTAGCCGAGAGTGGAGGTCCCGAAAAAAGAAAACTATCACGTTGGGGGGCAACAAGGAGAACTGCTGTCATCTCAGCTTATTTGCCATGATATTACAGAGCAGGAATGCCATTCAGTACTGCAACGGGGTGCATACTTTTCGGCTGTCATTATTAAGCAGAACAGGCCAACAAAGGCGAAATCGCTCCAGCATTCTACGGGATCTGCAGAGCATTGTAATATATTTATTGTGTTTTTCTATGACAACCTATGCCATTGCTTTGTGCAGTTCCCCGCACTCACTACTCAGGGTCAATTAAATTCCCAGAAATTGAGGAATAAATGATACAGAAATGCAATGGAATCTTTTTAATATACTGCTGTTTACATTAAGGCGCTTTATTAACTTTACTATTTTTAGAGTACTCATTTGAAGTAAACCCTAGTTTCCCAAGTCAAAACAAGGAATACAGAAAATTTAAGTTTATTTTAATAAAAAGTGTTTCGACTCCCGAGTTTACCTTCCCATTTGCCCGCTGCGTTTGTCACACACAGAAATAAGCCCCTAAGTTTTTTCCACCTGTTTGAAGGAAATGAAGAAAATTATTAAAAAATATATATACTATATATATGTACGTATCGTTTGAAAGTAAAATCTCAAATGGGGCGAAACAGGAAGTGGGGTTCGAAGAAACGAGTAGGATGTGGTGGATCCTTTGCTAAGATTGAATTTTAAGCTTTCGACAATGACGACAACGGAAGGATTTGCGCCACGTCCCCGTTTCCCGCCGCAATTTTCCCCGCCTTTCCCGCCGATTTTCCGCGCGTGACTTTGTTTTAGCATTACGCTGTTACAGCTTCCCTCTTCGTGTTTTTATTTTGCCAACATGTGGCAAAATTATTTCCGCTCAAAAATCCACTTCCGGCAGAGTCCCCCATTCATGGCACACTTTCAGTTTTTTGGTTTGTTTTTTATTTTCCCCTTCAATCGCTCTTACTTTTTGGAAAATTGAAAAACAGATAGCTTTTCGGTTGCAGTAATTCTCAGTTTTGAACCAAGTGAAGACTTGCTTGTGACAATGAAGGTTGAGCAGTGAAGGTTAAAAACTCTTTTTCTATTTATGTAATACCAAAATAAAGATTTCTACATTTAGTCTACAATGCAAGCTTGATTTTTGTATAAGTTTTGAAATGTAAATATATTACAAACTTATAAAACACAATTTCTAACACTTTAAACATCGTTTTTAAATTAGCTTAGCCGTGATCTCAAACTATGTTTTTTTCTCACTGTTCAAATTGACTGACAAAAACAAACCAACTTTATGAAATGTCAGTAAGCAACATAAAACAACGAGCTACAAAAAAAGCAAAAGAAAGTTGCTGCTCCTGTCACATTGTCACAAAAAATTGAATAAAGTTTTCCTTTGAAAATGTACGCTTAGATTTGTTTTTGTGTTTTTTCACTCACCTGTTGCCTGCCGTTTGACGAGGGAAAGATGATTTTTTTCCAGGACGGCGACTTCCTGGTCCGCCGCTCAAAAGGTCATGAGTTCCTTAAGCTTAAGCTCAAACGCCCCCGTAGTTTGCGGTGTTTTATTATTAAACAGCACTTAAGCCACGCAGGCCAACTACCCGGCGTTTCTTCAACTTTGGCCCACAACTCCGGTGGGTCCGTACCCCCAGAGCCCCCCCCTTTTATACACATCGTACGCCCCATTCCCGCCGATCTGCCAGACAAGCTATAGACAAAAGCAATTCCCATTCGCCTGCCGCCCATTAATTAGGGGAAACTTGCGCGTGGTCGGGGCAAAGTGTTCCTCATGGGGGTGTTCCCAGTATTTGACTCTCTTAGCGCTCTCTTAAGCTAACAAAAGCAGGAGAAAGCTGGAGAGTGTGCACCCTGCACTGGAGACAAAAAGTGTATTTGGTAGTATTGTACATTATAAGCCCTCCCCTCAAAGATTTGCTAAGCTTACGTTTTTGGTTTTTTTTGAGCAGGAATTGTATAGTACAAGCCCCTGAGGGATTTTCTAAGCCTACATATTTAAAAAAATCATAAGGAAGTTACTAGTCCATTTCCAAGATGGGTAATTTTCGTTTATGTTTATTAACTTTTTTGTAAATTTGTGTTATTTGTATTTTAGATATTCAGTGACCATTACTTTAATATTGCCGCGTTTCATATAGATGATTTGATTGTCGTTTATACCCAAACTAAGGAACTGCTTAGCTCTTCTCCTGCGCAACTGAGAACAGTTGCCTGCAAAGTGTTCTCGAAGCTCGAACTAATAGGGGAAGGTCCATCCAAACATCCATTCACATCCCGCAACCATTCCATCAACAAGATGTCCAGCTAATTAAAGGCTACTGTGGTTGCTTAGGTTCTTTTAATTGGATTACCTTTCAGTTGAGCACCGTCCATATAATCAAATTTACCTAGGTGCAACACCTGAAAACGGAAAGATAGGGGCTATCATTTACAAGGCCTTGTCGATAAGGTGTCTTTAAATCGTCATTTGAGTGGGGAAAACCTCTCTAGGAATACCCTTCTTATCTAGATTCGTCATGCCCTAAGCCTTATGACCTTTCCACTATCTGTTCGATACTTAAATACCCTACCACACGACACCACTAACAAAACTAATTATTCGCACGGTCATTATTTATTTGAAATTGTTCTTTTCACTCCCTTTGAGTACTTAAATGTCTCTAAATGGGATTAAATTTGTTTTGGCCATTTTTGACCGCTTTGTGTGCGTTTTTGATGTTCTAATCATTGTCGATGCGTTAATAATGCAATTTAATAATTTGCCATGGCTAACTCAGCCGAGTAGTCAAATATAATTAAGTAATGTAATTATAGGCGGGAACCCAATTTATCAGTTTGCTAATCCAAAAAACAGTGTTTTAATAAATAAGTAACAAATTGCTGAACTGGAAAATAAATAAATATATGTGCAATTTTGTGAGAATGTTCAACACTCCCAAATATATATACAACTGATTTTTCTTTGGTTTTTTACTTTTTTTGGATTGATGTATTCATTTAATCCCGAAAACAGTATGGAATGAGGACTATATGTTTAACAAATTACAATCAAATTCGATGTATTGGTCAATAAAAAAATTTATTTTTTTGGGAGAGTTTCAAACACTTTATAATTTATTTTATTAACCTTTTTTTTGGACTGATATATAGTTTTAAATGTGTTTTTTATCTGACAATAAAAAAAAAGAGTTTCCAACACTCCATAATAAATACAACAGATTTTTCTTTGGTTTTTTGTTTTTATTAACTTTGTTTTTGATTGATATATAATTTTAAATGTTTTTTTTTGTATACAATAATAAAGCTTTTTTGGGGGTATATAAATACAATGTGTTACAACATACACATTGAAAGTACATTGAAGGAATTTTGATGTTGGTCTTAAATGCCAGAGCGCGAAAGCCTAACCACGATGGGGTCCATGATGCTTTCCATGACCATGTTTTCCGTGCTTCTTTTTGCCCTTCTTGCACTTTTCCTTTTCCTTGTCCTGGCCTGCGTTCTCCTTGCCCTTTCCGCACTTTTCCTGACCCCTGGAATGGGATCTCTGCTGCTCCCTCTGGCGTTGGGATCGTGATCGCGATAGTGAACGACCGCGACGATCTAGGCCCTCGGCTGGTGGTCCTCCAAAGGGAATGGCTGGCGGAGGTCCTTCAGTGGTCGGTCCATGGTGGAAGAAAGGGCTGCCGAAGAGTGCTCCTTTAGTGGGAAACTCCAGCCTGCGGTGATGAGGTCCATGATGCGAATCGAAATGCAGGCCTTGGTGGGGAGGCCCAAAGTGATGGCCATGGTGTCCGGGAAGAGGCCCAAAGTGATGGCCATGGTGTAAAGGATGAGGCCCAAAGAGATGGTCATGGTGTCCCGGATTCGGCCCAAAGTGATGGCCATGCGGAGGTCCAAAATGATGCCTGTGACCGTGATGGCCGCGCCTGTGCCTCATCTGCACTTCACTATCCGAACTGGAGCTGGAACTCGATGAGGAGCTGGAACTCGAGGAGGAGCTGGAAGAGGAGGGCTGCCTCCCGCCCCTTCCCCTGCACTTGCCCCTGCCCTTCTTGGTCTTCTTCTCATTCTCGGTACTGGAGCTGGAGCTAGAGCTGGAACTGGATTTGGATCTCTTGACCCTGCACTTCTTCTCCCCCCGCGAATGGGAACCAGAACGGGAGAGGGATCTCTCTACTCGACGGTCATGTGGTCGACACGGGTGGCCATGTCCGTATCCGTATCCCGGTCCGAATCCGAACGCGAATCCGAGATCTCCACGATGGTCGTGCCCAGGTCTAGGCAGCGATCGGCTCCTCCGGCAGGCCGCGGCATTGTCCAGGGCCCACGGCAGGCCCATCCACCGAAAAAACTGTCTCTGATCCTGCCAAGGACTCATGCAGGACCGCCTGTCGCAGTCAAAGGGATGGGGTCCGAAATGGTGTCCAAAATGGGGTCCACCGTGGGGTCCAAAATGGGGTCCACCGTGGGGTCCAAAATGGGGTCCAAAGTGGGGTCCCAAGTGATGGTGATGTCCGGGACGACTATGATGACCATGATGACCAGGTCCATGACCATGTTTGTGGCCATGCTTGCGCCCATGTTTGTGGCCATGCTTGTGGCCATGCTTGTGGGCAATACCATGACCATGACCATACCTATGACCAAAGCCATGGTGGCCACGGGGTCCTCGGCGCCAGGGATTGCGACCCCAGCCGTAGCCGTAGAAGTTGACCAGCTCATCCTCCTCCTCCTCCTCCGACGAACTGGAACTCGAGCTGGAGGAGCTGGAACTGGAGGAGCTGGAGGAGCTGCTGTCGGAGGACACCTTTTCACCCGCCTTATTCGTCTCCTTGGCCAGCTTCTTATCCAGCTTCTTTGCCAGCTTCTTGGCCTTCTTGCCGTCCTTCTTGGCCTGCTTCTGCTGCTGCTTCTTGGATGGCTTGGATACCTGCTCCTTGTCCTGCAACCTGGCCTCCTCCTCGGCCAGCAGGATCATGGCCTGCTCCAGCATGCGCTGCACCTTGGTCACCTTCTTGAGGGCCTTGCAGTAGCGCTTGTCCGAGGACTTGCTTGGAGCACACCTTTCCTCCCGCTCCTTGGGAGCAGGGAGCTCCTCGTCGAACTCAATGTCGCAGTCGAGCAGCTCCTGGGGAGTCTGCTCCCGATCCTGCTCCTGCATGTTGGCCAGTTCTTTCATCTTGGTTTCTCTCGGCGACTTAGCTTCGATGGTGTAATATTGTTTTGTCTTGGATTGTTTGGATTTTCTTGTCTGCTTTTCTGTTTGGTGTTCTGTTCGCTGGGAGGCGCTCTTTTTCAAAGCTGAAAGCTTGGGAACTGATGACAACCCCTCGCCGGCCGGCACTTTTTATACGCTCCGGCCGTCGGCGTTCGTCGGCACTTTGCGGCGCCAGCAGAGCGGTAAAGCGGCCAACTGGAGGGGCGGTGGGTTGAGCGGCAGCGGCAAGGGTGGCGGCAATAACGCCCCACTACTCGAACACTGCAAAATGCGTCGCAGACAAAGGGAGAGCCATTGGGGTACAGTGGAACTCCTATGGGCCAACATGAATCCCCATACAGACACATACAGAAAAAAAAACCTTGATTTTAAGAAAATGTTCTATCCTTATGTAATAATATACTTATTATGCCCTTAAAGATGAGCCATATATATTTAGGAACAAATTACTTAAACCTGCTTTCAGCTTAAAGAATCACTTAAGCCCGAAATAATAATCATTAGTAAAATACTTTTAACTTGAATGGAAATATTATAGTCATCGACATTTCTTTTATTTTTATTATTATGGCCATTTAATTTTCTGACCTATTTAATGTGGAAATCTTAGCAAACTAATTTAAAATAATTACATAATTTGCCATTTGTGACGCCATCTTTAATAAAATTTCAATAAAATCAACGATAGGGTGGCTCGACTGTTGCCGATTGCTCTCTCACGAACACCAACGAAACTGGATTTTGTTTGCACAATTCGCTATCGACTACGTGGGTTTAGCGTCGTTCTCTGATTGTCGGCTAAAAACAAAAAACAAAACAAAATAGAGAGCAAACAAAGAGCAGAGAATTTTTTCCACAAATTGCGCCATGTGATGAAATAGCCCCAATCCAAAAAAAATAATAAATATAAATATAATATAAATAAATAATAGTGATCCAAGTAAATGAAATCGAGTTTATGCTGCATTTCCCAAGTTTATGAAAATATCGAAATTGATACAGAACAGTCTGGAAATTAGAAAATGTGGAAGCCTCCAGACAAAGTTCACAGTCCACAAAAAACCGGATTCACTTTGCTGGACATTTTGGTAAAAGGGACCAAGGATCATGTCATTCATTTTCATCTCAAATGGATATCCACAAAATGATCCACAATCACTGTTCTAGTGATCGCTCATGCACTTTGTTGATCGCATCATCTGTAAAAACACTAATCAAACCTGGACATAACTTGCATTTTAATCAATTTAGGTCATTTTTTCTTTTTATTTTATATATATTTTTAAACATTTTTATTTAGATTATTTTTTAAATCACAATAATATTTATTATTCATAATTTAACTGCACTGCATATCTAATCAACACAAATATTACGCAACATAGAACATTATATTATTAATATATTTTTAAGATCAGACTTAAAAAACCCGATTTATCTCATAGAAATAATTTATTCATTGTTATTTGCAAGCAAAATATTATTTGAAACATATTTTTAAATAAACTGTTTAATGGTTCTTACAAAAACATTTTTAATAACTATTGTACACAATCTCAAGATTTCAATTGGAAAATAAATTTTATTTCATCACACAGATTTTTTTAAAACTCATGTTTCTATAAGAATCCCTCATTGATTTTTTCACAATTTTTATAAGCATTTCGTAGTATGAAAAAAAAAGGCAAAATAGATTTAAATTCATAGATAGAAGATGTTATATGATTTTCGGTCACCCAACGCAAGATCAAAAAGAGCGCATCATTTTTTTTTTGTATTTCATTTTTATTCACGTAGTTTTTTAAGATAATAGGGGGATTTGGAAAGATTTCATTCGAGATCATTTCAGGGGGGTGCACTTATATATTAAATGGGAGTAGAGGTTTTTATGACGACTTGGGACTTGAACACGAAAACAAAAAATAAGTATTACACTTGAGTTTTTATTTTGGATTCAACTTTATCACACCGCAGCTCCACGACTAAGGCCCAAGACCACTTGATCAGCCAAAGCTCGCACAGTTGCTTTGGAGAACCGGTTCGGGGAAGGGAAAGGAGTCACATTATTATATATATGTATTTTTAGACGGGGCGGGAGGGTCTTATATAAGGGGTTCAGAAATCAGGGGCAAACACAATATCACATGCCAGTAATTTACATGGCATATACTTCGCAAAGTATATCTACATATATTGTAATATGAGAGTGTATCTCTGGCACTGGGCACTGGAATTTTCTTTTCTTGACTTTTCTTATATTCCATGTTTTTTTTTGTTTAGTTCTTGGTCAAGTCTTTTTTGAACAAGTTGAAACGAAAAAAAACGATCCGAATCGTTCGGCCGATGTCGCCAAATGAAATCCCACGTTTGTACGAGTCCGAAAGCCCCACGTAAGCTAGATAGTATGGTCCCCCTATATAAAAAGTGAGTAAGTGGGGTGATTTCACGAGGTGACTCAATTGCTCTGAAAAGCTAAAAAAGTTTTTACGAAAAAGCTGAAGAGCAAAAAGCTTGCTATAACTTGAAAATGAATTTATGTGGGAAAATATAATATAGAGAGAACAAAATCGTAAAAGCTATTTGCATAGTATTTAATTGATCGTAAGATTTTTCAAGCTTCACAACGGTTACATTTTGCAGTAAAATATCCATATATTTGAATATTTATTTAAATTATGAAGTGCGTAGGTAAATTTAAAAAACAATTTTGAATGGGGTATCATTTTGTAAAATTCGGTATTTTGAGAAAAAAACATTTTTACGGAATCAATTTGTGGTCTGATGGCCAAAAGTCAAAACAATAAAATTGTTTTGAATTTAAAGGTTTTTATGTTAGTCAAGAATAACATTTTCAACAAGCATATACTAAATTTATAAGTTTTTAATTAAAAAAATTTTTTTAATTTAATACTCAAACGACACCGGAAACTTAACAACTTTGTCATTATTAATCCCAATATATGTTTGTTTCGGGTATTTTGTAAAGTGATGATTATTTTATTTTGATTATGCTCAATTCAAATACAGATGACTTCTGCTGACCCCATTAAATCACTTATTGTTTGCTAAATCCCGCAGATGACCTTAAGATTAGGCAGATTTTGGGTGTTGCGGCAGTAGCGTTGCCAACCATTCCAGTGCCGAAAGCCATCGGATGTCTGGATGCGCTTGGCACAAGCAGCCGATTCCCTAAGATTTTCATCGAGAAGATCTAAAAAATAGAGTGCGACAATAGAGAAAATTACAAAATTATTATGGACATCCTGGAGGACTATTCTGACCTTCGCACTTGACATTGCAGGTGCCCCCGGATCTTCCCTCCTGACAAAACCTGCTGTTGATCTGGAACAACCCGAAGTTGCGTGATCCATTTGGATTCGTGATGATCCTGCTGGTCTCCAATCCACTCTCGTGCTCCAGCAAACAGATCCCTAAGATGAAGAAACACGAAATCATATAACTCGAATGAATTCTCTTTAGTTACTGATTTTTTATTTTTTAATGTTTTAATAATGTTATGATAGCCCCCAAAATAATCTGGGCTTTAAGACAATACAAAATATTTGTTCAATCAATTTCGGAAAGTTTTTATAGTGTTTACTCATTACAAAGATACAAACTATGAAAATATCTATTTTATCGGCAAATATCTTTGTTATATTATTTAATTTTTCCACTCACAATTGGAGAGCAGACTGCGTTCAAAACCATGCTGATCGAGCAGTTTCCGGGCCAGTTCGCAGCGCAAGAACCGCTTGGCCGAAGCCACCCCGGAATCACAGGCGAGGAGCAACCCCAATCCCAGCCAGCACCACAATCCGAACAATGGAGCTCTCATTGTGCGACTGGAGGAAATCGATGGAACCGCCGGAAAACAGAGCTTTGAGCGTCTAGTGCGACGTGACCTTGGTCACCTGGCTCCGGAATGGAATAGGATGAGATGGGGTCAGATGGGATCGCTGATCGACTGATAAGCTGGGAACGGGAATGAAAATATCATCACTCAAATTCTACTTTATAAAACTTGCCTCAATATATTGGGACTTAAATTTAATCCACTAAAATACATATTTAAAATCAATTTTGAATCGTAAATTTTATTGTTATTTCTTAAAAGACTTTCATTAATAACGTATTTATCACAAATATGTTTTTATATTATAGCCGAAAAGGTAGGTTTATCGTATCTTTTTATTGGTTAAAAATTCATTTACTTTACTTCATACATTACATGTAGATGTTACATGTAAGCTTTGTTGTGAATTATACAGGCATGATGTATTTTTCCCGAAAGTTGCTTTCTGCTTTTACTTTTATTTGTTGAATTATAAAGAAATTCTAGCTTTACCAAAATACACTACTAAATTTTAAAACGAAGCCTATGTTAATATGCGTGGATAGTGCCGGATCTTTCTGAACAAGTTGAGCTCTTTAAAATATTTCAAATTTTAAAAAATTTTCCAAATGTCGTTCTTAAATATTTGCTAACCAAATAGGTATTTAACCCGATTTTAAGGTGTTTAACACGATCAGTGGCGCCAATTCCTAACCTCGTTCTCAAACATCTCAAAAAAAAACATCCTCTTCGTCACAAATCAAATAAATCACAAGCGAACTTTTTGCTTTCTCAAATCGTTTCTCTCTTTAATATACATGGTTAATTATCATAATTTAATCGATAGTTAAGCCTAGGTCATAAGATAAACTGTGTTGTATATTTATGTTTCGCTATTGTATAAATCTCTATTGTTACCATTTCGTTCGCTATGTAGGTTCAAAACATTTACTTCTCGGCTGAAATTGTAAATATCTAAGTGGGCGGTATGTGTATATGGGCCCGTAATATAGTGTGTATATATAGTAGGTGTATATAAGTTAAGTTACTGCAAAGTTAAGTTTATTGGCAGAAGCGAGCAATTGGTTGTATTTATTTCATTCGTATTCGTTATAACTTATGAACATCAGCAAATAGTTTTTCTCTTGGCTTTATTCCTTCTCGTTTTCCCTTCGTATTTCTTGTTGGTTTGGATATTCAGTTTACGGCGATCTTCTTTAGGTTTTTCCGAGCTTTTCTTAAGTTTATGGTGTGTGTGTGGTTTAAGTAACGTTCTGTCATAGTTCTGGACAATGTTGGAACCAAGAGAACTTGCAACCAATAAACATTTTAATTTCCCTTTAGTGTCTTTTCGAAAACTACTAATAAAAAAATAAATCTAAAACTAAACAATATCCAAAACTCCTGAAATTTAAAATGAGTGCGCGTGTGTCTTCCTCCGTTTCCTTTAACTAACTAAAGCTTGTCCCAAAAAAGTTAACCAAAATTGTACAATGAATTTTGAGTGGGAGAAACCAAATGCATTTGGCATGTGTGAGTATCTGCCTTCTCTTTCACTTTCTCCGCCACTCTGTCTCTTTCTGCGTCATCAGTCCAACGGGAAATGCAGTTTTCAAAAAATTAATAATAAACAAAAGTTGGACTTTTGGGGAAGGGGAGCGAAACTAACAACGAACCCAGCGAAAAAAAAAATTAAAATTAATAAATGTATATGTATAGCATGGTCCTAAGCTAGTTGATGGAACAAATCATCTGTCAGACTCCCCTTCCCGGTTAGACTCCCGCGACATGTTCCTATGTTCCTACTCATCACTCGTCCTCATCCTTATCCTCATCCTTATACTCATTCCCCAAGGATCTTATCATCGAGGGTCTAGTAGATGCGCTCGTAGAAAAGCAGATACGCCTGGGCCTTCAGCGCCGTGTCCTCGCTGACCTCCTGGACGCGGGAGTCGGACACGTAATACCATTTGCCCGGCGGCGCCTGCACGTGGGCGGCCTCCTCCTGTGGCGTTTGCTGCTGCGGCGACTGCTCTTCGAGGGGCGTGGCCGGGGCATTGCCCTCGTCGGAGGTCGATGAGTTACTGCTGGAGTTGGTGAAGTCGTCGCTGTCGTCCATCGCATGCAGATGCATCTCGCGCGCCTTCTCCTTGGCCAGCAGCTCCTCCAGTTTCTTGAGCTGGTCATCGTCCTGGTCGAGCTCCGCCTTGCTGCCGTGCGGCAGGAACTTCCAGCGCTTGTCCTCCGGCGTCACCTTGGGCCTCACCTTCACGTACGCCGTGTAGTGGCCGCCGTACATGCCGCCGGAGTGCTCCACCACGCCGTACAGAGCGTACAGCAGCTTCTTCTGCTTGCGATCAATGTTCGGCAGGTTCTTCACCTTGGAGCCGCAGAAGGCGGCGATGTCCAGCAGATTGGGATAGCTCACCGGACGCGTCAGCTTGCGGAAGATGCAGCGCGGGCCCAGCTGGAAGCGCTTCAGGTGCAGAATGAGCACCGCCGGCGGACTGGACACGAGCAGCTGCTTGGTGGCATTGGTGTTCACCGACTTGGCCTTCGGATCGCTGCCGTTGATCCGCAGCGTGCAGCTGTCGCAGCCCACCTTGTTTTGGCCCGTCATCAGCTCCACGGCCGTGAAGTTGTTCATGCAGGACTGCACGGAGCACTCGCCATCCTCGCACTGGTAGCGCGGTGCTATCGTGGTGCTCCAGTCCGAGTAGCTCTGCGTGCGCACCCGCTTCGCACGGGCCTGGGCTTGGGCCACAGCCTGAGCTTCGGTTTGGGTTTGGGTCTGGGTCTGGGCCTGGTTCTGGCTTTGTGGCTGATTCTGTGTCTGGCTGGCGGTATCATCCGGCTGCGCGGTTGCCTCCCCTGCAGCGCCATTGAGTGCGCCCTGCTGCTCGCCACCTCCCACCGATATCTGGCGGATCAGGGATGCCCCCTTCTCGGAGAGGCCTGCACTGACCAGGCTCGCGGGCGCAGAGGCCTCCTCCAGGGCGCCCGATGATCCCGAAGATCCGGATCTGAAACCCGCATTGTTGTTGCCCGTAGAGTTGGTGTCGTTGGTGGCATTGGTGCTCGTGCTGCTGTTGCTGGCGGTGGGTGCCGGACTAGTGGCGATACCCGAGTCTGGAATGGGTCGCGATCGAAAGGAAAATGGATTAGTCAAAAACTAACTTCATTCAGTCTGAACAAGTACAAGCAATAAAATAACTCTATAAATAGTTCACAACATATACGCAAATCTATTGATTGACTGATACTTAAATAAATATGCATTAACGCAGAATATTGACCTAATTTTTGGCTTGCCAAATAGAATTCGCACTTGCCTAAAAGCATCACTTTTAAGTCTATATTCAAGTAGTTCCCAATACACAAATCTATCGACTGATAGTGATAGCTTTGTGAAATTCAATATTATTTGTAAGTTTGAATGCATTTTAAAGGTAATTAAAATAAATTAGTAAATTTATAGTTATTGAAATGTTAGTGGTAACCTAGCTAAACCTAGCTGAATGAATTTAAATGAATAAATCTCTTGATTGACTGATGCTGATAGCTCAGTATAAATAAAAAAGCAATAATGCAGAGTATTGAATTTTTGTTGCGTATGCTAAACAAGATTGTTTCTACATTTGAATGCACTTTAAAGGTTATTTTTGTCAATTACAAACTTGGCAAATGAATGAAAACAAAACACACCCAATCAACCAATTATTACTTATTGAAAAGGTAGTAAGCTGAAAGACTCACCATTCTCGTCCTCCTCCAGCGAGTCCTTGTCCATGTGCTCCGGCGTGTCGTCGCGCTTCTCGTTTAGCGGCTGGGCATTGCCGTTGCTGTCCGTGTAGAACTTGGCCGAACCACCGGCCGAGGAAGCGGATGCGGAGGTGCTCGACGACGCATTGTTGGTCGAGGGCGGGGCGGTGTCTTCCACCAGATTGTCCTCCACATCGGCGTCGGAATGCTCCGAGGTGGTCACGCTGGACGAGGTGGTGTCCTCGGCGGTCTGGTCCTTGGGCTGTTCGGGGACATTGCTGTCCTGGCCAGCGTCGCCAGATGCGCCCAAGGAGGCCAGCGCTGGGTCCGGCGATTCCGCTGACTTCACGAAACCATTGACATTTCCTCCGCCGCCGCTAGCATTGCCGTTCAGCTTGAGGCTCAGCTTCTGGGCCTGCTTGTGGCGCTGGTTCTTGGCCGCCCTCTTGGCCTTGCGCTCGCGCTCCTTCTCCTTCTTCACCTGCGACTTGGAAGGGCCCAGGGCTCCCTCCTGATCGGCGTGCAGGAAGAAGGACGACGACGACGAGACCGTGAAGTTGACGCTGCCCTCCGTGAACTTGGTGTTGATCGCCGGCTGACTGGCGGCGGTCTGGTTCTGGGCGGAGGAGCTGACGCTGGAGCCGCTGGCCGCCAGCGAAAGCTCCGGGCTCGGCTTGCGACGCTGCGGCGGCTGGGGCTTCTCCACGGCCACAGGCAGCGACATGTCCAGGAAGTACTCGTGCCGCGAGGACACGCTGTGGCAGTCCTGGCACGTCAGCGTCGACACGAGGAAGCCGCGGAACACCTGCTCTGGGCGCAGGATGCGGTCGCCGGCCTGGTTGCCGTAGATCTTGCATTTCTGGCGCATCACCTCCGACACACTGTTAATGTCCTGGTCCTTGTAGCCGAGGTTCTGCAGTATGACGCGCTGGTAGCGCTTCAAATCCTCGTTCCGCACACTTTCCAGCAGCTGGCGCAACAGCTCGTGGGCATCGTGCTGATCGCCGCCCGTGAACTGCGGACACTTGATGCACAGCTTTTCGAAGAGCTTGCTGGGCGTGAACACACTGCCGCCCGCCTGGAGCTCCTCGAGGGCTTGGGCCAAAGCGGCGGTGAGTCCGCCCCAGGAGGAGAGGGTGCCCTTGATCATGGGTAGCTCAATGTCGCCCTTGTCCTTCAGCTTGAAGGTGCCGCCGGGCAAAACGAATCTAGAACAAAGGAGCTCATCAGTTAGATCTCGTCATGTAGGCTCCATGTGGAGTGAACTTACTCCTCTCCCGGCTCCGCCAGTTCCCTTAGAACGGAGAGTAGGAACGGCGTCTGGGCGAGGCACTGCATCACCGCATTGAAGAAGCAAGTGTTGCCCAGATTAGTCAGTCCCCGCACCCTGGGCAGTCGGTCCAGTTCGTTGCGTGGCAACTCCACAGTCAGGAGCCGGCTGTTGCCATTGGCGGTAGCGGTGGCTGTGGCGCTTGCCAAGGTGCCGCCAATCCTTTTGGCCATTCCTGGCACACTGCTCAGCGAGCCGGCGGAGGAATGTCCCGAGCTGGGCGGCGGTGGCATCGGAATGGCCACCTGGCTGCTCCGGGTTCCTCCGCCAGCGGCGCCTGCTCCGCCGCCAACTTCCTCGAAGGATCCGCCCGTCATGGGCACCATGGGCGTAAGGTGCTCCAGCGTGGACTTAATCTTCTCCTGGAGGTAGACGATGGCGGGCGGAACGGGCGTGGCGGTGTTGGTGGGCGGCTTCTGGGCCAGCCGCTTGACCAGCTCCACGCACTCGAGCAGGTTCTTGCGCAGATTGGAGCAGATCTTCATGTCGCACTCGTAGCACCAGATGTCAAAGGAGCGCGTGTTCATGGCCAGAGCATGCGAGCCCGAGTGGGGAGTCTGCAAAAGGCAGGATAATGTCCACATAAGTATTTGATTAGAACTATCTACAGAAAGTCTGTGCTATAAGGTTAATTATATAATTTACAACGAAATTAATTATAAATGATGCTAGTAAGATTCAAACCTTACCTTACCTTGGAATTCTAGAATACAAATTATACTTCGAGGACTACATTTCTGCTTTAAATTATTGGTTCTAAAGATAATGCTATTAATTTAAGATGTTCTCATAAAAATATATATACATATGTCATATATATATATATTGTCATGAGACAATATAACATTTTATAAAATTTGTGCTGCTAAAAACTAAAAACCCTGTTTTTCACGTTTTTCTTTAATTTACCAACGTATTCGAAGCCATTTAGTTCTTATTTTGGCTATACTAAAGCTGTTTTTATACTGTAAAAAAAAAACAAATGTAAATTGAAATCAACTGCCAAAAAATGCATATCAATTCAATTTTAAAAGTTTTACCTCAAAACAGAACGGAAGTGAATCTTTGCCTTTGAATTGACAACATTTTTACATTTGCATAGAGGATTGACGAATCACTGCCTGTAAATTCTGAGGAAATCACTTTCGGCGGAACCGAAGAAAGGGAATGATAAAAACGATAAATGGGGTACATATTATTCAGAATCTGATGGACAAGACTAGATAAACGGAATTGAACATAAAAAACCGGGAAGGCAATTTAAAAGAGTAATGATAACAATAGAGGCATCATGGATATAGCAGTGCTAAATTTGAAGAGATCTCATGGATATCGGAACACAGAAAACATGAATTCGAATCCAGATTACACAGAATCTGATGTACAAGACAAGACAAATCAAATTGCTTTTAAAAGATAACTAGATAGAGGTATCATGGATATAAGAATGCTGAGTCTGAAGAGGTATCATAGGTATCTCTGTAGGATCTGCTCTGCCCACCTGGTAGTGCTCCAGGGCGTGCTTGTGCCGGGACCTTCCGCACAGTTGGCTGCCGCACTTGAGGCACAGCCACAGTGTGCTGTCAAACTCAATGTCCCCGGGTTCTCCGCCAGCTGCGCCGGAGGACCGAGCTGCTCCGTCTGGGCCGGTCGTCGTCTTGCCCAGCTTCAGGCACTGGGAGCACTCGTACAGGAGACCCGTCGGTTTCAGGACCCGCCGAAGTCCGGCCGCATCCACCGCCTTCTTGATGTGCTGGCAGCTGGCGGAGGTGGGCGTGGCTCCCTCCGCCTGTCCGGCGGAACCAAGTGCATTGCGGTGGTGCAGCTCCTCGTCGCCGGAGTCCGTTGAGCTCTGGTCGTGGTCGTGGCTGTCCGCCTGTCGCTTCTTCACCATGTCGAGCAGCTTCTTGGCCTTGGCCTCCTTGTGGGCGCGCCCTGTAGAGGATCAAAGGAGAAAATCTGGATTAGATGGATGGCAAAGGTTAGTTTGGTTATATTGGTGGGTCCGCTGCTTGCTTTCGAAGTAGGCAATCAGGCTGGATATCTGGGAGCGGGATCGGGACTGCCACATCGTTGTTGTGCTGCTCTCCATCCGGATTCGGGTTCGGATTGACTGACCTTATTCGCTTTGTTTGCTTTGTTGTCTTTCGTCACGTTTGGATTTTTGGCCCAGGATTTGAGGTTAAGTTCGTCGCCCCGCTGTTAGCCATCCATATTGGACGCCCCGGCGTTGCCCCGATTTCCCCTTGAGATATATATTTCAATGGTTCTATATATATGGGCCCCACTTCAGACGATTTCTCGGAATTTGAAAGGACTCGCAATCAGAACTCTCACACACACACACACTCAGGCCCCACACACAACTGCCTTTTGTTTTCCACAAATTCGTTTGCATTATTACCTTGAGTTCACTAGCTGCAAATTGCGTCTTTATATTATATACGTATTCTTTAAATCTTTACACACACATAAGCCGCCAGAAAGCACCAAATTTCAATAAACATTTTAATTTTAATTTGCAATGGTAAGGAAAGTAGAGGGGTGTAGAGGTGGTGTAGAGGTGGAGAAACATCGATGCCAGCATGAATGTCATCGATGTTTCCAAAATATCGGTTATATCGATTTTTACAGAGATTATCGATGGTTATCCGTCCACTTCTCTGTCTATCTGTTAGTTCGACGGTTTTCTTACATTTCGCGGTTAGTTCGACGTTTCGCTTACATTTCACTGCAAAACACAAACCCACCACAGCACGCCAATTCACCGCGAGACGTGAAGAAACATCGAAGCCAACATTGTTGTCATCGATGTTTGCGAAATATCGGTTATATCGATGTTTGACAGAGATTATCGAAGTTTATCCGTCTCTAACGATTTTTCTCGCAACTGTTAACACAGCACTTGCACGCGTTAACGTTTCCACTCCATTTCTTGCAAACCCTCTGTTATTATTCTTACTTGGCAAGAATATTGATTGCAATGTGCATAGACTAACAGTGTGTTGGGAATGGAGTGGTGAAAACTTATAGAATTTGATCAAGAAATGGGACGGAAAGTAACCTACCACACCAACACAAATTCACTTTTGTTTTAACAGAGACAAACATTCACCGACAATATTTTTTTTGTAACTCAGCTTAATGTTAGCAATGACTCAAACCAATGCTGGCGTACTTTTTTAAAGATAAGAATTTTTTGAAAATGGTACGTAACCCCGGTTCCATTCATTAAAATTTAAAGAAAATCAAATCGAAATCACAAACCAATTTTTTAACGCAGATTTTTAGAAAATTAAGCTACAAGTCTTTAAAAGTATGCCTTTTTAATATAGGACATTGGTAAGAAAAGTTATGGAATTAGAAGTGCTGGTTTTGGGTAATTTTTCTACAAAACCATTTTTGGAAATTTTAAATTTCATTAAATCGCCCAAAACATCGACTCCTTTTGTCAGGCCAAAATTTGAATGCAGATTCTTAGAAAACTAAACCACAAAACATAAAAACTTTGCCTTTTAAAAATCTGATATCTTTCAGAAAAGTTATGGAATTATATGTGCAGGTTTTGGGTCATTTTTCTACAAAGCCATTTTTGGCAAAAATTGAAAGGGGTTACATCATTAAAATTCCAAGAAAATCGACTCGAAATCACAAACCAATTTTTTAACGCAGATTTTAAGAAAATTAAGCTACAAGTCTTTAAATGTATACCTTTTTAATATAGGACGTCGGTAAGAAAAGTTATGGAATTAGAAGTTCTGGTTTTGGGTAATTTTTCTATCAAGCAATTTTTGGAAATTTTAAATTTTATTAAATCGCCAAGAACATCGACCTTTAATTACAGGCCAAAATTTAAATGCAGATTCTTAGATAATTAAACCACAAAACATAAAAACTTTGCCTTTTTAAAATTGGATATCTGTCAGAAAAGTTATGTGCAGGTTTTGGGTCATTTTTCTACAAAGCCATTTTTGGCAAAATTGAAAGGGGTTACATCATTAAAATTCCAAGAAAATCGACTCGAAATCACAAACAAATTTTTTATTGCAGATTTTTAGAAAATTAAGCTACATGTCTTTAAATGTATGCCTTTTTCATATAGGACATTGGTAAGAAAAGTTATGGAATTAGAAGTGCTGGTTTGGGTAATTTTTCTACAAAGTCATTTTTGGAAATTTTAAATTTTATTAAATCGCCAAGAACATCGACCTTTAATTACAGGCCAAAATTTAAATGCAGATTCTTAGATAATTAAACCACAAAACATAAAAACTTTGCCTTTTTAAAATCGGATATCTGTCAGAAAAGTTATGTGCAGGTTTTGGGTCATTTTTCTACAAAGCCATTTTTGGCAAAAATTGAAAGGGGTTACATCATTAAAATTCCAAGAAAATCGACTCGAAATCACAAACAAATTTTTTATTGCAGATTTTTAGAAAATTAAGCTACATGTCTTTAAATGTATGCCTTTTTCATATAGGACATTGGTAAGAAAAGTTATGGAATTAGAAGTGCTGGTTTTGGGTAATTTTTCTACAAAGTCATTTTTGGAAATTTTAAATTTTATTAAATCGCCCAGAACATCGACCTTTAATTACAGGCCAAAATTTAAATGCAGATTCTTAGATAATTAAACCACAAAACATAAAAACTTTGCCTTTTAAAATCGGATATCTGTAGGAAAAGTTATGGAATTATATGTGCAGGTTTGGGTCATTTTTCTACAAAGCCATTTTTGGCAAAAATTGAAAGGGGTTACATCATTAAAATTCCAAGAAAATCGACTCGAAATCACAAACCAA